>NC_134715.1:94320303-94623333 GCF_049634645.1 Pelodiscus sinensis | reverse complement strand
ATGGGATTCCCCTGAATATCTTCCCTCCCAAACCTGGTTAGCCTCTACCTTATAACAGATCCCATCTCTTTTACTACCCACACTTCAGAAAAATGGAAAATTGACGAGATGGCATTACTGTATCAGGTTAAATTTGTTACTCTTATAATAAACTTGGATACTACAGTATTGATTGCTTGGCTAATCTTCAGAGAGAACATTTTCTAGCAAAGTCCAGCT
This sequence comes from Pelodiscus sinensis, assembly GCF_049634645.1. NCBI lineage: Eukaryota > Metazoa > Chordata > Testudines > Trionychidae > Pelodiscus > Pelodiscus sinensis. The sequence continues at coordinate 94,623,114 of NC_134715.1, read as the reverse complement.
GATAACATTTTTAAAATCTGGTTTCCAGTTCCCTGTTCTTTATTTTTTTATTTTCTTCTCTTTGCTTTTGTCTTTTAGACTTCAATATACTTCTATTTGTTGTCTGATGAAGAATTATATGGTTGAATTTGAGACCAATATTTCTCAAAATAGCTTTAATATTTCTGGATAACATTATAAATGTATGGCTTTAATTAGATTGGTCCATTATGATTATCTGGTCTTATGTCCTTGTCACGGGGCGCCGGTCCCGGCCGCGCCGGAACCGACGGCACCCCGCACTCCGGAGCCCACGGGGGGCAAAGGGGAGGCCGGCGCGGCTGCGGGAGCGCCACCCACGATGTCTGGCCGCCCCGGAAACAGTGAGCGAGGTCGTTCACGGATGGCGCCCCGGCTCACGTGCCCCATCTGTACGGGGATAGCCAGGGACGCAGACGGCACCCGGAGGGGATTCCCCTCCTTGGGTGACATCATCGCTCTGCGCCCGGACGAGGGGGCGGGGCTAACGGAGGCGGGCATTTTAAAAGATGCCCGGGGAGAGGAAAGGGGGGAGGACGCTCCGGCCAGGAGAGAGGGAAGCCGGATGCAGAGGAAGCGAGAAGCGGGTTCCGCTGGCCCAGGGGAGACCTTCGCCGAGGCAGAGCAGACAGCAAGAAGGAGGAAGTGACCCAGAACGGGGACGGCAAGTGGCGTCAGTGCCTCGACCCGACCTGGGCGGTTGGTGAGTTACAGGGGGAGTCCACGCCAACCGGGCAGCGACCTAGCGCTGCTGCCTTTAGGGTCCTGGGTCGGGACCCGGAGCGAGGGCGGGCCCGGGTCCCCCTCCTTCCTTACGGGCGTTCCGCAGCATCCCAGGAGACCGAGACTATAGGAGCCCCTGAACAAGCTCCGGACCTTGCTTAGTAACATGGGACGGTGGGGATTTGGGGAAAAAGGACTTGGGTGAAGGGGAGAGGCAGGCAGGCACGCCCCGATGATGACAGGGCTGTAAGCCTGAGGGGCGGCCTGACCCATGACAGTCCTGCATAATTTGAGGCCATAAATGCTTACTCAATTAATATCACATGAAGACCAGTAACTTGTGCTTGAATTAGAGCATATCTTTTAGGAAAGCATCCAATTGTGATTTAAATATTTCAAGTGATGGAGAATCCACCATGTCTTTGTGTGTTATTCCAATTGTTATTTCATTTGCTATTAAAAATGAGCACCTTAACCCTAGTTGGAATGTGTTTAGTGTTAACTTCTAGCCATTAGCTCATGTTATTCCTTTATCTGCTAGATTAAAGAGCTTTCTAGTTCAAAAATCTCATCATGTAGGGGGAAAACTTACAGAGCATGATGAGGTCACGTTTTAATTTTCTCTTTGGTAAACTAAACAGACTTCCTAAATCTCACTGTAAGACAAGTTTTTCCAATCTTTGAAATATTCTGAATCCTTTTCCAATTTTTCCAACATCCTTTTGAGAAGAGTACACATAAGGAGTGGACACCATTTTCCAATTATGGTTGTATTAGCTCTATATAGAGATAATGCCATCTCCCTACTCCTACTTTGTACTCCCTATCTTATATATCCAAAAATTGCCTCGGTTCTCTAAACCTTGAAACCTCTATACATTACAGATGACAATTTCCTAACACAAAGTATTGCATTCAATGTAGGAAAAATCTATAAATTAGATGTTGCCTTAATCACTCAGAAGGAATAGATAACAGTACTAAAAAATAATGGTAGCTGAGGTACAAGTGATCATGACTTAATTACATTTATAATGTACATTTCATTTCACAATGAAATCTATCCTAGTAATAGATATACTTGATGCTTTGATAGGGACAATTTTACAAAACTAAAAACAATTGTAAGTCCAATCAGCTGGGAGGAAGATCTTAATAAAAAAAAATTTGAATGATACTTCAGAATCATTTAAGTACACCTTACTAGATGCCCAAAGAGTCACAACTCCACAACTAGGGATGAAGAATGTTGTACTAGCTTTAAAAAAATCTAGTTTGGAAAGGAAGTGAAGACCTTTATAAAAGTGTGGCTGTGTCTAGACTGGCAAGTTTTTCCACAAAATCATCTGCTTTTGCGGAAAAACTTGCCAGCTGTCTACACTGGCCGCTTGAATTTCTGCAAAAGCATTGACGAGCTCATGTAAGATTGTCAGTGCTTTTGCGGAAATACTATGCTGCTCCCATTCGGGCAAAAGTCTTTTTCCGAAAAACTTTTGCGCAAAAGGGCCAGTGTAGACAGCAGAGATTTGTTTTCCGCAAAAAAGCCCCGATTGCGAAAATGGCGAAAATTGTCATCTGTAATGGATAGAGGTTTCCGTTAAAAGCATTTCTGGAAAATCATGCCAGTGTAGACATAGCCTTCATGTGCACGAGTAAGTGGAAACAAATGGAAGAAAGGAGAAAACTGATCTTAATGGTTATAAATTAGAAGTTAGAGAAAATGGATATGGGAAGCAAAGAGATATAAGGAGAAATTTATAGCCAGTAGAGTTCTGAAGAGTTTTTAAAATGTGAAATAAATAAGATAGATGGGCCATCATCCTTAAATTTAAGGAAGGGAGCAGACTAAGCTAACAATGGCTCATGTAAAGATTTAACTTATTCAAAGTGTTCCTAATTTAGTCACACATCCAATAGCAGCAGTACTAATTCCAGATGCTGGTACAAACTAAGGAAAGCTCTTCTTCTGGAATAGATCTGCTAGCATAGTCCTTTGCCTCTCTCTCATTTGTAAGCATCAGAGGCAAGACTAGAATCCAAATCTCTTGATTCAGTACTAATATCAAATACACTAATCTATGGTACCTCCACTCCAAATGATTTTTCTGGGTACTGGTTACAATATCTGGAAAAAAAAAATGGCTTATAACTCTGCCATTAGAGTGCATTCCATATGTGTATTACAAAAAGCACTTTATAAACCTTGGTAAGCATTATTAACACAGTTTTACAACTAGACTATATGCCAAAAGTTGAAGCCATTTGTAGGAAACACACAGCTTTCTAGTAGGTGAGATGTGGATGAATAACATGTGCAAAATCCTAGTGTCATTCCCAGGTCTCTGCCCCACCACAGATTTCATATGTGCCCTGGGACAAATCACTTAGGCCCAGAACCTTAAAGGTATTTATGCCCATTTCAGTGGGAGGTAGGTACCTACATCATTTGGAAAACCTGGACTTTAGTCTCTGTGTCTTGGTTCTCCATCTGCATAGTGGGAATGAATATAATTCCCTGTCTCACTGGCATGCTATGAAGATAATTTCATTAAAGAATGTCATGAGCTCAGATACTCATACATTTCATGCCAGAAGTGACCGTTGTGATCATCCAGTCTGATCTTCTCTGTAACATAGGTAATAAACCTTCCCTGAAACATCTTGTATCTTTTAGAAAAATCCAAACTTGATTTTAAAAAAAAAAAGATCAGTGACAGAAAATCCACCATGACTCTTGGTAAATTCTTCCAATGGTTAATTATTCTCACTGTTAAAAATTATGCCTTATTTCCAGACTGGAAATAATAATAATAATAATAATAATAATAATGGGCAAACTTCAGTTTCCAGCCACTAGATTGTACCTTTCTCTGCTATTCTAGATAGCCCATTATCAAATATTTGTTCCCTATGTAAGCACAAATTGACTTAATCTTCTCTTATTAAGCTAGATAGATTGAGCTCCCCGAGTATGTCACTAAAAGGCAAGATTTCTAGTCCTTTAATCATTCTTGAGGGATGTCTCTTAACCTCTTCCAATTTACCAATGTCCTTGAATTGTAGATTCCAGGACTAGACACTAGTGTTCCAGTAGTGGCAAATAATAGGTCTGCCAGAAACTTCCTTTATAGTCTAAACCAAGTCAAAGCCACTGTTCCTCATCTATTCCTGCCTACATAATGGACCTATGAGCGTTCCTATATTCCAAAAGGGCTTTTTGGAGGGCATCATAGGAGTATTCCTGTTTTAATCTTATCCTTGAATGTCTCTCTACTCTTAACAAAATAGCACAGCACAATGGATGATTTCTTATCAAGGTCACACTTTAGTTTGCAAAAGTTTTCAGTCGTTGGAAGACTTTAAAACACTTTTCCAAAGCTTTGTTCCAGAAAGCAAGCCTGAAATTGTGGCTTTAAATAGTCGATCCATACAAGCTTCTGATGACCTGCAGATTTATTTAGTTTAAGTCAGATTCTTGAGCCAGGAAGGAAAAAAATCATAGTCTTATGGCAGAAAGAGAAAAAAATAGGATAAAAAAATTATATCATTCCCCTGTTCTGGGCCCAAAATACTTAACAAATAAGTCTACTATAGTTCCTGCTTGTAACAGTCTAATTGCCTATTAAATGTAATTTTTAAAAATAAGTTGAACATCAAGAATGCTGATAAGAACATAAGAACATAAGAACGGCCATACTGGGTCAGACGAAAGGTCCATCTAGCCCAGTAGCCTGTCTGCCAACAGTGGCCAGCACCAGGTGCCCCAGAGAGGGTGGACCGAAGACAATGATCAAGCGATTTGTCTCCTGCCATCCTTCTCCAGCCTCTGACAAACAGAGGCCAGGGACACCATTTCTATCCCCTGGCTAATAGCCTTTTATGGACCTAACCTCCATGAAATTATCTAGCTTCTCTTTAAACTCTGTTATAGTCCTAGCCTTCACAGCCTCCTCTGGCAAGGAATTCCACAGGCTGACTACACTCTGTGTGAAGAAGAACTTTCTTTTATTAGTTTTAAACCTGCTACCCATTAACTTCATTTAGTGTCCTCTAGTTCTTCTATTATGGGAACTAATAAATAACTTTTCTTTATTCGTCCTTCCCACACTACTCATGATTTTATAGACCTCTATCATATCCCCCCTCAGTCTTCTCTTTTCTAAACTGAAAAGTCCCAGTCGCTTTAACCTCTCCTCATATGGGACCCGTTTCAAACCCCTAGTCATTTTAGTAGCCCTTTTCTGAACCCTTTCCAAGGCCAAAATATCTTTTTGATACTTACTACAATGTTAGGCAAGGTATAGACATTTTTCTTAGTGACATATAAGGGTATGAAATAAATATGAGTTTATGAAAAGAAGTTTCATATATGTTATTGGTGAGGTATATAAGATTTGTTTTTTGGGTTTTTTTGCATATTAAGAAAGTTTAAATTTGCTTATTTCTCAAGTATGTTACATTATAACTCACCTGTTTTGAAAAGTGTAGTAATGATATTAGACATTTTATTATGAAATAACAAGTTTAGCTTCTACTCTATAGATATAGAAATGGTCTAGGCCAGCAACACTGCATCACTTTAGAAACTATATAATCAACAATGTGGCATATGGAAAATAAGTATTGGGGCAACTTTTCATTAAATTATGCAAAATAAACTATTGTTTCATTCCAACAAATGGAGATCTGCTCATTTTATGTATTGACAAAGCTAGTAGGGCTATAAATAAAAGTAAAACTTTATGAATTAAGACTATGAACTAGGCAAACAAAAACAGGCATTGCAAACCTTTGTGTACATTCATTTGGGAAAATGTCCCTACTCAGGGCTTAAATTCTCATGAAGTATTTCCTGGAGACTTTCACATCCCCCTCCCTTCCAATATACTATAAAATCTCTATGAAAAGACCCCTAGAAACAGCCAAGCCCTACATAGCACTGGGGAAAGTCTTTGGGTTGCACTTTGGGTTGTGTTAATATATTAAACAATGCCAACTCCTTAGAAGAGAGTGGGTCCGTTTATGGGCTTGAGGTTTTTTAAAGACTACACAGTGTGGGTACGTCTACATTAGCCCCCCTAGTTCAAACTAGGGAGGCTAATGAGGGCGACCAAAATTGCAAATGAAGCATGGGATTTAAATATCCCATGCTTCATTAGCATGTTCCCAGGCGGTCGCCATTTTGGAAACTGACTAGCCCAAAATAACTGCCCACGTCTACACACGGCAGAGAAGCACGATTCCGAGATAAACCCCTTAGTTCAAATTAACAGTTAAACCTCATTCCATTCCATGTGGTTTAACTGTTAATTTGAACTAAAGGGTTTATCTCGGAATCGTGCTTCTCTGCCGCGTGTAGACGCGGGCAGTTATTCCGAGCTAGTCAGTTTCCAAAATGGTGACCGCCCGGGAACATGCTAATGAAGCACGGGATATTTAAATCCCACGCTTCATTTGCAATTTCGGTCACCCTCATTAGCCTCCCTAGTTCGAACTAGGGGGCTAGTGTAGACGTACCCAGAGTTTTAACTATTTGGGAATGGAGTGTGAATGCCACCCGCTGACAAAGATGTCATTCACTATCTCAAGAATAATAGGCCAGATCTTTAGCTAGTGTAAATCAGCAGAGCTCCACTGACTTCTAGGGAGCTCTGACAGTTTACATGAGCTGAGGGTTTGGCGCCCAAGGAAGGGCAGTTTTCCATTTCACTGCATAGACTAGGGTGAACCAACACTTTGGAACTCAGAGCGATAGATGAAACCGTTGCAATTTTCCATGTATCTCTGCATTCTGGCAATGTCATAAAAAAACCAAAGCCCGTCTCTTGTAAATGGTAACAGTCTAGTTCAATGAGGAAAATGCCCTTAAAGCTAATACAGATTTTTCTAAATACAGTTTTATTTTCTAGTTGAAGTGATAAAGAAGATGTGGGGAACCTAAGGCCCGGGGGTTGGATATGGTCCCCGGCTTGCCTGGATCTGGCCCCTAAGTTTTGGTGCTCCCCCCTCCCAAAACACTGGGGAGCCTGCTCTGGCACTCCAGCATCCCTGCTGTTCCCCTATGGGCTAACAGTCTGGGCCCCACTAGGCTCTGGTATGCAAAGGGAAATGTGGGGAATGTCTTTCTGCTTCTCACTCAGAAGACATTCCACATCAATCAGGGTTTAGGGGTTGCAGGTTTTTTTGTTTCTCCCTCATGTGTGACCCCCAATTTATTTTCCTGTGAGTCAAAAAAAGGTTCCCCACTTCTGAGATAAAGTTTGTATAGTAAATATGTATCTATTTATGTACACCAACTTGAAAAGGATTTAGATATTTTGCAGTGTTTTGTTATTTGAATCCACAAGCTTTTTCACTAAGCAATTTTACATGGGAATAAACAAATAAGAGAAATACATTTATAAAAATATACAAATTACTACCAAAGTTGTAAATTCTAGATAAAGGGGGCACAAAGTCAGCAACAACATTATTAAGCAAGAGTACACATACATGGAAGAGGAGGCCTGTTGTAGAGGGACGGGGCATCTCTTCTCTTCCATTGTGGAGATAGAGGCAATGGGAAACATCTTTCCTACTTACTCTCCTCTCTCTCACTTGCGGATGAGTTGAATGGTTTCCCCTCTTCCTTTCATTCTGCATGGGGCAAGAGAGAGAAGTAGTACTCTTGAACTGAAGGAGAAACCAAGATCCAGCAAACCCCTATGGAGAAGACATTTCTCTGTATTTAGCCCATATGGAAAAAAGGCGGATGAAAAGGACAAAGAATCAGTTTCCATCCTCACATACCTTAACTGGTTCCAGACTTTGTCTACTTCTCTTAATTATTTTGAGAGACCACTAGCCTGCTTGCCACTCTCTTCTTCTGTCTTCAGGAGGTGACAGGTGGCTTCTACTATCCTAAACATTTTGAAAAAAATCTAGATAGAGAGCTTTTAGGCTAAGTGCTGGCTAAATAGGAGCGTGGAATTGTGAGCAAAGAATCTGTCCTGCTCTTTGATTCCTGCTGGCTTCACAGAAAAAAACAACTTAGTGCATTCTTTGTATAGGAATGGGATTAAAACAGAGAAACAATGGTGCCATCAGCAAGTTCTCCTCCTAATCAGAACAATCCACTAATCTACAAAATCTGGGGTTTCCACTAGATGACACTTGCCGTTCTTCCTGATTTTATGGAAAGTTTGGCTGACAATATATTATAAAAAAGAAACATACTCACAAAGCAGTATCGTAACTCTACTAGAACAGCACAGAAATCACTTCAGGGTAAATAGCTTCTGACATTTAAACATACTCTAAAGAATTGAAATTGCACACTCTGCAAGTCATGGATGGATGCACAGACAGGCAGATGGAAGATTCTAATGAGTGTTTTATTGGCCGCCTGTCATTTGTAGAATGGTGACTGATGAAAAAACAACATCAGAAAGGTTAGAGCTGATGATATGCTTCAGTATTGTATACAACTTTTAGCCAGTTCTGAAGAAAAACTGATGTTTGTTCCTTGGTTGATATAACTTTCTGGTACTTTGCACTTAAGAACTTCCCAAAAGGGTTTTATCAAATAAATGTTTCACCTGTTATATTTCTGTTGAGAGAAGATAGCCCATGATTTGGGAAGGGGATTTCTCTTCCTCTGTGATGGGGGTATCAGCCCTGCACTGGTACAACAGAGTTTAGCCCTGCTCCCACACTCTTATCCAGGGAAGCCACACCCCCATCACCATTGGATATGCTCCAAATGGAGCTAAGATATAAAAGACTGTAGAGCAGCTCAGTCTAGGCTGAAAGCCAGATGGGAAGGCAGGGCCTCACTAGCTCCTAGGAAAGGCTTGCCTATACTCCTAGGCATGTAGGCCAGCCGGACGGACAGAAGGCATCCTCAACAACCATGCAGGCCCTGCTGAGCCTGGTGTTAAACTGTTCCCTGGTGCGGTCAAGATGTCCGGTGTAAGGCTTCATGAACCGGGCCAAGAGATGGTAGGCTCGTCCCCCACCATACATATGAGCATGTCCATGTCCCCAACCCTGATGGTGTGGTTGGGGAAAAAATGTTCTGGCATGCAGCTTCTGGAACATGCTTGAGTTGCAGAAGAGCAGAAGATGCAGGCGGCGTGCGCCTTCCCCAACCACCCGATGTTTATGTCCATAAACTGGCCATAGCGGTCCGTGATACTCTGCAGGACCATCAAGAAGTACCCCTTCCAGTTTATGTGGATGAAAGCCCAGTGATTGGAGGCCCAGATGGGGATGTGGGTGCCGTCAATACTGCCTCCCCACATTGGGGAAGCCCATTTTGACAAAACCAGTGATGATTACCAAGGTTGATGACCCTCCGCAGCAAAGTGGTGTTGATGACCCACACCACCTGTAGAAGGAGCCAAACAAACAAACAGAGAATCACAGGGTGGCCAGAGCCCTCGGAGGTCCCTGAGCCCAACCCCCCCCCCCACACACACACACACACAGTTACCCCATCCTCTGGCAGGGCTCTCTGAGTGTATGTCTACACTACCCCCTAGTTTGAACTAGGGGAGGTAATGTAGTCATACGGAGTTGTAAATGAAGCCCAGGATTTGAATTTCCCGGGCTTCATTTGCGTGGAACGAGGCGTACAGCTAGTTCAGATTAGGAAACCTAATCCAAACTAGCTAGTCCATCCCGCGTGTAGCGGCGCGGCACGGAGTCTGAACTAGCCGGCATTTAAAAATGGCGCCAGCCGGCTTCATGCAAATGAAGCCCGGGAAATTCAAATCCCGGGCTTCATTTGCAACTCCGTATGACTACATTACCCCCCCTAGTTCAAACAAGGGGGGTAGTGTAGACATACCCTGAGAGAGGAACTGAAAAATCTCCCAGGGAAGGGGCTTGCACACCCTTTCCCTAGGGAACCCCATTCCAGCAGTCCACCCCCCTCCTGGGACAACAGCCTGAGAGCAGCATATCTGCATGACTAGGGTCTTGATGGTTGATCTTTCCCATGCCAAACTGGTTGCCAGTGGATTGGTAGCTGTCTGACATGGCAAGCTTCCAGATGGCAATGCGAACCCACTTCTGGAGGGGGTGGCAGGTCTCCTATGGGGGTCCCGTCACCTGAAGGCAGAAGCAAGCCACTCATAGAGCTCCAGAAAGAAGCTCTGTCCTTCCTCATCTGGAAGTTCTGGAGCCACTGTTGGTTGCCCCACTGCTCTCTGACAAGTCGGTCCCACCAGTCAAAACTGGAGTCCAGACACCAGAAACTGCAGTGCACGGTGTGCAATGGTGGGCGGGTGGGATCCAGAAGCATGAGCCACTCCCGCAGAGATGCAAGAAGAGTCTCAAGGAGGAGCAGGGAGTTAGGTTCCTGCAGGGCCCAGGAAGCATCCTGCAGAAACTTTTGCATGAGGTGCTGCACAAGATGCAATAGCTGTCAACTTCCCAGAGACAGCTCCGGCTCCATAGCTAGAGTGCTGAGGTGTCCGCAAGGACAACCACAGCAGGCAGAAGAAAAGGCTTTGCTGTCCCATGATGAGGTAGGCAAAGGAAAAAAGCCTGAGACATGGCTGTCCAGGGGAGTGTCTTTAAGCAAGAGCCTCAGCTAGCCTCAGGCAGCAGCTTCAGCCATCTGAAGTGAATCCGGGTGGTATTAAATGCAAGTTAGTGTCCAATCAGTGTGGACACTCTATTTCGAAATAGCTCAGAGCTATTTCTAAGAACTAAGTTTTTTCAGATTATTTTTTCCGAAACACTTATTCCGAAGTAAATGTGCAGTGTGACATAGCCACAATGCCCTTGCACTAACCTGCATTTAATGTACTTGACTGGACAAATACAGGCAATTGTGGAAAGGTGGAGAATCTAGTTTTTGTGGAAACTTGGTATGCTAAATGATATATGTTAAAGTGGTTTATTTGTTCCTCCTTTGTTCTTTTCTAGCTTTGTGGTAAAATTTGAGGGATATTATCATACAGATTTTTTTTTACAACCCAAAAGTGAGTGTGGCTGTTATAGGAGCATTGTAGCACAGTAAAGCAATTCTTGTAATGGAGGAACTTAATTTAATTCAATAATTATTTAATCTGGACTGCTACCAAAACTGAGAGCTCTGTCATCAGCCCAACCCTTGTGATGCTAGAGTTGACATTTGCAGAGAGGAGAGTTAAAACATACCTCCTGCTTCGTCCGCAGCTGCTGCTGCTAATATCAAAGCCTCACCATTAGCTTCCTTCTTCTTCATTGCACCAGAGGTGACATTTATAGAGTGATTTGGGGCTAAAGGCCCCATGCTGCCTTCTGTGTTGTTTACCTTTTTATGAAGGTAAAGGGCACCCATTTTTTCCCTGTAAAACCCACAATGGAAATATGCCCATTAAGATGATTTGTAAACTGTCCTTTTAGGGAGACCTTTGTACTTTCCTCTTTGTTCAATGTGGTCTCTTGAGTGTGATGCAGCTAAGAAAGTGGTACAGCTGATAAATTCCCAGCTAGGGATGCTTCTTCCATATTAAAGGCAGACAGAATGAGGAGGAGTTTCTCTTAGCCTCAGACTCCTTTGCATTCACCACTTGCTGCTGCCACCTCAAAAGTGGCACAGACAGAAGGTATTCTCAGCTAGTTAAGTGGGTAGATGCATCAAAAGTCTACTTAAAACTAGGGCTGTCAATTAATTGCAATTAACTCATGCAATTAACTCAAAAATGAATTGTGATTTTAAAAATCATGATTAATTGCAGTTTTAATTGCACTTCTAAACAATAGAACGTCAGTTTAAATTTATTATTTTGGGATTTTTTTCTATGTTTTCAATTACACCATAAAATACAAAGGGGGTACCCATTTTTATCATGTCTGGCATGTAAATCTTTTGCAACACTTGCTACAAAAGTGTCATACAAACATCTGTTCTCATTTTCAGGTGACATTGTAAAGAATTGGACAGCATTATTTCCTGCAAATGTAAACAGACTTGTTTGTCTGAATGGACAAGAAGTAGGATTAAGTTGATTTGTAGGTGCAGTGTTTCATTCTTAGTGCAGTTTTTTCTAGATAATTCAACATTTTAAAGTTCAACATTTATGGTAAAGGAATTGCACTACAATACTTTTATTAGGGGAATTGAAAAATACTATTTTTCAAATGTGATTACAGTAAACTTCCGATAATCCTGCACCTTTAGGGCCCAGGGGTGCCGGATTATCAGATATGCTGGAGTACTGGAAGGGGGGCTCTGAGGGGTCTGGGATGGGGGGGAGGTTGGAGGGGAACTGCACAGCATGGGAGAGGGCGGTGCTGCAGGACCAATCCGACAGCACCGCAGCTGCTCTGCACCCAGCTTCCCCAAGGCAGCCACTGCTGAAACTGACCAGAGGATGACTTGGGGAAGCTGGGGGCAGAGCAACTCCAATTGTCCGGCTGGCTGGAGCACTTCCGAGTTCCAGTTGGTTCCAGACTGTCAGGAGTGCTGGACCACTGGATGCCGGACAATTGGAGTTTTACTGTATTTGTAATTAGATGTAAAGTGAGTGCTCTGCACTTTGTATTGTCTTGTAATTGAACTCAATACATTTGAAAATATAGAAATAATCCAAAAATCTTTAAAAAATTGTTTTCTATTATTAACTGTGCAATTTTTAAATCCCTTCATAGCCCTACTTAGGACATAAAGTCTATTATTCAGATACTGTAATCCTGTTACAGGTTGTGTTTGATTTTTAATTCCAGCTGGGCTTTGTTTTCTCACCATAATTGGTTTAGAATAACGTGTAGTGAAACACAAAGGAATTTTGGAGAAAATTTTCCTGTTTATAGATTTCAGGAAAATGCAGGATAAACTCCTGGCCCCCCTGAAGTCAAAAGATGTTTTGCAATTGATTTAAGTACTTTTAAAGTATTATATCTAAAAAGACAAAAGGATTATTATTCCAGGATTGGAAACAAATTTTGTTAAATTTCTAGTAAACTAAAGGAAATATTAAATTCCTGGAGGAAGGGACTTTTCTATTTCCAAACAGAATAAAATGCCACTAGTCCATAGCACAAAAACTGTGTCCTTAACTAATTTTCCCCCATGAAGGAGAGATGAAGAGAAGGCGCAATGACGCAAAAGTATTTTTGTTTGCACTATGTGGTAAAAGCAACTTGTTAGTGGGTAAGAATGGGGATGAAGATTTGTTAGCTAAGTATACTCCCTCATTGTGAATAATTGTATCCAAGCAGCAATTACTGCTCAGATTTAGAAAGATATTCACATGCCAGAATGTACAGAAGTATTGTGAGGGAAATGTTGAGAGATTAACCTTTTTTTTTCTGTTTTTCTTCTCTTCATCCCACAATGATCAGTGCATTTAGGTATAATGAGGTTTTCTTTGAACAAATATTTAATAAGGGAAACTTTCCACTTACCTTCCATTATGAGCTAGTGATTAAAGAATAGTCCGTTATAATGTTTCTTACACCTGCTGCTGACGTATCTCATATTGGCTGCTGTCAGAGACAGCATGCCTGCCTAATTGAAGCTCTGGTCTGATTCAGTAGAACAATTCTTCTGTTTCTAAACTATGTTGTACTCTTGACTGTCTCTGATACACATTAACATTGTTAGTGATTGGTCATTCTATCAAAGTCACCTCCCACTGAGGCCCCAGTGCAGCAAAACATTTAATTGTGTGCTTAACTTCAAGCATGAGTGTAGTCCTATTGACTAAACTCTTTGGCATAGATTTATAAAGCTATTGAGGTGTTGCTATGTTCAGTGTTGCAATTGCTAACAGATTTAGGAGCCTAATTATCATTTTCAGAGGGGATGTATATATTTAGGGGATCTAGGTTTCATCACGTCTAAGTGCCTGCATCCCTTCTGGAAATGGGATTTAGGCAACTGCATCAGTTAGGAGTGCCAATGTTAAGCATAGCTTTACAATCCAGGCCTTTGCTAATTTTTTTGCTGGATCAAAAAATATATCCATCCACTGGTGGTCAGGGTATTTTGCCTCAGCCTAAAGGCCTTTATAATTCTGACCTTCCCTATTTATCTACTTTGGTTCTTAACACTGCACATCCACACTGCACTGTCAATGCCAATCTTCCACAAATAACTGTTTTTTCCAATCCTGTACTTTATATTCTCAGATTGATAGAATTTGCCAAGAATAGTAACTAGTCAGATTGGTGCATAATAGAAGGATATATTTCATAAAACTTGACAGAGTATGTTTTCAGCTTTATGAGCTGTACTTGAAAAAAGTACATCAAGATGCATATTATTAGGCTACTGGGACACTTCCAACTATATTAACATTTTCTTGAGAGCCTCTCACCATAGTATAAGCATGTCTCAGGTGTGAGAAGGATATCTGTCTTCAACTTCATTCACACAATGCACTCACGGACTGCTAATGAAACCTCTATATATCTTACTGTTATAATATTGTTAACACCCTTGCATTTCGTACAAGATGATTGTCCACAGTTGATTATCTTCAGAAAAAGTATCTTTTCAAAGCAGTCTCAGATCTAAATGCAGTAAAAGCTCTTTATTTGGCATTCAGGGGGAACAGGAATGTTGGTAAATTAAAAATGCCAATTAACTAAAAGGGAGGGGCTAAAAGGGTGGGGATGTAGGGCAGGAACATGGCAGGGGCTACAGAACACAGGCTCTCGAGGAGGCTTGGATCCAGAAGGAGGTGGAGAAGGACTCAGGGTGCCGAGAGGCGTATGGTTACCTCTCTGGGCCCCTGAAAGAAGCTCCCCATCCCTGCAGCTCCTGAAGGAGCTGCACGTAGGCAGCTCCACTGCAAGCAGTCACCACCCTCTGCAGCTCTCATTGGTTGTGATTTCCAGCCAGTGGGCTGAGAGTTGAGAAGTTGGCACTTGGGGAGAGGGTTGGAGGCAGCATATCTGCAGAGCCACCTGGCCACACTTCTGCCAGCAAGGGCAGGGATGGGGAGTCACTACTAGGATATGTCCAGACTACATGCCTCTGCCAACAGAGGCATGTAAAATAGGCTACCCGACCTAGTCAATGAAGCAGGGATTTAAATATCCCCAGCTTCATTAAAATAAAAATGGCCACCACGCTGTGCCAGCTCAGCTGATTGTCAGCCCAGCGCAGCAGTCAAGATATAGATCGGTAGACAGTAGACGTCTTTGTTGACCGTTCCCTTATGACTCGTGAAACGAGGTTTACAGGAGTGGTTGACAAAGGCTTCCCCTGTCAACCGATCCACATCTTGACTGTCGCACTGGGCCGACAATCAGCTGAGCTGGCATAGCACGGCGGCCATTTTTATTTTAAGGAAGCCGGGGATATTTAAATCCCTGCTTCATTGACTAGGTCGGGTAGCCTATTTTACATGCCTCTGTTGGCAGAGGCATGTAGTCTAGACAAACCCATAGAGGTGAGAATCTCTCCCATCTAGCATCTAGCACCCCCAAACCCTCCCATGCCCCAAGCCCTATGCCAAGCCTCCTCCAGGATGCCATCTTCCTTGCAGAGTGTGCCCTGCAGCCACTCATGCCCCAACCTTCTGTTGACCCTCTACCAACCATACTCTAAAATGGACTGCCTGTGCAGATTAAAAATGCTGGTTTATTCAGCTTGTTGATTGGTGAAGTGCTGGATAAAAGGGATTTTACTGTAGTTTGTATTCATAGATAAGGCTTCAAAGGACTACAGTGATTATCTACTCTGACCTTCTGCATCACACAAGTCATACAACTTCCCTGAAATAATTCCTATTTGAACCAGAGCACATCTTATTTTTAGCTCTGACATTCTTCTTTCCTCCGACCTGAATAAGAGCTTTATGTAGTTCAAAGTCTTGTACTTTCTGCTAAACACAGGCTGGTCCAATAAAAGATAATATGTGTCTCATACCGTTGGAGCCCTACAGCCACAACACTGCCAACATATTTTAGAAAAACATCGAATCTGGAGTTAAAAATTGCCAGAGATGCAGAATTCACCACAATACCTGTGAAATTGTTCCTGTCATTAGTGACCTCACCATTAAAAAACTGTGCCTTGTTTCCAGTCTGAATTTGTCTCGTTTCAGTGCTCAGACATCAGATCTTGTTACAGCTGTTTGCTAGATTGAAGAGCCCTCTTATCAAATTTCTATAATGCAGGTAGCTACTTACAGACTGATCAAGTCATCCCTTAGCCTTCTCTTTCACAAGTTAAATAGACTGAGCTCCTCATATTCATTGCTAAAAGTCCACAAGTATATCATTATATTCAATATTACATTTCATATAGATACTAGCACATTTTCCCAGCATTGCTTAATGAGGGGCTCAGGGCAAGGAGCTGGGGATGTGGGAGTACACGGAACGGGGCTGCAGGTGTGAGGGGTACAAGAGTTAGTGTTAGGGGTGAGGAGGGGCTCAGGGCAGTGAGTGGGGTGCAAAAGTCAGGGCAAGGGATTAGAGTGTGTGGGAGGGGCTCAGGGGAAAGGGTGTGGGTTGCAGGAGTCAGAGCAAAGGGTTGGGAGGTGTGAGAGGGTTGAAGACTAGGAATGGGGGTGCATGAGTCAGGGAAGGGAGTCAGGGCTCAGGGAAGAAATGTGAGTACACATGTCAGAGCAAGAGGTTGGGGTTGGGGCAGGCTCAGGGCTGGGGGAGTGGGGATCATATTGCCTGGTTGGTGACACTCTGAGGGCTGGGTGAGGTGGAGGGAGCTGCTCTGCCTGGGCAGCAGCTCTCTGAGACTGGCCACGGCTGCAGGGGCCGCACTGCCCCTCTAGTGGCTAACCAGTATGGGAACCTTACTTGGGTATGGTGGCCGACAACACTGAGAGCCCCACCGCCAGCTGACCACTCTCTTATTGGTTCATGCATCTCCTTTGATCATTCTATAGTATAACTGTGCCTGCTAGCAGACCCTTCCCTTTCCCTTTTATGAGAAACAATCCCATTCCAGGCACATGTCATTGTCCTGGAACAACCAAACCCTGACCTTGCTTTAAATTATGATAACAGGAAGCTGTATACCAGATTTGGTGGTCCTATCTCTTACCATTTAGGAGTTATTGAACAAACTGACTCACAGATAAACAGACAGACACACAAACTCTCTTATATTATATAATTATATATATTAAATATAATTATATAATATGTTTATATATAATTATATATAATATACATAATTTCAGATTTTGAGAGTGTCTGTTTCTTATTGTTTATATATATATATATATATATATATATATATGCAATGTGTTATAAACTACTACTCTTCAGGGGGAAACATTTCCCTGATCCCACCCCACCCCCCATCAGCTAAATGATAGTTGGTAGCCCTTTAAAGCTTTGTTTATCTTTAATTTTAAATTTACAAAGTTAGCTTTTCTTATTATTTAGTAAAATAAGCTTTTCTTATTATTTAATAAATCACCTAGCACTTCTACAAAGACGTTTTCAACTTTAGCACTCAAAGTGCTTTTTACCAAAGAGCTCAAGCATCATTTTCCCTACTTGATAGAGAAACAGACACATAGAGAAGGAAAGAGTGATAGAAATGTAGCCGTGTTAGTCTGGGGTAGTTGAAGCAAAATGCAGGACAATGTAGCACTTTAAAGACTAACAAGATGGTTTATTAGATGATGAGCTTTCGTGGGCCAGACCCACTTCCTCAGATCAAATAGTGGAAGAAAGTAGTCACAACCATATATACCAAAGGAAACAATTAAAAAAAATGAACAAATATGAAAAGGACAAATCACATTGCAGAACAGAAGGGGGATGCGGGGGGGAGGGAGGGGGAGGAAGGAAGGTAAGTGTCTGTGAATTGCTGATATTAAAGGTAGGGAGAGTGGGATGTTTGTGAGTTAATGGTATTACAGGTGATAATTGGGGAAACTGTCTTGGTAATGGGTGAGAAAGTTCAAAGTCTTGTTAAGTCCTTGTTGGCAAGTGTCGAATTTTAACATGAATGACAGTTCAGAGGATTCCCTTTCAAGTGCAGATGTAAAAGGTCTTTGTAGCAGAATGCAGGTGGCTAAGTCATTTAGAGAGTGTCCTTTCTGGTTAAAGTGGCAAGAAACTGTTTTCTCTTTGTGATCTTGTCTGATATCTGTTTTGTGGGCATTAATCCTTTGGCGAAGTGTCTGAGATGTTTGTCCAATGTACATAGCAGACGGACACTTTCGGCACATGATAGCATAGATTATATTTCTGGATGTGACTATAAGAAGGTTACCCATAGGCTAACAGCAAAGGCAGCTCTCCTGAGTCCCAGCCAAGTGCCCTGTCCCCGAGTCTGGGTGTGCTATGCAGTTGGCAAGCCACAGTAAATGCATGAGCATTCACAGCTTTATCTATGGAAATAGATGTGCCTGCATTAAAAAAGATGCATCTGATTATATTTTAATTTTCTGAATAAAATTTAAAGTGGAAATTAACAGAGAACAAAGTGTTGCTTTTAGAAATGCAGCATCTTTTTCAGTTTAAAATAATATTCATCACCTTTTGAGGTGAATCATTAGATCACAGTCAGTAATCAAAACATTTTGATGTTCGTACTTTGACATAACATAGTATTTAATATAAGGTAACTAAGATCAGAAGAGTACATCCAGAGAGTAAATTCAAAATAGAGATAGATGCACAGTGTTCAAAACCTGCTTTCACTCCAAGTGCCTATCATACTCAAGAAAATGGTGAGGAACAGTCTATATTCAAAAGTTTCAGAGGGGTAGCTGAGTTAAAGTCTGTAACAGGAAAAACTTTAAAAACGGCAAATAGTCTAGTAGCACCATGAGACTAACAAAACATGTAGCTGGTATGGCAAAACCCACTTCTTCAGATGACCGGAGTATAATAAGTCCAGATCCAAGAATAAATAAGGGAAGGAAGGGGTGCGGGATGCGGGGGAAGGAAAAAGAGGCGGGGAGGAAGAAAAAGACACACAGTGAGTAGATAGTGCAAATAGTTACAAGAGGCTGTTAAGAACCATTAGCATGTCCATTGTTTGGTTTGTTGGAAGATAGTGTACGAGCCATCCTATATCCCAATTCAGACCATTAGCATAAGAATTAAACTTGTGAATTAAGTTAAGTTCCAACCCTTCTCCATGTATTTGGCTTGTGGAACTGGCCTGAAACAAAACAGTGACTTCGAGATCCATTAATGAGTGTCCAGAAACAGTAAAGTGTTTTCCAACAGGTTTTTGTGTGTTGCCTTTTTGGATATCTGATTTGTGCCCATTAATTCTTTCTCGAAGAGATTGTCCAGTTTGGCCAATATACATTGCAGTGGGGCATAGCTGGCATTTGCTGGCATAGATCACATTAGCGGATGTGCAGTTAAATGAGTCTTTGATTTAGTGGCTGATGTCATTGGGTCCAGTGATGAAATCGCTGGTATAGATTGTGTGCAGAGTTAGCACTGGGTCTGATTGCAGGGGTGGGTTTCTGGATCATTATGATGGAAGTGTGTTTCTGGAAAGAATTTGTTTGAGGCTAGGGAGTTGTCTGTAAGAGAGAATTGGCCTTTGTTCCAAAGCCTCTGAGAGTGAGGGGTCATTTACTAGAATAGGTTGTAGATTGCTGATAATGGGTTGGAGGGGTTTAAGTTGTAGACTGTAGGTGATAAGTGGAATTCTGTTGTTTTCTCTTCTGGGGTTTGTGATGAGGCATACCTACCCCGCACTGCAGGACAGGGGGTGGCCTGGGCCCAGTTAGCTGAGAAGGCCCCTCCCCCACAGCACTGCCAGACATGCTCTCTGGGGCGCATGGATATAAAAACCCAGGGAGCCGCTCAATCAGGTGGGAGCCAGTTGCAGCCACTACAGCAGACCCGGAAGCAGCCACCACCAGAGCCTCAGCAGCAGGCTGCAGCAGCAGGCCGCAGTCGCCTCCAGAGCCACAGCAACCACAGGCCGTAGATCTGCTGAACGGGCAACCACCGATACAGCCCCAGTGACAACCTAGGCTGGTGACACACCCGGCAGGACTTCAATTCATCGTACCTCACCCCGGGGACCCTGGGATTGCCACACAGCGTGGTAGGAAGGAGCCCAGGGCGGGGGATTGACCCTGAGAGCTCGGTGCATTTCGGGAGGGACCCCGCTGAGCTGGCAGCGCACCTTAATGCTGCCCACAGGGCCCTGGGCTGCGACCCGGTGGAGAGGGAGGGCCTGGGTCCCCCTACTACTCCTACTGGACGGCAACCCCGCTCCTAGGCTCCCAGGTGGGAAACTGACCTTAGAGTCAGACTCTGTCAGTTCAGCTGAGGAGGGAACAGCATTTGGAACAAGGCCTCTCAGGCTGTACATCTCCTAGTAGAGAGGACTCAGACTTTTGATTAGGCCATAGAGGACATATAGACCCTAGTAGAGGGGATCCTGACGTTGGACTAGGCCCTAGGGGCCATATACGTCCTGACAGAGTGGCAAGTACTTTCAGTGCAGTGTCGAAGGACCGCATATGCCCTGATAGGTTGGCAGGTATTCGAGGCAGAAGGCCTCAAAACACTCAAAGTCGTGGGGAAACACGCCCCCCCCAACAGGCCTGTCTTGAAGTAGTTCATGTCTGGGTACTTTTTTGGTTCTGTCAATCTATTTTTTCACTTCCCTGGGTGGGTATTTCAATTTTAAGAGTGCTATATATAGATCCTGTAGGTGTTTGTCTCTGTCTGTGGGATTGGAGCAAATACGGTTTGTCTATAAACAATAGATTGGGAAACGTGTCTGGGATGGAAGCCAGAGGCATGAAGGTAAATGCAGCATTTGGTAGGGTTCCAGTATGGGGTGGTGGAAATTTGTCCATCATTTAATAGTACTGCAGTGTCAAGGAAGTGGATTTCTCATGTGGACTGATCCAGGCTGAGGTTGATGGTGGGGTGGAAGTTGTTGAAATTCCTGTGAAATTCTTCAAGGGTTTCTTTCCAATGGGTCCATATGATGAAGATGTCATCAATGTAGCATATGCAGAGTAAGAGTTTTAGGGGGCGAGAGCTGAGGAAACATTATTCCAAGTCAGCCATAAAGACGTTGGCATATTGTGGTGTCATGTGGGTGCCCATGGCTGTGCTACTGACTTGAAGATACAAATTGTCTCCAAATTGGAAGTAGTTGTGGGTGAGAACAAAGTCACAGAGCTTTGTAACCAGGTGTGCAGTGCTGTCATTGGGGATAGTGTTCCTGATAGCCTGTAATCCATCTTTGTGTGGAATGGTGGTGTAACGAGATTCTACATCCATGGTGGCCAGGATGGTATTTTCAGGTAGGTTACTGATGTTTTGTAGTTTCCTCAGAAAGTTGGTGGTGTCTCGAAGGTAGCTAGGAGTGCTGATAGCATAGGGTCTGAGGAGAAAGTCAATATAGCCAGATAATCCTGTTGTAAGTGTTCCAATGCTTAAGATGATGGGTCATCTGGGATTTCCAGGTTTGTGTATCTTGGGTAGCAGATAGAAGACTCCTGGTCAGAGATTGGGGGGGATGTTAGTGTAAATTTGGTTCTGAGAAGCATCAGGGAGCCTAATTGAGCAGCTATTTCAGGGGAGTTTGTCTGTTTGTTTGTATTCTTTAGTGGGATCACAGGAGAGAGGCTTGCAGAATTTGGTGTTGGTGAGTTGTCTGGTCACCTCCTGTTCATAAACTGTTCTGTTCATGATGACTACAGTGCCCACTTTGTCAGCCTCTTTGATTATGATGTTAGAATTGTTTTTGAGGCTGTGATTAGCATTGCGTTCTGCATGACTGAAGTTATCTTATATGTTGTTGTTTGGTGACAATGTCAGCTTCAGCATGTTTGCGGAAGCAGTCAATGTAGAAATCAAGATTCTCGTTACGACCATTAGTAGGAGTCCACATAGAAGCCTTCCTCTTGTGGGACTGGCGGGGGGGTGGGGGGTGGGAGAGCAACAAGGTCAGTGTGTTGTACATTGGTGTGTTGGAAATATTCCTGTAGGTGGAGGCGGCAAAAATAGGCTTCCAGATCTCCACAGAACTGAATCATATTCATAGGGGTGGTGGGGCAGAAGGAGAGTCCTCTAGATAGGACAGATTTCTCTACTGGACTAAGATTGTGGTTTATGGCTTGTTCTATCTAATGATACAAAGGGATTTGCTCAGAATTGCAACAACTAAACTGATTTTTAAAAGAGATTCAGGCACTTAGTCTAAATTCTATCACCTCTAATTGCCTAAATCTCTACTTAAAATGATATTTTGGCTTCTAAATTAAGCATGACATCCAATGCATCAATGCTTAAATAACTTTAAAAAGTCTGGGCTCAAGTCAGAGAAATCACTGCAGCCTTTGTTTCAATTGGCTGGCAAAATTTTAAGGGGATAAAAAAAGTCCTTTAAAAGTGAGTATTCTTCATGTGAGTATTTCTCACATGAGTTAGTGAGCATTCTCATGTGAAGAAAGATTTTCAGGGTGTGACTCAGAGCAATGAGTTAGGACTAAAAGATAAATTAGTGCCTTTTATACATCCAAATTCTACTAACCATACTTCCAGCTCTGAAAAGCATTGGCACCAAGAACACATTTTGAGAACTGAAATGTCATGTTCACACTGGGAGAGAAAGAAATCCTTAGGTGCTCATTACAGAACTCAGACATACTAAAAAGTGCTCCCATAGAAGCCAAACCCTAGGCTTTCTCTCCATGAGTCGCTTTTAAAGGTTAATTAACAGCAAGCAATGAAAATTTATAACCTACTGCTTATAATTTTTTAATGGTGTGATTTCCAACCTTTTATCATAGGGCTGCTGTTTTCAATATAGGCCCCAGCTGTTCACAGCTTACAATGTCCTTGGAGAAAATATATATATTTAATATGCTAAAGCTTTATCACCATGCTGGAGATATGGTGCTTGTGTTGTTTCCAACCTGGAGGCACAGCCTCTGAACAACTTCAAAATAAACATTTATAAAAAAAATTTCCATCTATAGCAGTTTACCAATGAACTAGAGCAATAAAGTAGAATACTTCAAAGTACAGTCACTATTAACTGTGTCCACTTCAACATACCTTGAACATGACAGAGTCCATATTAAACTATATAGAATTAGGTTTTCAGCTCTAAAAAAGTTGAAAGAGAAGCTGATTCTTTGGAAATTTTATTCTAAAGCTATTCTGGGGCTAGAATAGTTTGCAGATAATGTCCAGGGTCTTTCTGTACTTAAGTGTCCACTTCTGAAGAGTATATTACAAGACTATATATACACATAAAACACAATGATGGATTAATAGAGATATCCCCAATTCCTCAAAGCTCACAGGGAATAGTGTGATTTTTCTGGTTTGAGGCACACACATAAATAGTTGTTTCATGAAGTCAGCTTGGGTATGTTTTCACTCCAGCACTAATTCGAACTAACTTAATTCAAATTAGTTAATTCGAACTAAGCTAATTCGAACTAGTGGATCTAGACCTAAAAACTAATTCGAATTAGAGTTTTGCTAATACGAACTAGCATGTCCACATTGAGTGGACCCTGAACCAAAGTTAAGGCTAGCCGGAACAGGTGCCGGCAGGGCATCAGGTTAGGACTTAGAGCATGGAGCTGCTGCCTCAGACTAGCCGAGGGCTGTGCTTAAAGAGACCCGAACCCCACCCTGGACAGACAGTTCTCAGGGTTCCCCGCTTGCTTGTCTACCTCGATGAGGGACAGCAAAGCAGTCCTGTCTTGGAGTCCCTGAATGCCCGCACTCGGCACATCACAGCACTCGGCCATCAGCCCAGCTGCACTTGCCGCATGCTGCCATCCGGGGGCATCAATCAGGGGGCTGTCAGGATCCAGGAGACCCTGCAGGAGAGCTTCCACCCCGAGGAGCCCGCAGAGCCACCCCAGTCCTCCCCATCGGGGGCTCATACCCCATTCCTCCCTCACTTCCTTCCACTTACCCCCCCCTCCAGCCTCCCTTCCTGATGTAAAAAATAAAGGACACGTGTGGTCAAAAATAGAAGCTCTCTTTATTTAACAAAACTGGGGGAGGGGAGGATTAACCTCTGGGGAGACTGGGAAAAGGAGGTGGGAGAGGGGAAGAGAGAGGGTGGGAGAGGGGAGGGGGAAACCTGGGAGGAGGGAGCTGGAAGGGGGAAGCCAGGGGAAGAAGGAGGAGAGGAAGTATAAAACTATGGTACACCATATATTCAGTTCTGTGTACAGATGTGGTCTCCTCACCTCAAAAGAGATGTTTTGGCCTTGGAAAGTGTTCAGAAAAGGGCAACTAAAATGATTAGGGGTTTGGAACGGGTCCCATATGAAGAGAGGCTAAAAAGACTGGGACTTTTCAGCTTAGAAAAGAGGACACTGAGGGGGGATATGATAGAGGTCTATAAAATCAGGAGTGATATGGAGAGGGTGCATAAAGAAAAGTTCTTCATTAGTTCCCATAATAGAAGGACTAGAAGACACCAAATGAAATGAATGGGTAGCAGGCTTCAAACTAATAAAAGAAAGTTCTTCTTCACAAAGCAAATAGTCAACCTGTGGAACTACTTGCCACAGGAGGCTGTGAAGGCTAGAACTATAACAGAGTTTAAAGAGAAGTTAGATAAAGTCATGGAGGTTGGGTGCATGGAGTGCTATTAGCCAGGGGGTAGGAATGGTGTCCCTGGCCTCTATTTGTGGAAGGCTGGAGATGGATGGCACAAGACAAATGGCTTGGTCATTGTCTTCGGTCCATCCCCTCCTGGGTATCTGGTGTTGGCCGCTGTCGGCAGACAGGCTACTGGGCTAGATGGACTTTTGGTCTGACCCAGTATGGCCGTTCTTATGTTCTTATGTTCTAAGCTCAGGGATCAGGGTCGGTGGTCTCACTGGACCACCTTGATTTTCATGCAAACTTGCTCCTGAGTTCGCATGGGGCCTTTGGTGGCCAGGCTGGCAGCTATCCTGCCCTAGACAGCCACTTTCCTGTGTCTAGTGTGGAGGTCGTGGACGTTGAAGGCCTTCCCCCAAACCTGGATGAGGTCCACGATCTCCGCACTAGACCAGGCAGGCACCTGCCTCTGGCGGCCCCAAGCAGGCTCCTGGGAGCCGCCAGCCTAGTCCCGGGAAGAGACGGAGGGCTGGGTGGCAGCAGGTGGCTGGCTCATGCCGTGCCAGGTGCAGGGTCTGCTGGCTGGGTGCTGGCAGGCTTGCACCTGGCACAAGCACCATAGCCAGACCGTGCCCCTTTAAGGGCTCTGGGGCTGGGATGGGGGCAGAAGAGTTTCCCTGGTTTGGCCCAGAGTGGCCACCAGTGCAAGCTGGGGAGGGCTAGCCTCCAACTAGTTTGAATTAAGTGGCTACACAGCCCTTAATTCGAACTACTTAATTCGAACTAGGCATTAGTCCTCGTAGAATGAGGTTTACCTAGTTTGAATTAAGTGCTCCGCTAGTTCGATTTAAATTCGAACTAGCGGTTTGCATGTATAGCCACTATTAAAGTTAATTCGAACTAACGGTTGTTAGTTCGAATTAACTTTGTAGTGTAGACATACACCTTGAGACAAACAGCAGGCCCAACTTTTACCCTGAATAAAAGATTTAAATATTGCTTATCCAAAAGTGATAGTGGGTCAGGCCCTATCAGGAAGGGGGGAAGAGGCAGAAGAGTCAGCTTGCCTGGGCCTCAGGAGCCTCAAATTTTGACATTTTTCTACCAAGTCATTTCCATTTATTATACACCTTGCAGTTATAAACCAAGACAACAAAAGAAGCTACATAAACCTGCAGAATATTGAACTAAATCATTATGGGAACTCGGACCTTCACCAATTTTTTGGTCACATTCGAGTTTTCATCTGTGTGACTAGAGTAGCTTCTGTGATTAGTGATTCTACATTATGAAACACTGTTTACAGTCTTTGCATAGTTTAGAGGTTTTGAAAGTCGTAATTAATTCTGAAACAAAATACAGGACTATGTAGCACTTTAAAGACTAACAAGATGGTTTATTAGATGATGAGCTTTTGTGGGCCAGACCCACTTCCTCAGATCAAATAGTGGAAGAAAATTGTCACAACCATATATACCAAAGGATACAATTTAAAAAATGAACACATAATTCATTTATGTCCCTGACAAGGCTGCATTTGGGATCAGTAGCAGAATTTAAGACAAGATGGAGTCCGCCTCATGGCACTTATATATCTCTCTTGGCATCTCCCTAGCCAGAGCGGGTCACATGGTCAAGTGACCGGTCTGTGTTTCACATGCTAGCAGCCATTATACCCTGATTGGTTGCAGGTTTCCAGACACATTCCTCAGGTGTGAATTGGCCACCTTAAGAGCCATTGTCCTTGGGGACCTGCTAGTTAGCATAGTCATTCATTGGACATTCCTTCTTTACAGCAGGCAGTCCAGGCCCATTTCTCTGTCTCGGGCAGAGAACATTCACATTACCAGCACAGAGTCCATATTCATAATTCCACATACAGACATCATACAAGTACATGCGTAGTATATATAGAATCGGTATAATATAAGCTTTCATTTCATACCACACATGGTCCCCCTTGTACAGACCTCGGAACAGACTGAGGGTATGTGTTGTACTATGATAATGGTTTTTGTGGATGTGGTATAACTTATTTATTAGTATTATTTATTATCATCATTATTATTATTATTTTATTTTGTGCTGGTGAGAACAGCACATTTGTTATTTGTGTGGTGTCCTAGTCAGTGCCTGGTGAGAGAAGGGAGGGCAGAGGAGGGTTCTTGGTGAGAGAAGGTTCCCCCCAACCCTTGTCCGTGTGTGTTTGTTCCTTCCCATGCCTCCCCTCCCCCGACATTGTGTTGCGGCATGGGCAGGGTGGCTAAGAGGGAGGATTCAGATGGCATAGTGGGAGTTGTGACATGCAGCAGGAGATGTGGCAGTAAGATCAGGATGCGCCAGTTGAGGGGAATATGGTTTAGACAGTTATGGGATATTCCTTGTTCCGGACCTGTTCCCCACTTCAACGACCATGAGAATCATAACAGCTGGCAGTAAGGCCTGATAATGCTGTTGTTGAACGCCACATTGGTATCCCACAAGGCAGTTTTCATCCAGAGTATAATCTTGGATGAAGGAGCTGACCTGGCCTATATCACTGACACCTGGCTGGGAGTGGAGGGAGGCTTTGACCTCTCCGAATTGTGTCCCGCTCTGTTCTTGGATCAGCACCAGCCTCGACTTAATGGTCAGGGGGATAGTGATTATCCAGATACCATCTCACTGGCCTGGGCCTTGGTCCAATAAAGTGTTAGATTTAAGTGTCTGTACCTGATGTTGGGTGGACGGAATAAGTTGGGTATTCTGCTTGTGTACCACCCATCTCGCTGCATGGCAAATGCTCTGCTCAATCTGGTTGAGGTGGTCTTGGACATGGTGTTAAGGACCCCAAGGCTTTTGGTCTTGGGGGACTTTAATGTGCATGCCGAAGCTGTCCTGTCTGATCTGGCTCAAGACTTCCTGGACACCATGATGACTTTCAGACTATCCCAAAAAATAACTGTCTCCATATATGTGGCAGGTCATACACTTGAGCTAGTCTTTTGGACTAAGAGTGATAGAGATTTTGGAGGAATGGATGTGGTTACACTCCATTTGTCATGGATCGATCACTACTTGGTCAAGTTTAGACTATTTGGTGACCTTCCCCTCTGCAGAAGCTGGGGACCACTTAAGATGGTCCACTCTCAGAGGCTGATGTATCCAGAGTGTTTCCTGAGATCTCTGAATCAGGAAATCAGCCATTATGGCTAGTGGTCCGATCGATGCTCTGGTCGATCTATGGAATATCAAGGTAGACCAGGTGGTTGATCTGATTGCTCCAAAGTGCCCTTTTCAGGCTAGTTGAAACAAGTTTGCTTCCTGATTTTCTGGGGAGTTGTGGGCAGCGAAAAAAGCACTGTTGGAGGAGAACTCAAGCCAAGTCCGATCAATTGTGGGTTAGAGTGGAGCCAAGGTGCAAACCTATTCAGTGGTGGTGGTGATGGCAAAGAAAAGTTACTTCTCTGCCCACATTGTGTCTGCATGGTGCCATCTGGTGGAATTGTTTCAAGTGGTATGGGGCCTCTTACAGCCTGTCCTTCATGATGAAATGGAGGAGTCCTCAGCAATTCACGGTGACTTGTTGCAAAGTACTTTGCAGATAAGATTACTTGCATCCAGTCTGATTTGGACTCTGGGCTGTCATGTAAGCAAGGTATGGAATGTGTTGAGTGCTCTGCCCAGTCATTTTTCTTTGGATCAGTTTCAGCTATTGCAGACTGAGAATGTGGACAAGGTGCTTGGAGGAGTGCAACCGAGTATGTGCTCACTCGACCCCTGACCTTCGTGGCTTATTAAATCAAGCCAAGAAGGGATCACTGTTTGGATCCAGGGGATTATTAATGTGTCTTTTAGATCCGGGATGGTTCCTTCCACCTTGGAAGAGGTGGTGATAAAAACCATTCCTTAAGAAGCCTTCCTTGGACCCACGCAATGTGAATAACTATTACCCAGTTGCTAATATTCCCTTCTTGGGCAAGGGACTCAAGAGGGCAGTGGCATTGCAACTCAAGCTTTCTTGGGAGAAACAGATTATCTAGATCCATTTCAGTCTGGCTTCAGGCCTGGTTTTGGAATAGAAACCGCATGGACAGTTATTTCTTGTCCCCTGTGCTGTTTAACATCTACATAAAACCGCTGAGAGAGGTCATAAGGAGATTTAGAGGATGGTGCCATCAATATACAGATGACACCCAACTCTCTGTGACATCAGATCCAGATATGGCAGCAATCAATCTGAACCAGTGTCTGGAGGCAGTGATGGACTAGATGAGGTCGAATAGGCTAAAGCTATTATTCAGATAAGACTGAGGTCCTGTGGATCAGGAATCCATCTGATCAGGAATGTGCTGTGTTACCTGTTCTGGACGGGGTCATACTTACCCTGAAAGAACAAGTATACAGCTTGGGAGTCCTTCTGGACTCTTTTTTAACATTTGAAAATCAGAGTTCTTCGGTAGCCAGGAGTGCTTTTGGGCAGTCCCTTCCTGAATAAGAATGACTTGGCAACAGTGACTCATACTCCTGTCACATCCTGATTGGATTATTGTAATGTGCTCTACGTGGGGCTGTCTTTGAAGAATCTTCAGAAGCTTCAACTGGTCCAGAATGCAGCTGCTGGGGTTTGAACTAATACTTGTTATATGGAGCACATTGTGCCAGTGCTCCAGCAGCTGCACTGGCTTCTGGTATCTTTCCAGGCATACTTCAAGTCTTGTTTCTGACTTATAAAGCCCTAAATGGGTTGGGACTGGGATATTTGCAGGAATGTGTTCTTCCATATGAATCCACCTGGGGATTGAGGTCAGCTGGAGAGGATCTGCTCCATGTTCCTCTCTATATATTGTGTTTTAACATATTTTGTAAGTCAACTTGAATATTTTAAATAGAGAGGTGGGGTAAAAATATTTTTTTAAAAAATAAATAAATAATTTTTGGTGACCCACTGTAAAATATAAACTTATTGAAATTTAATTGCCCAAGAAGTGCTTATCTTTTCAACGGGTACCTAACCTTTTAGCACCTATGAGTTTCTATATATTTAAGCTTCAAGAATTGGGAAAAAATACCCCCCTTTGCTCCCCCAAAAAACCCTAAAGCAAACTGCAAATAGCATTGAGAACTTCTGTTTGCAAAGTACAAAAACTTCAAGTCTGACAACTTGAAGTTTACTATTGCAAAGAATGTTCAGCTGCTAACAAGATGTGAAGTGAAGGTGAGATTTTCCTCACAGTTGGTTCTGACAAGGGGGGAAAACTCAAACATGCTATCACAGATAAAAATATCAGCTTCCTGGCTCTGTTAAATAAAATAGGTTGTAGTGAGCAGTAGATACCTGTGGCTGGATTCCTGGGGAGAGATTGTGGAACCAGTTTAATGGCAGAAGCTAAAAGTAATTGTGTAAGTGGAACAGGCTCTGAAGTTCTATTCTTTTCAATCTTGAGTGTGTGTTCTGCACTCACATTTCATGCTGTCCAGATTTGTACTGGGGGAGCAGGGAGAAAGAAGGCAGAGGGCCACAACAGTCTGTAGAAGTAAAAGATTATGATGTTTGTTCATATTAAACATCTGAACTATCTTGAAACTGGCCTATTGCTAGTCCACATGAGCCTCATAGCTTTGTCCCATTTTCAGCATTTGCATGAGAAACACAAGTTATTTAACATTTAATGGTTTAGGAGCACCTGGTTTCCCTCAATTTGGTTTATTCCAACAAGGCTTCTGTGATCCTTTATCTTTCCTGCTATGGTAAATAATTAAATATCATTGCATCTATCAGATCATACTTTCAAAATAAAGGGAAATGTGTGGTTTTGGAGTACTGCATATTTCTTTTAATTTAAACTTCAAAAGAGTACTTATTAAAGTCACACACACATACACACACAAACACATTTATAATGCTGATTAACTTAGATCCACATTTTTAAACTAAGATAAGATGCCCTTCAGAATAATTATTGCCCATCTCCCTCATAAATCTCTTCATTGCTTCTTAGCTCTTGCAAATTCCAACCTTCAATAAGCCCAGGCAGACAGTGTCAACACAATGTTCTTTGAATTAAGCATATTCTCTAACTCAGCAGTTCTCAAACTTTTTAGGCTGCGGAGCCCTTTACATGCATCAAAATTTATGCGGAGCCCTAGCTGTCCACTGATTATATGTGTTGTATCTATCGATGTTTCCAGTTTGTCAATCTCGCAGAGCCCCTGGAGATGTCTTGTGGAGCCCTGGGGCTCTGCGGAGCACGGTTTGAGAAACACTGCCCTAACTCATGGAGTGAGCCTTGCAGCTGCAAGTCACTGCAGGATGAACACTTTTATATGCAGAAAATGCATGTCTGATTTTCTATTTATCCTGATGTAGAGAGCAGAGACACTACATTGCAGCAAGATATTCTATGATCCTATGATTCGCTAACTCAAATTATGCAACTTGGTCATAACATTGGTGATAACATCAGAAGACACTTACAGTGACTAATGATGAAACATGGCAATGTTCTAGGTAATTGGCACTGAAATCTCTAAATTTCTAATATAGACAATTATTAAAGACAACCAGAAAACCATTAAGCATACAACAATATTGTGTGCTTATTACTCCCTAATAAGCACACAATATCTTTCATATTGCCATTGCTTTCAAGGGAACTTTCCATAAGGGTTTCATTAGCTTAATGTGTTACATGTTAACAGTACATGGCAATAGACAGCATAAGTGATGAATGATACAAGCATGTTGACCAACCTAGACAGTCTCTGTAACAAAGGATTAATGGAAACAATTCAGATATTCGAAATAACACAGAGAAACCTGTTGGGGAAAATTTCAACTTGCCTGGGCACTCACTAATGGATCTAAACATGTCTGTATTACTTCAAAGCAATTTCAAAAGCCAGCTTGAAAGGAAAGCTGCAGAACTTGGTAACCTGGTTTCATTTACAAGTTTGACACCTTAAATAAAGGTTTAAGCAAAGAGCTGACCTGGATGAGCTGCTACATTCCACATCCTAATTACATAAAAAGCCAATCATTTGGTACTTAGAATACTTAGAGCCCACTCTATTAGCCTCATTTAGCATGGACTCTCTAATTGACAATATTTTTTCTCCATTTTTCCCCTTCTCTTTCCATCCCCATGCCCTCTCTTTCTCTGCTATCTGTTTGGACCCTGGACCCCTTAATTCCATTCATCTGAAGAAGTGGGTTGTGCCCACCAAAGTTCATGATACCATCTACATTTCTTTTTAGTCTCTAAGGTGCTGCAGGATTATTTACTGTCTTGTGACTATTCTCTGTCACTATCCCTCTGAAGAATGGCATTAAGTCACCCAGAAGCCACTTCTGTGGACTGGAAATTGTATGATGCAATCTGAAGTCTTTGTGTTATAAGTTTAAATTACATGTGTGACATTGTTGACAAAATTGCCTCGGTTTTGTCCCCCCACATTCTAACACTGTCTTTTTTACTTCAGTATTTTCAAGCATACAGCTCTTCTGCCTAAGTTTTAAGTCCTGTGACAAGGGTCCCTCTTTTCCTGGCCAGCATTTGGGCCAGTGGCCTTCCCCCTTTGCCAAGGGTTGGGGCTTGCAGCTGATTTCTGGAATAGAGAGCCCAGACACTCCTTCTGGGACCCCCTTCCCTGCAGTTTCTAGCTCTATAATTTCTAGTACTTTGTCTCAAACTCTTGCTCTCTGTAATCTCTCTTCTATCTCTTCACCTATCCTCTCACTCTCACTCTCTCCCCCACTTTCTAACTGGGGAAGCTTTTAAAGGCCTCCAACAGGGCTGAAGTGGAGTCATCTGGCTCCAGTCTGCCTGGGCCAGATCTCTGCCAGCTGCTTCTAATTGTCCTACATCCCTCCACCCCTAATTAGCAGGCCTTTTATCCTTTTGGGGCTGCCTTTTCTCCACTCTATGGTGGCCCTCTGGCCTGACCTTATCACATTCCCTATGCTTCAAATGGCCATATATCCAATTTTGCACACTGTCAGGGTCAGATTAACTGGTGTATAATCAATTTACATCTGCTAAGCTTCTGCCCTAATGCTGACAACCACCATTTTTTCAAAAAACTGCAGCAGCATTAAAATTGTGTTCGGCCTATAACTCTGAATACCAGTACATTTCTTGTCCCTTTTGTAAAGTAAACTTAAAGAAATAGACAAAGTCCAGATCTCAGACTGAGTTGTTTGCAATAAGGTATTTGGTAACAGAACAATCTCAGCTGCCAGGTAATAAAACATTTACCCTGACATTATAGGCTT
The DNA here is from genome assembly GCF_049634645.1 of Pelodiscus sinensis. Taxonomy (NCBI): domain Eukaryota; kingdom Metazoa; phylum Chordata; order Testudines; family Trionychidae; genus Pelodiscus; species Pelodiscus sinensis. The sequence continues at coordinate 94,590,638 of NC_134715.1, read as the reverse complement.
TTCTAGAATTGCATCATTTCTTAATCCATTATGTGGGGACTGAAATCCAACATCCATTACAAAGCCAAATACCACATTTAATTATATCAGAGTACTCTAAATCTTTTACTGGGGATGATCAGAAGTTGAGGCCAAAATATACATAAAAAAAAGAGCACGGTTACAATTATAACACATGGCCATACAGAGAAATTATATGATTTTCCTCACTTCTCCATTAGCAGTATCCTTTTTTGGCAGATGGTCAGCAGATATAAACAATGGTACCTTGCACCTTTTATGCAACAGGCAGGCTGGGATGTGTTTTAAAAAGGGGATGTCATAGTTCTGCTTGTTGCTCCACTATGTTCACCACCTGTTATTATTGCTTGAAATAACATTACATTGGGGAGGAAGGGGAGCGGGGATTGATTTAATTTGCAGCTAGTAGGGAGACATAAGTTTTATGTCTGTTTGGAAGAGCAGGGTCTTAATGGGTGAGTCCTCCCATCTTTGACCTAGCCACACTCCAGTCCATTTTACTTATTGTGCTACATGGATATAGTGAGCTACTATTATTCCAAGCTGCAAATGCTAAAGGATCATATCACAAAATAATTAGTTTATTGTAGATTGCCTGCTATTTTTTTCAGGTAGGGTATGTCTACACTTGCACCCTAGTTTGAACTAGGGATGCAAATATAGGCATTCAAAATAGTTAATGAAGCGGGGATTTAAATATCCCATGCTTCATTAGCATGATCTCGCCGGCGCGTTACTCCAATCAACAGCTGATTTGAAAGTGAAAGTGCGCACTGGGATGTGTTAGTTTGAACCAAAGTCCTTGGTTCGAACTAACATTACTCCTCATTTTTTGAGGGAATTGGACCATGAATACAAAAATAACCCTCTAACTCTATACTGAGCAGCAATTATTGACATTGAGCCCTTTCTGATCTGTTGATTTACATTATTTAATTCTATTGACCAACAAATCAGTAAGTCTCTGTTCTGTATCTCCTCATATCTCAGCTTTATATATTTTCTTGTTCTGAAGACAGAGCTCCTTTTCAAAGAATCTACAAAATTCATAAGTGCATTTCATTAAATCAATATCTGCCAAAGGGGCTCATTTTGCTAAAAGCTTTGCATAATACATTATTTTCCCTTCATATTCATAGCTCTTGTACCTCCAGGGAGCACTAAAGCAAATGTTATTTTTACTGTTGGTACATGGAAATAATATACATGTTTCATTAAGGATGCTTCCTTTACAGGTAATTTAAGCAGGACAGAATTGGTCCCTTATTTGAGAGAGCCAGAAGTTCATTCGTTCAGATTATGGATAAAATTAAAATGCAATATCAAATGACTGATCATTACAGTGAATTATAACTACAGAGCACCTCATTTATAGCTTAAAAGTCCATGCTGAAAGCAGCAATTCTAAAACTATTTTTTCAAGTGCATTTTTTAAACTATCTTCCATTTTCCTGATATCACTTAAACAGACTGTTCCATAAAGAGAACTTTATATATGTATATGTACACATCTATATATTTCACTTTATTTAGCGTGTTCTAGGTATTGAAGAATATTTCTGTTGAGAGCTCTGGGCACTGTAGTAAAATTTAAATAAATATAAATTGGGACCAACTTCCAAAACATCAAAGCCTCCCAAGGTGAGATTCTCTGAATCCCTGTCAGCCATCTTTTGCAGAAAAAGCATGGGAGAAAATTAAGCTATGGAATGTGACTTAAGAATCAGCAAATTCAAGTATTTGCAGAACAATGGATAAGTGAATAACAGAACATAAAAATGGCCATACCAGGCCAGACCAGTTGTCCTCTCTTCCAATAGTGGCCAGTGACTTCAGATACTTCAGAGGGAATGAATGGACCAGGGTAATTTGTCAAGTGATATATCCCCTGCCATCCAGCCCCAGCTTCTAGCAGTCAGAGGTTTAGGGATAGCCAGAGTACTGCCTATCAAATTCCATGGCTGTTGTTACATGAAGGAGTAAATAACACTTCCTTATGTTATGCTTAAAAGAAGCACATGGGATCCTTTTCAGGGGGATAAGGCCACATGCCACATTTATTGATAATTCACACACACACACACACACACACACGTCCTGTTGATGCTATAGTTACCAGTCTGTTGATTGAACCAACTTATTGGCCAGATAAGTTGAGTGCAAGAGGGGAGCCATGTTCTTGTCAGTCCAGGCTGATGTTCCAAGGTCGTAGCAGGGTGGAACCTGAAGAACCCTATCCTTTACAGGATTTTGCTTTCATGAAAGTCTATGCATTTTGCCTTGTCAGGCCTTAATCAGTTACTCAGCATCACAATCAGTCTTTTTGCAACATATGTTTATCCAGAGGTTGTTCTCGCAGTCATCTGATATCAGTATGCTGAGGACCCCTCCTGGGTGTTGTTTCCTTGTGAAAGTTGTTATCAGTTCCCTATCAAGGGATGCTTGCCACTAACTTCAGGGCTTGTCAATATGCCCCAGTCCATTTTGCATCTTCAGTGTGCTTTAGCTTAGTTTATAATAATTTGGTGCTTCTGAGTCTCCAGCCCCTCCTCTGGCCATCTGGGTATACAGTGGTCTTCATGCTCATCTCTCTTAAAACATTCTCTGTTCTTTTCACACAAACAATACATTTACACAATTGCAGCATAGAACAAAGGGTACTTCTAGTCACTTTAACAAAGTCACAAAGTCTTTCAACATTAAACTTCTGTCTGTTACAAGACTTTACCTAATACTACCATCACTATGCATTGCAGTATTCCATCCCTTCACTTTAAGATCAGAACATGCTGACATCAAACAGAGCAGGAGCTAAGTTAACAAAGCTGCCTTGTGCTTGTCTGAGGCCTACATCTTGTATTTAAGCCTATCAAAACTTATATTATAACATACATTCATAACGAATTTATTACCTACGAGATTACAAGGCTACATTTACACATTTTCTCCACGCTATTCATCATGAACAGAGGGATCAAAGGCCAACCCAGACTAAGTCTGCACTGACCCAGGCTAGAGCCACTCCATGTTCTGCCAGGAGACCATGGCCTTATTCCTTCTCTACCCTGAAACTGGTAGAGGTTCAGCTTCAGTTAGCAACATAGTCAGTACTACAGATGGAGGATGTTTCTGCAGACAGATATGGAGATCTAAAGGTGACATGTTTCCACTGCATATCGGGATAGTTGAAATCCCCCATTATTAGAGAAGCTAAATGAATGATTTGTATCAATCTTCACTGCAGAGAATGAGAAGGAGGTTCCCACACCTGAGCCATATTTTTTAGGTGGCAAGTCTGAGCAATTGTCTCAGCATCCTTGGAACATATTGATAAATTACAAAAGTCACTAGGGCCAGATAGTATTTGCTCAAGAGCTCTGAAGAAATGCAAAGATAAAATTGCAGAAGTATTAATTGTGGCATGTAACCTATCACTTAAACCAGACTCTGTACCTGAAGACTGGCAGATGGTATTATATTAGCTGATATTTGCTCATCATTTAGGACTAAAGCAAGAATTGCCTTTCCCTTTGTTGGTTGCAGAACTAGCCACTCTCAAGTAGCAGTCATTTATAAGGTCATATGTTTCCACTCATTATGTTACCTACCAGCTCTGTCCTTTTGGGAGCCAGGGAGTGACATTCATGGAAAAACATCCCTCCCCCCTTAGCCTTTGCTGGAATTAGACAAAGCAATGAAAAGGCAAGGGAAGACACACCTAAACTGCTTCAGACACAGGTGATACAATTAAGGAAACACCCCAGCCTCATTTGCATTAAAGATGGAACAGAGGGACATCTCATTAGCATACAGACTGGAGAGCAGCTCTTCCAAGGCAAGAACCGCAGTGAACTATGGGACACCGAAAGCAGAGAAGCACTGCCTGATGGGAAATCCCTGCTCCAGATGCTAATGAACCTAGGCCTGCTCACATCCAAAATAGTCATTATCAGACCAATTCTAGTAACGATCCTATTGACATCTAAAATACTGAAACTGCCTAGTTGCATTGTAAGCTCATTCAAGGAACATCACCCATAACCAGGGGTGATCAGTCTCTATTGTCTCACCTCTTTCTCTTTGAACTATCCCTATAAAAATGCCTATCTTTGCCCCAAGAAAAACTGTTCTGATACCTGGACTTAAACTGCATCAGTTCCATTGAGACTTCTTCATCTCCTGTCTGATCGTGCTGGGGGCTCTGCTCTGCTTGTCTCCTGCCCTCTGGACCCCCCGGCTACCATCATCATCTGGGAACCCCGATCAGTGCAAGCTCCGTGGAGTGGTGAGGTCTCTCTCTCTCTCTTTCTCTCTCTCATCAACTATCTCTCTAAGCATAGCCTCCTGACCTAGCCCTATGTAAACTGTTATATGGTTACCTAACATTTGTAATCAGTTTCAATTTAGATTTAATATTGTAACTTTTTGATATCTATTCACTACTCAGAAATAAATCACTTTCATTGTTAAGCTTGTTGCTTCTCTCTCTTTCTCTTTTGCTCACTCTTCCTTAAGGGGTGTTGTTTTGGCTTCCCCATTCACTCTGCAACAATGCTTCTTGTACCCAAGCAAAAGATCCCTGTAGTGCCCAGAATCCTGTGGGGTTTGCTCATCGTGTGGTTTACCAGTGAATGACTGTGGTGTGAAAGTGGGGATAGGGGGTGCTGAACCTGGGGGCTTATGAGGATGGCAGCTTAAAGTGCTGTTTAATCCAGCTCACAGAGTCCAAAGGCATATGAGGGTGCAGTGTGGCATTGCTGTGAAACCCAGCCAGCTGAATCCAGGGACATATGAGGGGGTCAGCTTGTGAGTGCTGAGTACCCAGTCCTCTCAGAAGTGCTCTGATTAGTGGGTGTGAGTGTCTGTGTGTGTTGCCAAGGTGGTAAGAACCCCATCCTGAGGAACCTAGTTCCTGCAGGAGAGCTCCAGTGGGAGGGGGAATTGGCAGCAGGGAGACTTCAGCACAAGTAAGCACCAACAGCACACTGATAGAATTGTTAACCTTCCCCCAGTCCCATCAGGGTAACCCTGATAAATGAGCATACCCCAGAGTATTGGGCAAATCTGATAACAGATAGTTAAAATTCTCCATTATTATTGGGTTTTCCATTTTTGGAAGTCGCCCTGAGCATTGCACAATCACTGTCATCATCCCAGTCAATGGATTGGTAGCATATTCCTATTCTATACTTTCATTGTTCAAGGATGGAATTTCTATCTCTGGAGATATTATGTTACAGTTTGATTCATTTCAGGTTTTTTCTTTATTTTATTCTCACTCTATATTTTATTCTCTCTCACAGTGCCATTCTCCCTTTTGTCTTCCCCAGCCACCTGTGCAAACTATTCTGCCACTCCTATATAGTTTGTATCCTGATATTACCATGTAGCATTATTAATGATCATTCCACCACATTTCTGTGATGTGTAACATCCTATCAATAGCCTAATTTAACATCAGGCACTCAAGTTCTCCCATCTCACTATTTAAACTTCTTGCAACTGTGCACAAGCACTTAAAGCATTTGTCAATATTTAGTTGTCTGCCTCCATGTGATGTAATTGAATGGGACAATTTTTGTTTGACTATTTCTTTTCAGTGCGTACCTGAACTTTATAAACGTCTATTCTCTCCTCTTTACTAGGTTATATCATGTCCCCTTTAATAAGTCCTCCTCTAAGAGGATTCTAAAGGAATTAGGGATGAAAGGATAGCAGGGTAGAGTTTCATTAGGTCTTCCCTACTAGATTACTATGCTCAGAACACAGTTTCCCCCTCCCCCCAAACAGCTTACACAATAAACTAATCGAGCAGGCACATGGCAAGCAAGCACACCATGACAGGCAACAAATTCACCCTAAAGGTCCTCCTACACATGGAGAACTCCCTCAAAAACTTGCCAATTAGCTGCTCCTATTGACTAGCAAGCTTTCAGATTCCGTGGGCTGTTGTGAAATAGAGCTACCTAAATGCTGCTGTAGTTTATCCCTTGACTGAGCATCTGCAGAGAAGTGAATCTCCACCCATCCCAATATCTGACAATCCCTCTTCTTTCCTTCACACTCCCTAGGTCTAAGTGCTGGAAGCAATAGATGCAGAGTTAACTTTTTACCAGCTGAATATTCCCTCATATTTGGAAAGTTGTCCCCCTTCTAACCTGTACAGACACAAAGAAAAATTATGCACCAGACATTTCACATCTTCTCTGATATCGGACCAGAATAGCTTTTAACTCTAATATATAGCACAAATTTTCTCTAGCTAGAAAAATAGGTATTACACTGAAAAGTGAATCACTTTTAAGATAGGGAGGGAAGCATATCTAAATTATTGTTATTTACTGATATTCAACATTTCTGCCAACAAACAAAAGTGAGATTGGTTTCATGAGGTTCACCCATCTCTAGTTCACAAATGGACTATTCCAAATGACAACTTACTAACAGCCACGGGACACTTTGATTGCTCTCTGCAGGATGACAAATATGGATTAGAACTGGCTTCATCCTGACAATCAAAGTTGATTAATACAAAAACAAAAAACAAAGAAATAAATACCTGAAGGATCCTGTTTTTACCATCTCTGTGCTGGTAAATATTGTCTGTCTGAAGTTGAAAACTATTATGGAGCGGAAAGAATAAAAGACATTGATAATATTGAAGGGAAAGTATTTGACGACCTAACCTGAGGGAACTAGGGCTTTGGTGGGCTGAACTGGAAGGCATCGTAGTGGCAAGACAACAGGCTTACTACTATTCACCCTCAGCAACTGCAAAGTTTACCTTCATTAGAGAACACTTAGCTGGGGCAACAGAGGAGCTGTTGAAGGTGGTAAGGAGGGTCTGTTGTGGGGCATATTGTGGAATAGGATAAAACAGAGTGACTTGGAATGAAGGGGCCACCAGAGTTTGGAGGCGCATAGCTTTTGAGTGCATATCTGAACTGATCACCCAAGTCTTTGAGGTTTTACTTTTCCTATGTTGGGGATAATTTCCAACATATATGTATGTACTTCTTCTATTACAACATGCTTTTTAACTAGTCACAACATAGCAGAAAAGTGTCTCTTATTGCTGTGGATTGCTTTACTGACTGATTCAGACAGAGTTCTGGCAATGTTATGCTTGGAGCTCCTTTCTGGCATGCTTCTATATAAATGCTGAGAAGGCTGTGGACTGGTTTGTTGCATGTTTCCGTGCAGTCAGGGTCCAGACATCCCATGGGGATAACAGAAGATTTAAAGCCAACAAATAAGCAAGCAAATGATTGCATATGTAAGCAGGGTCTGAATGAATGCTTCCATTACAGTCAGCTGGAATGCGAGAGAAACTCTGGATGTGTCCATGTAAATACAGTTTGCCCCTGCTTTGCTTAAATGTGTTAGATATTCAGGGCTGGAATACTGTTTTGCTCATTGACATCAAGTTGGCTGGTGTTGGGTCACAAATTGTGTTAATAGTACTAATTGCAATGTCTTTAATTATTGTGGGAATACCAAAGAAGAATGTCTGTGCTTAATCTCGCGCAGTTTAAAAAATGAGAATCTGGGCATGTGCATGTAAATACAGTTTGCTTCTGTTTCCTTATATCTTCTAGATAGTCAACTGATGCAGTGATATTTTGCCCATTTTAATCAATTTGGCTGTTGTGGGGTCACTAAATGCAAGAATTGCAGAATATGATTACCAATGCTTACAATTATTGTGGGAATACAGAAAAGTCAAACTGCATTTAACCCAGTTCAAAAGGAGAGAGATACTGTTGTTGTAAAGAAACTTAGATGGACAGAGGCTCCACCGCCAGAGCTCTGTGAGGTTAAGTCGGGGAGGACAGGACTCTGAGGCTATGTCTAGACTAAAATGATCTATCGGAAAAAGGTATGCAAAATGCACTCCGCAATTTGCATCCCTTTTTCCGATAGTTTTGTCGGAAGAGGCTTTTCCAAAATTTGGCCCGAACACTGGGCCAAATTTCAGAATATCCTCCTCTTTTGCAAGAGCCCTTCTTCCTCGTGGAAGGAGGAAGACAGGGCTTCTGAAAGAGCATGTCTGCTCTTCCACACAAAAAAGCGGAAGAGTAGACACATTCCCTGGACACGGAGGAGTTTTTCCAGGATAATTCCAGTATCCTGGAAAACCCCCATAGTTTAGACATAGCCTGAGTCAGCAGGCTACATGCCGTCCAGGCAAGAGCTATAAGACAGCTTCAATCTGTTTCTCCCCACTATTTCAATGATAAAGCTGAAATAGGTTCTATAAGAAGTTTCTTTTATTATTTTAAATTTACTTCCGTGTATGCTGAAATTTATTGTGGCTGGACTGTACTTTGGGCCAAGAGCTGAAATTATTGAGAGCTGAAATCATTGGGTTTTGTCCAGCACCAAATCCACCAGAAGCCGGTGGAAGCAGTGAGTGGTTGGCTGGTGGACCAGTAAGAGCCTCAGTGAGCAAGAAGCCAGCAGGGTGGCCAGTGGGAGCAGTAGAGTTGGAACAGTGGTGCAATGAACAGCCATCAGGATGATGGCAAGTGACCAGTGGAGTAAATAAGATGCTTCTTTACCTCCCCCAGTCAGGATGGGAGGTGAACTCTGCAGATGCACCTCTGACCTTTGGGTCTACCCTGACCAAGGGCAGCAACTGTGCGTGTGGTGCAGAAAAGGGTAGGGCATGAGAACGGGCCTTTTATTCATGGTTTTGTTTAAGAACTCTGGTTGTGGTGTTTTCCAAAATTAATGCCAAGTTACTTCCTTCCCTTTTATTAAAAGTTTCATTTCTATACTCAGATTCTGTGCTTACGAGAGAGGAAGCATTACTTTTTACAGGTGCCCAGGATGGTGTGTGAATTTCCCAAGTTACTGGGTGGGATGTGAGCCAGTTCTGTTTTGGGTCGATGGAGAGGAACCCCTAAATCTTGATCCCAGCCCTGGCTGCTGCTGGCTGTATCTGGGAGAAGGGTTATGTCATATTATACAAATATATTGAGTAATGCTTTTTATGAAAACTTGTAGTATTTTGAATTAAAAAATCATTACATAGAAAACTATGTTTGTACACTTAAGCTCCACTTCACAACCAAGTGGGAACAATCAGGGAAGGAAAACTGTAGCAATAGGTAACTTGAATTAGAAAACAAAATACAGGACTATGTAGCACTTTAAAGACTAACAAGATGGTTTATTAGATGATGAGCTTTCGTGGGCCAGACCCACTTCCTCAGATCAAATAGTGGAAGAAAATAGTCACAGCCATATATACCAAAGGATACAATTAAAAAAATGAACACATATGAAAAGGACTAATCACATTTCAGAACAGAAGAGGGATGCGGGGGAAGGGGAGGAAGAAGGTGAATGCCTGTGAGTTAATGATATTAGAGGTGGGGAAGGGTAAATGTCTGTGAGTTAATAGTATTAGAGGTGATAATTGGGGAAGCTATCTTTGTAATGGGTAAGATAGCTGGAGTCTTTGTTCAGCCCCCCCGCAGAGAGTGTCAAATTTTAGCATGAATGCCAGTTCAGAGCATTCTCTTTCAAGTGCAGATTTGAATGTCTTCTGAAGTAGGATGCAGGTGAGTAGGTCATTGAGACAGTGTCCTTTCTGGTTGAAATGGCAAGCAACTGTTTTTTCTTTGTGATCCTGTCTAATGTCTGTTCTGTGGGCATTGATTCTTTGGCAAAGTGTCTGAGACGTTTGTCCAATGTACATAGCAGACAGACACTTTCGGCACATGATAGCATAGATTATATTTCTGGAGGCGCAGGAATATGTATTCTTGATCTTATAACTCACCTGGTTAGGCCCAATAATGGTGTCAGCAGAGTGAATATGTGGACAAAGCTGGCAACGGGGTTTGTTGCAAGGGAAAGTACCAGGGTTGGTATTAGTGTGGTATGTCCTGTGGTTGTTGGTAAGAATCATCTTGAGGTTAGGTGGTTGTCTATAGGAGACTATGGGTCTGTCTCCCAGAGCTTCTTGGAGTTTAGTGTCCTGTTCCAGTATAGGCTGTAATTTATTGATAATGTGTTGGACAGGTTTAAGTTGGGAGCTGTAGGTGATGACAAGTGGTGTTCTATTGTTGGTTTTCTTGGGTCTGTCTTGTAGTAGATGGTTTCTAGGTATTCATTTGGCTCTTTCAATTTGCTTTTTTATTTCTCTGGGTGGGTAGTTGAGGTTTATAAATGCTTGGTAGAGATCCTGAAGTTTCTGGTCTCTATCAGTGGGATTAGAGCAGATGCGGTTGTATCAAAGGGCTTGGTTATAGATGATGGATCGTATGGTGTGTGCTGGATGAGAGCTGGAAGCATGTAGGTATCTGTATAAGTCAGTGGGTTTTCTGTAGAGGGTGGTGTCTAATTTTCCATTGTTGATTTGTACTGTGGTGTCCAGGAAATGGATCTCTCGTGTGGAATGGATCTCTCGTGTCATATGACCCAAAAAGTGCTTTTGCGGAAAAGCATCCTGCCAATCTAGATGCGCTTTTCCGAAAATGCTTTTAACGGAAAACTTTTCTGTTAAAAGCATTTTCGGAAATTCATGCCAGTGTAGACGTAGCCTATGTGTATTTATGTATGTGTATGACATTCATACATTTGCCCTCCCTTAATATTGCATCTTTGCATTTGGGGATTTCTGTAATATAACTGTTTATTTTTACTCAAGCAGGTCTCTGGTGTGTAAACTGTGGAGAGTACATATGCCAAAGTAAGTTGGTTTTTGGGGACTGTATTCACATCTTTGGGCGAGATAAACCAGAGGGGAAAAGTCTGAGTGCCTGGCACTGGAGAACTCAAAGGATGGATGGGGGAAACTCAGGATGGAAAGGCCTGTACTGTTGGTATCATCCAGCAAAGTGTTACTAAGCCAGTGGAAGCCTTGGTGAGATTTTCTGCAGATTCCTATTGTCAGAGGTCAGAATCAAAGCTTCATGTCATAAGCCCACCCAAAGTAAAAGAGCAGGAGGTGACAGAACCCCTTACTAGTCTGGGTGATCCCCAAAACATCAGCTTCCTATGTGAGTTTTAGCAATGCCGAGAGCTAACTAAACATCATGAGCTTACTGAGACTATTTTAGGAAAGTACTGATTTGGGCTTATTTTTAAACATTATCTAAAATTCAGACATTTTCAGACGAAAGGGCCAGCTTGAATCCAGCAGAGGTTAAATCAACAAAGAAAATATCTATAGCATTAATTGGCTGAACAGGTATTTCATTTCTACAAATGCCCAGTTATTACTGCTTGGTTTTTTTTTTCCCCTATAGACACTGCACATACCCTCCTATTTCATTAACAAAACTTCCTCACATGGAAGCAACTACAGAATTGAACTATATAGTTGGAGTCATTGGACAAGTTACCATGTCTTGATGTGTCAGTTTCCAAATTGTGTAATCCTCATTTAGCCCTATTTAAATGTTAAAGGGACTATTTATCTAGTGTTTATGCAAGGTTTTGAAGCCAAAAGGCCAGATTTTTCAAAATTGCTCTGTGCCTGACAGTTTTCATTTAAGCACCTAAGTGGCCAAATTTCAGACTGTAATTAAGTGTCATATTTTCAAAAGTGTTCAATATCCAATGTGCTATTTTTAAAAAGTGTATTTTTGAAAAAAATCATTTGAGATACTACAGTATAAATCTTGCCTGTAAACAGAATACATTTTATTTCCTAACCTTTTTAGTTTGAATCCTCATTAGATAATTGTACAATAGTCTGGAACAGCTCCAATAGGGCAATTATGATCCTGAAGCTGAATAATTTTTCTTAAAAAAGCATTTGCAAAAAATCATTCCTAATTATCTATTTACCTAAGAAGCTAGACCATCTTAAAGAAGCAGTTGGGTAAATCTCTTGGGTAAATTAGAAAGCCTTGCTTTTCTGACTAATTGCCTAATTTCCCAAGTGCCCAGAATGATATTTTATAGCCTTATATTAAGGTTTGGGTTATTTTTAAACATGACCAAAAAAAAGAAAATTCTATTTAAAGTAGTGGGATTTTCATTTCTGTGTATTTACTTTGGCTATTGTCAGCTTGTGTCACTTAAACATTCAGACTTTTCCTCCAGGCTGATTCATCCTGAAGAATTTGTACTTGTCACTTTCCAAACACCGAGGCATTAGGATGAAATTCTATTCTATCTTTTTATCCTGTGTTGGCATTCGTTTAGCCAAGCCCATGCCTAGGTCTCCTAAGTACTGCTGCAATACAAATAGTCATATGACCCAAAAATATTACAGTTTCCCCTCATCTAATTGATAGCACAATACATTCACCTCACTTTTACATTGCCTCTTCATCCTAGCCAGGTGATTTTCATTCAGATGTTTCTTAGGGCTTTGCACAGATTTTGTTGCATTTAAAAACATATGTATTTCAAGGGGGACCAGAAGGCTCAGATGACTGGTAATGTTCAGGTGATTTGTTCACTGGTTTGGATTCAGAACTAGTCCATAGTAAAAAAAAAAAAAAAAAAAGTTATCTTTTGGCTGTCTTCAGCTCTGTGTCCACATTCTGAGTGTGCATCACAGAAATCACCACCTTAATTTATGCTCTCCGGCAGTGTCAGCAGAGAGCCATGAATCTAGTAGGCCATGGAGATTTAATCATCCTCTCTCCAGACAATCACACTGGCAGGACAGCCTTGGGTAGCCTGCACTGCTGTCACCTATGCTGTACTGGTTGTGTGTGTATAAGTAATTGTGATTAGCCAAGGTGTGACAAGAGAGTTTGCCTTAGTTACCTTAATTATCTTATTAGGCACTAAATTGGAAATCATCAGAAAAAAAATTTAAAAAGGTTTATAATTGCCAAAATGTTGACATTAAAAGAGTGGTGGTAGTATAGGATCTTTTAACATGCTTAGAACAGTAACCAGTTTTAAGAATAAAGATTTAAATAAAAATTAATAGTGTAAATAAAAATACAGCAATGGCAGCTATAGAGTTATGTAATATAGCAGGAAATCTCATAGGAATACAGGGAAATCATAGAAAGAATAGGGATTGTATCACTTCCTGTGGGAATGACTCAGCAAAAACCCATAGGGATACACTGTAGCCTATGGAAACCAATGGGACTTCTAGACAGGCAGTAGCTAGGGTTTATCCAAAAGGTCAACTGAAAATCCAAAAGGAATGCATTGGGCCCACAGAAGTGATAAGGGCTTCAGTCACATAGGAAGGTACATGTTATCCATGTGACTAGGGCTATTTCTACGCAGCTTCCCTCTTCCGCAAAAGCCTATGCAAATGAAGCATGGATTAGCATATTGCATGTTTCATTTGAATAATTAATTAGGAGCTGTTTTTGCGCAAGAGGTTTTTGTGCAAAAAGGCGTGGTCTACACTGTGCTTTTTTACGCAAAAACCCCCTCTTGTGCAAGAGCTGTTCTTCCTGAAAAAATTAGGAAGAACAGCTCTTGCAGAAGAGGGGATTTTTGCACAAAAAGGCACTGTATAGACGGTGTCTTTTTGCACAAAAATGGTTCCTAATTTATTATGCAAATGAAGTGTTAATATGCTAATCCACGCTTCATTTGCATAGGCTTTTGAGGAAGAGGGGAGCTGTGTAGACGCAGCCTAAGTGATGACTTCATAGCTCAACTGCAAACTGATTGGCTGTAGTAAATTCTATAAAGAGCTCAAATTGCATATAAGGCCAGAGGTGGCAAGCTTAAGCTTTGTAGGGATGGGGAACAACAAGAGAGCAGAACACTGCCAGACATCTACCAAGAGAAACCTGCTCAAAGGAAGCCACGTGATAAGCTGCACTAAAACCCTGCAAAAGGAGGAGCTGCTTGGAACCCAAGTACGGTTACAGCAGCAGCAGCAGCTGCCACCCACTTCAAGTCTCCAGGTTGCTCTAACTAAAACACTCATAAAACCCACCCAACAGGAGGCCTCCACACTAGCCCAACAGAAGTGTCCAGCAGATTTACGTCTCCCTCACCAGGGGAGTGCCTTTAACTCTGCCACTGCTCAGTGCAGCACAGCACACCCTTCACCGCAGCCAAAACCACTACTAACAGCTACCACTCACTAACAGAGCAGAAAGGCAAATTGACATGATTCTGAGGGATTCTGTAGAAGTCTCTGTAAGTTAAAATCTTCTCTTGAAACTCATATACTCTAGGATGTTAGTGTGAATAAAGCTGGATGCTTGTGGATTAAGATCTCTCTACCCATTTGGTACCAGTTAGGCTAGCATGTACTGTTTAGTTTTTAGTAATTGATACTGAATGTTTATGTATAACTCCTTCTGCCAGATGGAGCTAGTAGCCGTCAGGACTGGGTTCAATTTTCAGGGGTTCCTCTCCATCCATCCAACACAGAACTGGCTCAAGTCCCCATCCAGTAACCTGGGAAATTCACACATGACCCTGGGCGCCTTTGGGAAATTTGTAGGGTGGACCACAACCTTGAGTTCAGAATATAGAATTTAAGAATAAATTGTTTTTAAATTGAAAATCAGTGTTTTAGCCAAACTCATTGGTTCAGTATAATTGGGTTCAAATCTTTCAGTAACAAAAGCTGTCAGCCTGGTACATGTCACAGCAGTAGTGCAGGGTAGCAGAGGAAAGTGTGATGTATCTTCAGATGTTTAAGCTTCAAATCCCATCTAATCTATTGCAGAGGCAGCAAATATTAATTTACCTGGGTACCTGTCATGAGCACTACATTCACACAAGTTGTGAACTCACACAAATTGTGTTGCCAGATTCAATGTACAAAACAATAAGCACATTAGTTTTAACAATCTGTATTTAATTATCTAGGAATGTAAGGATGAGGGGAATAATGTATTGTATTGTGGACTCTGCATAGGATAGCCAGAAAGAGAAATTAAGTAACAAGAGAAAGGCAACAGCACTGATTAATCATAGACAAATGTTAAATAGGATCTGGTAGAGCAAGCAGATGAATATTGGACAAATGATCTAACTTTTATAAGAAAACAGAAGCTTCCATAGAAGTTACCCAAGGAAAAAATTGATTTATGGCAATATCTCTATCTCAGACCACAGTTCTCTCCTGGGTCAAGTTATACTAATTGCTTGGAAGCTGAAATCAAAGCTGTGGAATATCACTTTAGAGCTGCTTAATAGCAAAAACTGATTTTGTTCAACTTCAACTTTGTCTCTCACAAATCTGGTGTAAAGTCAAATTCATTGGTTCTGCTTTTGTGAAATTCTTCACACAGCTACAAGACAGTCTAAGTCCAAGTCTACTATGGCTGAACTATCATTATGTTAGACACCACCCTTTACCCAAAAAAGCCAATATGTGACATAAAGGTTCATATTCAGAAACGGCAGCTATTACTTCCTAGAAGAATATACATTACAGTCTAAATTGTGATCTCAGTTACACCAATGGATACCTAGAGTAAAACCAAAGAGATCAATGGACTTACTCAGAACTTACACTTTTGTAATGGGGCATGTCTACACAGCAGGGCTAAACTCGAAATAAGCTACACAACTTGAGGTACGCTAATTGCGTAGCTTAAGTCAAAGTAGCTTATTTCTATTTTTGGCACTGTGTATACAGCAGTTATTTCAAGATAGATCACTCTTCCCCCGACTTCCCTTACTCCTCACACAATGAGGGTTACAGGAGTCAGAGTAAGCAGTCCTCCAGCTCAACATTATTTTGACATTATGTTGAAATAACTGCTTGTTTATAAACACAGGTTTTATTTCAGAATAATGCTGCTGTGTAGACATAGCCCGTGGAGATCAGAATCTGTCCCTATGTCCATCATTTGGCTCTCAAACTTCAAATGTGACAAAGTGTAAAATACAATGATATACCTTAAAGTCTAGTTCCTCTGACACAACCCACTTGGTACAACAGAAACTGCAGTATTTGTTCTCACCCACAATTATTTCCAGTTTGAGAACAACTTATACCTCCAGATCAGCGGCACAGCCATGGGTACACGCATGGCCCCACAGTATACTAACATCTTTATGGCTGACCTAGAACAACGTTTCCTCAACTCCCGTCCCCTTTCATCCCTCCTCTACCTACGGTACATCGATGACATCTTTATGATCTGGACGCATGGCCAAGAAACACTGGAGATATTCCACAGAGATTTCAACAACCTACACCCCACCATCAACCTCAGCCTGGACCATTCTACACGAGAGATCCACTTCCTGGACACCACCGTACAAATCAACAATGGAAAATTAGACACCACTCTCTACAGAAAACCCACCGACTCATACAGTTACCTACATGCATCCAGCTCCCATCCAGAACACACCACACGATCCATCGTCTATAGCCAAGCCCTTCGATACAACCGCATCTGCTCTAATCCCACTGACAGAGACCAGAAGCTTCAGGATCTCTACCAAGCATTTATAAATCTCAGCTACCCACCCAGAGAAATAAAAAAGCAAATTGAAAGAGCCAGACGAATACCTAGAAACCATCTACTTCAAGACAGACCCAAGAAAACCAATAATAGAACACCACTTGTCATCACCTACAACCCCCAACTTAAACCTGTCCAACACATTATCAATAAACTACAGCCTATATTGGAACAGGATACCATACTCAAAGAGGCTCTGGGAGACAGACCCATAGTCTCCTATAGACAACCACCTAACCTCAAGATGATTCTTACCAACCACCACAGGACATACACACTAATACCAACCCTGGTACCTTCCCTTGCAACAAACCCCGTTGCCAGCTTTGTCCACATATTCATTCTGCTGATACCATTATTGGACCTAACCAAGTGAGTTATAAGATCAAGAACACATATTCCTGCGCATCCAGAAATATAATCTATGCTATCATGTGCCGAAAGTGTCCGTCTGCTATGTACATTGGACAAACATCTCAGACACTTCGCCAAAGGATTAATGCCCACAAAACAGATATCAGACAAGATCACAAAGAGAAAACAGTTTCTTGCCACTTTAACCAGAAAGGACACTCTCTAAATGACTTAGCCACCTGCATTCTGCTACAAAGACCTTTTACATCTGCACTTGAAAGGGAATCCTCTGAACTGTCATTCATGTTAAAATTCGACACTTGCCAACAAGGACTTAACAAGAATTTGAACTGTCTCACCCATTACCAAGACAGTTTCCCCAATTATCACCTGTAATACCATTAACTCACAAACATCCCACTCTCCCTACCTTTAATATCATCAATTCACAGACACTTACCTTCCTTCCTCCCCCTCCCCCCCCCCCGCATCCCCCTTCTGTTCTGCAATGTGATTTGTCCTTTTCATATTTGTTCATTTTTTTAATTGTATCCTTTGGTATATATGGTTGTGACTACTTTCTTCCACTATTTGATCTGAGGAAGTGGGTCTGGCCCACGAAAGCTCATCATCTAATAAACCATCTTGTTAGTCTTTAAAGTGCTACATTGTCCTGCATTTTGCAGTATTTGGGTAACTTTCAAAGTGCCTGAACATATACAGCTTGTTTCTAAATTCAGCTTGTTTCTAAATTCACACAACTATTATATAACTCACATCTATATAAATCACATGATACTTCCCTAGATTTGAGAAGCTCTGAGGACATGACATTCTGAAGCCATACTTATTGCTGTGTGTTTACATCAAATTTTAGCTAAATATTGTTAACAATGGCAGAAGCACAGGGGAAAGAAATTGAATTCTAATTCAATTTCCCTCTGCTTGGGTTTTTCACTGTGTAATAGTCATCCCTCCTTCCTGGCAGATGCAGAGTTACAAAGTTTCACTTACCTGTGATGACTCACTGTTTCCCAGGATATATTAACATTTCTGGGCACATTTCTTAACATTTAATTGAGAGACTTTTTTTTAATCTTTGATAGGACAGATTCTTCCCCCTCACCCTCTCTAACAATATTCTTACAAATATTTGCATTTATATTACCTCTGATGCAGACATATGAAGTATGGGTAGAGTACTGGAGTAGTGTTATTTGTCCTGTTTACCCTTCCAGAAACTAGAAGCAGCTTGGAGTAAGAAAATTAGGAAATATAGTATCTACCACAGATGAGGAATTCGTAATTGAGCAGCACTGCTCACCATCATCCCATGGTATGAGGAGTGAATGGGTGTGAAAGCAGAAATGAGACCAAACAAAAAAGGTAAGATTTCCAAAAATGTGGAAGTCAATAACTTCAATAGATGTGTAACACCAACAAGCAGAATCAAACCTAGGCCCTCTGGAACATTGTACAAGAGCCTCTTGCGCTTAAGCTATATAGCCATCTGGCTTGTGAATAAGGTTATAGAGCAAGCTCATTCTTTATCTCTGTAAGTGGTCTAAGTGCCACTATATGAGATAGTACACCACACCCAATAGCTTTGTGAGTTACAGAAGTAGATGCTAGATCATGACTGAAGAATTTTGTAAAGCCCATCTTGTAAATCTCTTCCTTAGGGTTGCCAGGTGTCTGGTTTTGAACTGGACAGTCCAGTATTTGAGCTTTCTGTTCGGGAAACAAACTGAGAAAATATAAATGTCTGGTATTTTCTAAATAAGATGTAATGTAGATTGTGATGTAATGTCAAGTGTGTCCGGTATTTTTGTTGAAACCATCTGGCAACCCTACTCTCCCTTTATAGCTCCACATACTGGGAGATTCAATATCCAAATCCAAATTTTGTGTTTGAGACACAGCTCTCCTGACCTTACAGTAGATTTGTCATAAGACAGCAATCAGAGCTTCAAATACCCTACATTCCAGAGGTGAAACTCTAGCCCCAT
Source organism: Pelodiscus sinensis (assembly GCF_049634645.1). Classification (NCBI taxonomy): domain Eukaryota; kingdom Metazoa; phylum Chordata; order Testudines; family Trionychidae; genus Pelodiscus; species Pelodiscus sinensis. The sequence goes on along the minus strand of NC_134715.1, from coordinate 94,571,869 downwards.
TTGTCATTGGGATTAGGATTTCTCCAGGAGCTGACAAACCAGAGAGTGAGGTTTCATTTAGTTTGTAAAATCCAACTTCAACAGTGTGTGAGTGATCACATACTAGTCTAGAAGACATTGGAATCTGCAGCACCACAGTTGGTGGAGATAGGACCCACTGAGTATTGTCTTCTCTTTGAAGGATCATCTCAACTATTTTAGCACAACTGTTAACATTTTTCCACTCAGAATGTTAAAGTCAATTATAATTAATGAAGTACTCCTGTTAACATCTTTCAGGGTTTCTCTGTTAGCACTGATCAGGATAGTTGATACAGCTTAGAATATATTTTCTTTGATAACATGGCAAGTTTTGATTCAGTTGATATCTGTGAAACTATCATGAACTAAGTTTTAAAAGTATGATAAGAGAAAGTTACTCACCTTGTGCAGTAACATCTGTTCTTCGAGCTGAGTGTCCCTGTGGGTGCTCCACTTGAGGTGCTGGGCTTGTCCCGGCTCCACAAACAGAGAATCTTCCCTAGCAGTAGCCCTGTCGGTCCAGGCATGCGCTCTTGCTGTCTCATTCCGTTTACGCTGTTACAGCTGAGCGTGGGCCGGCTTATCAGTTTCCTCCCAACCAGAAGCATCTGAAAGATAAAACAAAAGCTCCGAATCAGGGAGGAGGGTGGGCCGTGGAGCACCCATGGGGACACACACCTCGAAGAACAGATGTTACTGCACAAGGTGAGTAACTCTCTCTTCTTCATCAAGTAGTGTCCCCAAGGGTGCTCCACTCGAGGTGAGTACACAGCAGTGGTCCAATGCTATGGTTGTGCTTCAGACTTATGGCCTCTGTGCTGTGGCCAGAACCGCTTGCGCCACCGCTGAATCGTTCTTCAATATTTTCACGAGGGCATAGTGTCTGGCAAAGGTAAGAGCAGATGACCAAGTTGCTGCACGGCATATGTCCTGCAAGGGTACACCTCTAAGGTCGTAGAGGTCATAGTATCGTCTATGGGTCCAGTGAATATCTCAAAGAGTACCCCCTTAGTGTTCCATACCGACCTGGATACCCTGAGGGTCTTGAAGACCTCGGTGAACTAGATCTCATCGAGCAGCGGGAGGGAGATAGAGAGTAATGCACTCGATGATATCTTTGTGGCAAGTGACGAGGTGACCTGTAGTAGAGGTCTCTAGTCGAGTCATAATGATGAATGTGGTGATGGCTGTCAGAGTAGGACGAGGCGGGTGATAAGGGTCCAGGAGAAAAAGCAGCCCGGTCTGGGGTGAGAGATGGTGTCCGAACCCATCCTGATCTGTGTGGTGCCTTGCACGGCACCGAGCATTTAAAAGGAGAGGACGGTGCAATCTGCAATGGGCTGGCAGGGAGCGAAGCAGACTCCAAAGACTGAGTGTAGTTTGGCTGGAGGATCGGTGCCGCTGGAATCGTAGATTGTGGGACCGAGGGAGGCAGTGCCGGTCCCGAAGTTTGCATACTGACGGTGCCCTCCAGCGCAGTGGAGAGTGGGGATAAAGCCACCAGCACCGCTGCTGTGGGTGCCGGCACAGCTGCACTCATCCGTGCATGCGCCAAGAAAACTGGTGCCAGAGCAGCCATAGCCGGCTTCAAAACAGTTGTTGAAGCCATTTCCGGTGCCAACTCAGCTCTGGACCCTTTTGTGGAAGCCAGTACCAGGTCCTTGGAGCGGGCTGGAGTTGGAGCAGAAGAGCTGTGGCCCTTGCCCGTTTTGTCCGCAGGACACCATGGCAGAACACCAGAGGTTCCCGATCTGTCACATACACTAACCCTTGCAGGGGGTTTGGAAGTCCTGTGGGGAGTCTCTGCCACAGATGGATGTGCCTCATGCACTCCTGAGGCAGCGGAGAGCAGCGCAGACATGTTGGAGGTCTGGAGGGCTTTGTTAAATAATAAGACCCTCAGCCTCAGGTCTCAGTCACGCCTGGCGTGCGCAGTTAACTTCGTGCAGTGGACACACCCATGGATAAAATTTCCTGACAGTTTTTAAAAATGATGTAATCAACTGCCAGGGAATTACAGGTTCTTATTTCTTGTAAAAGTAAAGCGTTTAAGGTTCTGTACTTTTTATGTGTATCCATAGATAAGATATTTGACAGGCGATGACTAGATGAAATAACTGAAGTATAAAGAAACCCTTGGATGATCCCATTTACTCTGCTGGATTACAACCTAGAACTGTAAATGAGGAGCTTGTCCTGTAACAGTGAAAATTCAGAGAAATGCTGGAGGTGATGCAAACTGCCTCAGCTGTATAAACAAGCACATTTCCATTGAAATCAATGGAGCTATACCTGGTTTCCTCTTTTGGGAAGAGGACTGAAGCGTTCATTTTAAGAAATGCTACTTTTATCACAGAATATGACATTTCTGGCACATTTGCTCGCAACTTTATGAATACCTAACAAGGGTATAAGTTAGACTCTCATCTAGTGTAAATCATCTAGTGTAAGCATCAAGCAGTGTGATGCTGTTGCAAAAAAAGCAAATATGATTCTAGGTTGTATCAACAGGTGTGTTGTAAGCAAAACTCGTGAAGTCATTCTGCCACTCTACTCTGCACTAGTTAGGCCTCAGCTGGAGTACTGTGTCCAGTTCTGGGCGCCACATTTCAAGAAAGATGTGGAGAAATTGGAAAAGGTACAGAGAAGAGCGACAAGAATGATTAAAGGCCTAGAGAACATGACCTATGAAGCCAGGCTTCATGAACTGGGCTTGTTTAGTTTGGAAAAAAGAAGATTAAGGGGGGACATGATAGCGGTTTTCAAATATCTAAAAGGGTGTCACAAGGAGGAAGGAGAAAATTTGTTCCTCTTGGTTTCTGAGGACAGGACAAGGAGTAATGGGCTTAAAGTGCAGCAAGGGAGGTTTAGATTGGACATTAGGAAAAAATTCCTAACTGTCAGGGTGGTCAAATATTGGAATAAATTGCCAAGGGAGGTGGTGGAATCTCCCTCTCTGGAGATATTTAAGAACAGGTTAGATAGACATCTGTCAGGGATGGTGTAGACGGAGCTTGGTCCTGCCTTGAGGGCGGGGGGCTGGACTCGATGACCTCTCGAGGTCCCTTCCAGTCCTATTATTCTATGATTCTATGATCTTAGCTCTTCAAGCCTTAATGAAAATGTATTCTTAATACTAGCTAATCATGTGGCCTTGAGGCTTTTGCTCCTTCTATTAATAAAGTCAACAAAACACTGAAACCGACATATAAATGTTTTTTATGGATGGTAAATATAAATGTTAATTACATTCAAACTGACATTTTTACTTATTTTCATCCATTTCAGTTTAAAATTAACCCTGAGCAAATAATTAGCCACATAGCAGAAGACATTAACTGAAGTTCATGTGTCTGAGCCCCATTTATTGCTTATAAACAGAACTTTCTATACCTGACTTGTTCTGGCTCATGCCTCAAATAACAAAAATGAGATATGCAGAATCTATAATAATAAGAGTGTTTACTCCTACTTCAATCTATCCTGCAGGACCAAGATATTGCTTTCATAGCTAATTTAAAACCTTGCCGAGAACAGATTTCTCAGATCTCCTCTTTCCCCTTTCATAATGCAACAAAACAGCAAGTTATTAGAGCATGGGGAATGTACAACTGCCCAACTTTTCCCTGGGCCTAGTTTTATGGGCAAGAAGAATCTGTAATTACATGAATCACCAACAGTTTAGAGAGCACCATTGCAAGAAATAATGTCTTTTTTACCCAGTCTCCAAAACAGAAGATTAGGGGTATGAAACAGCTTCCATATGAGAAAAGATTCATAAGACTGGGACTTTTCAGTTTAGAAGAGAGAAGACTAAGGGAAGATATAATAGAGGCCTATACAAACATGACTGATTTTGAAAAAGTAAATAAGGAAAAGTTATTTACTTACGTCCATAAACACAAGAAGAAGAAGTTACTCACCTTGGGCAGTAACGATCGAGATGTGTGTCCCCAGGGGTGCTCCATTCTAGATGTTGGGTTTGTCCCGTGCCGTGGACTGGAGATTTATCAGCAGTGGTTCAGCTGGGCTATGCATGTGCAGCAGGAGACGTGTGCAGCTAGTGCTGACTCTGAGTGTGTGCAGACTGGCTCCCGCCAGTTCCTCCTAAGCGGAGAATATCTGAAAAACAGAAAAAGAGACTCTGAAGAGGTGAGGAGGGTGGGACGTGGAGCACCCATGGGGACACACATCTTGAAGAACCATAGTTACTGCACAAGGTGAGTAACTTCTTCTTCTTCAAGTGGTGTCCCTATGGGTGCTCCACTCTAGGTGACTTCAGAGCAGTAGTCTGGTCTATGGAGGCAGGTATCAGAGTTATGACCTCTGTGCCATGGACAAGACTGCCGAGGCTACTGTAGAGTCATGAGCTGAAGTGTTGATAGCATAGTGCTTCGCGAATGTGTAGTCAGATGACCATGTACCCACTCTGCAGATATCTGGTAAGGAGACACCTTTGATAAAGGCTGTTGAAGTTGCCATTGCTCTAGTTAAATGTGCTCTCAGTGAACAAGGCGAGGGTCTTATTTTGTAACAGCGTGAGATGCAGGAGACAACAAACTTAGAAATGCGTTGTGATGAGAGGGGTTGGCCCATGGAGCTCTGGGCCGTGGATAGTAGCAAATGTTGTGATTTGCGGAAAGCTAGTGTTCTATCCAAGTAGATCGCGAGGGCACGGCGAACAACCAGGCTATGCAGTTGGGATTCCTGTGGAGACGAGTGCAATTCAGGGTAAATGTTGGGAGTATGATGGGCTCGTTAATGTAGAACTGTGAGTTCACCTTGGGAAGGAAGCTGGGGTGAGGACGCAGTATCAGTCCCTGATTAATGAAAAGTGTGTACGGTGATGTGGCTGAGAGAGCAGCAAGCTCTCCGGGCAGAGTTAATATCCAGGAGGAAGACGACCTTCATGGTGAGTGTAGGCAGGTCAGATGTTGCCATTGGCTCAAAGGGAGGATGCATTAGGGCATGTAAGACTAGTTGTAAGTCCCACATGTCTGTGGGTTCCCTGTGTGAGGGTGTGGCGGGGGGTCATCCCCGCCCCGTTCCCTTCTCCCCGAAATTAAAGCACTAGCAACCGGCCCGGAGGCCTAGTCTAGTAGCCGCAACGGGCCCTGAGGCCTAGTCCACAGTCACAGCAGGCCCTGAGGCCTAGTCCACAGCCACAGCAGGCCCTACGGCCTAGTCTGGCCTCCGCAACGGGCCCTGAGGCCTAGTCCAGCAATCACAGCAGGCCCTGAGGCCTAGTCCATGCCCTGAGGGGTTGGGGTAGGGGGGTCCGGGCCCTCCCTCTCCACCGGACCCCAACCCAGGGCCCTAATGGTGGTGGGTGGTTCCCACCACTGGCTCAGCGGGGGGGGGGGGTCCTCCCCGAAACATGCTGAGCCCACCGGGGCTTTCCCTGCCCCTTGCCCTGGGTTGCTTCCTACCCCAGCCTTGTGGCCGATGGAGGTCCCACCTGGCGATGCTGGGCTGGCGGCGGCGGCGGCAACCTCAGCTGGTCCCGTCTCTGGGGCAGCAGCGCAGGGGGTGTCCCCTGCAGCGGGGCGGGCAGCCCCCCGGAGTCGGCGTTGAGGGTGTGCTCGCCCCGGGGATGGTAGTAGCAATAGTGGCGGTCCCTCCGGCTCTGAATCTGGCAGCAGGTCAGGTGGCGGGCCTGCAGCTTGGGCCGGAGCTCCTTCCTCCCCGGCGGTCTGCCCCAACTGAGCAGCCCGGCAGCCTTTTATAGTGAGGCTGCACTTCGAGCATGCCCAGTAGGGCTGTGGGGGAGGGGCATGCTCTACCCAATAAACAGGCTCCCCTCCCTCCTGCTCAGTGCGGGGCACGTTAGCCCAATCACACACCTCCCCCCTTAAAAGGTTTCTTCCCGGTAGTCTCTCCTCCCCCTCTTCCGGACCTATGCGTGAAAAAAAATCTGTATTTCCATGGGCCTTCCCTGGCCTATGTTCCACTTGACATGAATACAGCTGCAAAGCTAGGTACCAGCGCATGATACGCGCATTGGTGTCTTTCATTGTTTGCAACCACCTTAGAGGGGTGTGATCCGTCACTACCAAAAAGGTACTCCCCAGCAAATAATACCTCAATGCGTCCATGGCCCATTTCACTGCCAGCGCCTCCCTCTCTATGGTGGAGTACCAGGTTTCCCTAGGGTACAACTTGTGGCTTAGGTACAGTAGGGGGTGTTCTACTCCCTCCACCTCCTGGGATAGCATGGCCCCGAGGCCTACCTCGGAAGCATCTGTCTAGGATGAAGGGCCTGGAAAAATCCGGCTGGGCTAATACCGGTCCCCGGATAAGATGGTCACTCAAGGTTTGAAACGCCCTCTCGCATGCTGCTGACCACTCTACCCGCCGTGGGTGTTGGCTTTTGGTCAGGTCCGTCAGGGGGGCAGCTATGGTGGAAAAGTTAGGGACAAAGCGCCGGTAATATCCCACCAACCCCAGGAACTGTCTCACCTGTCGTTTCTTGGTGGGAGTGGGGTATTCTCGGAGGGCCTGAATTTTGTCTATTACGGGCTTCACCCGCCCCTTCCCCACCGTATACCCCAAGTAGGTTACCTCTTCCTTCCCTAGATGACACTTGGCCGGGTTCGCTGTCAACCTGGCCTCCCCTAGGGCCCTTAATACCTTTTCTAAGTGGGTTAGATGTTCCTCCCATCCTTCACTGTACACAATAATATCATCGATGTATGCCGCTGCATACTCATCGTGGGGTGCCAAGACTTGATTCATCAGCCGCTGAAATGTGGCAGCGGCTCCATGTAGTCTGAAAGGCATCGTCGTGAATTGGTAGAGCCCAAAAGGGGTTGGGAATGCTGTTTTGGCTTTCGCCATCGGTGTCAGCGGGATCTGCCAATAGCCTTTTGTGAGATCCAGTGTCGAGATATATCTGGCCCTTCCCAGACGTTCCAGTAGCATGTCTACCCGGGGCATGGGGTAGGCATCGAACTGGGAGATGGCGTTCACCTTGCGGAAGTCGACGCAAAACCTCACTGAGCCATTGCGCTTGGGGACCAGCACGATGGGGCTCCTCCACTCGCTTCGGGATTCTTCCACCACCCCTAGAGCCAACATTTCTTTTAGTTCCTGGCGCACGGTGTCCCACATTTTCCTGGGTAGGGGTCGATGATTGTCCCGTACTTTCTGCCCGGCATTGTGGCAATGTGGTGACTAATTAACGGGGTCCTTCCTGGTTTATCTGACAACACATGCGGGAACCGCGCTATGAGTTCTTGCAGCCGTTGCTGTTGTCCCTTCTCCAGGTCTTGCCCGATGTCCACCTGGGGGCACTCTGTCGAGGCTCCCACTTGCGGTCCCAACTCGTCCTCTGGGGGAAATGGGGTGATCAGCAGTGCCTCCCTCTCCTTCCAGGCCTTCAGGAGGTTCACATGGTACACTCGTAAGTCTTTCTGCCGCCCTGGTAACCTCACCTCATAGTCGACCGGCCCCACCTTCCGCACGACTTCAAATGGTCCTTGCCACTTCGCTAGCAACTTGGACTCTGAAGAGGGCAACAAGAGCAACACCCGGTCCCCGGGTTGAAAAGTCCGCACCTTCGCCTTCTGGTTGTAGTGACGCGCCTGTGTTTCCTGTGCCGTCCGCAGGTTCTCCTGTGCTAGCCGGCCTAATTCTTCTAGCCGCTCTCACAATTGTAAAATATAGTGAATGGACCCCTGGGCGCGTCTTTCTTGTCCCTCCCAAGTCTCTCTCACTAGGTCCAGAATCCCCCGTGGTGGCCACCCATATAATAATTCAAAAGGGGAAAATCCCATGGATGCTTGGGGAACCTCCCTTACGGCGAAGAGCGAGGTGGACTTTGATCGAAGGAAGCAATAAACCTGATCTTTGCAATTGCAGGGAATAATCAAGGATGTGCGGGAGAGGAAGGGACTCAGGATCAAGATTATTGACATGGCACCAGGATTGGAAATGGCGCCATTTATACAGGTAAGTGCGGCGTGTTGAGTCCCTTCTACTATGCATCAAAACATGTTTGACATCCTTGGAACATGTGATTTCTGTGTGCCAGAACCAGTTAGGAGCCATGCCATGAGGTGTAGGCAGTGGACCTGTGGATTTATTTTTCTCCCTTGCTGTTGTGTCAGAAGATTGTGTCAGTATGGTAAGTGGTATGGAAGACACATGGACATCTGGAGGAGAAGTGGGAGCCATGTTTGGCAGAGCCAGAAGGGAGCTATAAGAATGAATTTGGCATTGTCCTTGGCTATTTTCTCCAAAACTTTGGGAATCAGAGGAATTAGAGGAAACGCAAAGAACCGTTGAAGGTTTCAGTCTATAAGGAAGGCATCCCCTAGAAATTTAAGGGATTCCCATACCACAGGAGGGATGGAAACTGATCTGTGAAGGTTGTGATTGCCCGGTCAGTAGATAGAAGTCAACCAATGTTGAAGACATCTGAGGCGCAATCTTGCATTTTGTACTACATATGTGGTGGCAGCCATATGGCCTAGGAGCCTCAGGCAAGTAAGTATCGATATCTTAGGGCTCATGGAGAGTATTTGTACAAGTTCTTGGATTATTCTGAATCTGGAGAGGGGCAGGTAAGCCCGGGCCATGGTGGAATCTAGTCGAGCCCCAATGAACTCGAGAGACTGCTGTGGAATTGTGGATGACTTTGCAAGATTGATTATGAGACCAAGAGTGTTGAATAGATCTTGTGTGATGTTGATGGCCTGTGATGCCTCTTCCAGAGTAGGACCTTTGATTAGGCAGTTGTCCAGATAGGGAAAAATTATGATGCCCAGGTGGCAAAGGTACGCAGCGACTACCACTATTGTTTTTGAAAAAAACTCTCAGCACTGATGAAAGGCCAAAGGGAAGAGCTCTGTATTGGAAATGTTCATCACCTATCAGGAACCGTAGGAAATGTCTGTAGGCCAGATGTACAGTCACATGAAAGTATGCGTCCTGCAAGTCGAGGGACGCGAACCAATCCCCTGTGTTGAGCGCTGGAATGATGGAAGCCAGTGTTACCATCTTGAACTGTTGTTTTCGTAGGTATCGATTGAATCCCCAAAGATCTAATATTGGTCTCCACCCTCCTGACTTCTTTTCAGTAAGAAAATAACAGGAATAGAATCCCTTGCCCTTGGAATTCCTTGGGCACCATCTCTATGGCCCCGATCTTGAGAAGATGGAGAACCTTTGCCTTTAAGAAAGGCTTGTGAGAGGGGTCCCTGACAAGGGATGGGGAGGAGGAGAGGAGAGGGTAATGAGGTGAAGGGAATTGCATAGCCTGATGTGATTAACTCACAAACCCATCTGTAGATGGTGATGGTGAACCACCACTGACAGTACAGTCTCAATCGATGATGGAATATTTTGTCCGGTTCTTGTGGATGGTATTCCAAAGGGATGTTTCGCAGACCGTCGACAAAACCATCAAACAGGCTGCCGGTTGTTTTGTTGGTTTGGCGCCTTGTTATTTTGAGAGAATCACTTTTGTTGTCACTGTCTAGTTCGTTGCTGGTCGTATTGCCTGAATCGAGATGTTGCATATGAGATGGGTCTTTGATGGTTGTAAGGTGTGTATCGCTGCCGACAATACAGCGGGGTATACATGCCGAGCATCCTGAGGATGGTTCTTGAGTCCTTGCCTGAGTGAAGCAGCTGGTCCATCTTCGTGGCAAATAGGGCTTGCCTATCAAAGGGCAAGTCCTCTACTTTGGACTATAGATCTTTTGGCACAGCTGCCAGCTGCAGCCAGGACGCCCTTCGCATAACTACCGATGTGGCAGTAGTTTGCACTGCTGTGTCGGTGACATCCAGAGCTATCTGTAGTGCCGTCCTCAAGGCGGTATAGCCTTCCTGTACTACCGACTTTAAGGTCTCACGTTTGGTGTCAGGGAGATCTTCAAGTAAAGGTATCCGTTTGGTATAGTTATCAAAACTATGATTAGAGAGGAGGGCGGCATAGTTTGCCATCCTTAGCATTAGGGTGGCCGATGAGTAGACCTTTCTTGCAAAAAGGTCTAGATGTTTGCCTTCCTTGTCCCCTGGGGTGGTTCTATGTTGGGGAGCTTTTATCCTTTACTATGCCGCGTCCATCACGGGCATTGGTTTGCGGGTGGGTAAATAAAAATTCCATGCCCTTAGCGGGGACGAAGTACTTCTTGTCTGCTTTTTTGCTCATTGGGAGAGCAGAGGCTGGTGTCCACCATACTTCATCAGCTATCTCCAGTATTGCATTGTCTAGAGGTAGTGCAATTCTCGACTTCTGAGAGGGTTGTAAATTTTTAAGGAGCCTGAGTTGGTTTTGCTGCACCTGTATTAACTGTACTTCCTGCGATTCCGCCACATGCTTGAAGAGGTCTTGGTATTGGCATGCATCGTCAGTGGGTGAACTGTCACCGGGAAATACCGGCTCATCAGGGGATGAGGAGGATTGGTCAGTTGGGGATTCTACTTGTGGTTGGTCTTGGTCTGTCGCTTGCACTGTGCCAGGGTCAGACTGAGATGCTCGGGGTACGTCCCCAGTTGGGGTAGGCAATCAAGTGAAGACTGATGTCGCAGGTGGGCTGACCATGCCGCGGTGAACATGTGTATGGTGGTAGCCAGGCAATATTGATCATGTATTTCGCACTGAATAAGGGCAGTGGTAATTGTAGCAATGTCAGTCTGTATGGTAGCTTTTGTCTAGAGAATATCTTGGAGAATATGACCTTCTTGTAGAATGATGGTATTCGGAGTAAGATGAACAGGCAAGTGATCTTGGAGAATGGGACTGTGACAGGGTGGCCCCGGCCCACACGCAAGCCCAGGGAAACCACCTGGCGCAGGTGGCAGAGGGCCCCACCCACGCAGCCCTACTGGGCATGCTCCCAGGGGAGCCAAGGTATAAAGGGCTGCAGGCCTGCTCAGAAAAGGCAGACCGCCGTTGGAGCCAGAGCTAGCACCCAACCTCCAGAGTCACAGACTGGACAGCCAGAGAGGGAGTCACCAGGCCCGCTGAACGTGCCACTGCAAGGCCCAAGCCGGGCTCGACCCCAACTACGGAGCCGCCGACCAACCCCCTGTGACCCAGGCACCACAAACCCCAACGTTGACTTTGGAAGCGCCACTACCGTCACCCGACTCATGCCAACAGGTGGGACTGCTACGGCCCGGGGGAAGGGAGTAGGAAATCACCCAGGACAGGGAGCTAGAAAAGCCCCTGAGGGCTCAGCGCATTGTAGGAGGAATCCCCACCAAGCCAGTGGTGGGAACTGCCCACCACTGATAGCGCCCTGGGTCAGAGTGAAGGACTAGGCCTCAGAGCCTGCGTACTTTAAAACTAGACCAGCAGGCTGTAATTCCCCTAGTACAGGGGCAGCATACTTTAAGACTAAGCCAGTGGGCCGCATTTCCCCTAATACAGGGGCAGCGTATGGGGAGACTAGATCAGAGTGTTCTAAACTATGCCCCGGACTTGGGCAGTACCCTCCAAAGGGGGGGCAGCCCCCTGACACGGACCTACTTCTTAACTGTTTTAGGAATATTGGGGATCTGTGCCGGTAGTAACAGTGAGGGGATGGAGAATAATTTGGTGAGTGATGGTGACAATGTATTGTCAGCACGATAAGCAAGGTTTGTTCTGGAGGTGCCTGACTTCTCCGTCGCCTTAACCCATTTAGAAATAGAATGGAGGGATGGCAAAGCTCTCCTCTCGATCAGACTTAGAGCGGACCTCTTATGCGTTGCTGCTGTGTCCGGGGACCCTGAGTCACCGGAGATGGACAGTTGCAGGACCCTATTAAAGAGGAACATCTTGAGCCACATTTCACAGTTTCACCTGGCTTGCGCCATAAGTTTGGCACAGTGTTGGCATTTCTGAGGGATATGACCCTCTCCTAAACACTTAATACATCGAGAGTGTCCGTCCTTGGCGGGCATTGCATCTTGGCAAGCCACACATTTCTTGAAGCTTGCGGGTCCCAGCATGTTGTTGAAGAAAACGTGAACTATGTAACAACTTAGACTAAAAACAAGAACTATAATAACTAGAACTACTAAACTAACTGTATTTACAATTTTTTTCTCAGAATCACAGAAGAATGATTAGACTCTGTCTGCAGCCATAGACAGTTAGGAGGCACTGGTGGGAGCTGGACTGCACACGCTCAGAGTCAGCGCAAGCAGCACACGCCTCCTGCTGCACAAGCACAGCCCGGCTGAACCACTGCTGATAAATCTCCAGTCAGGTGCGGGACAAACCTGACACCTAGAGTGGCGCACCCACAGAGACACCACTCAAAGAAGAACTAGAGGTAACCAAATTAAAGCAATAGGCAGCAGATTTAAAACAAATAGAAATAAGTATTTCTTTACTCAACACACAGTCAACCCGTGGAAGTCCTTTCAAGAGAATGTTGTGAAGGTCAAGATTTTAAATAGCTAGATACGTTTATGGAAGGTAAGTCCATCAATGACTAGTAGCCAGGATGAGCAGGAATGGTATCTATAGCTTCTTTTTCTCAGAAGCTGTGAATAGATGATAGGGTACGGATCACTGGAACATTCCCTCTGGGGCACTTGGCATTGGCCACTGTTGGAAGACAGAACACTGGGCTAGATGGACTTTTGGTCTTACACAGTAAGGCCATTCTTATAAGATGATGTACATCAATAACAAATAAAAACAATCTCTAAGGTCCCACAGGACTACTCATTTATATTTGTTATTGACGAACTCATCTGAAGATGTGGGTTTTGCCAACAAAAGGTTATGATACTATCTATATTTATGTTAGTCTCTAGTGTGCCACAGGACTACTCAGTGTTTTTAAAGTTACAGACTAACATAGGACACCTCTGCGACTAACTAAAAACAAGTCTATTAATTTATAGGATAATGGCAACTCACTATTGTTGTACTCAAAAGTGGCACCAGACCTTCTTAGAACAAATGCAAAACATGAAGACATATCTTCAGTACCAGAGTGATCAATGCCCCCTAAAATGCACCTTTCAAGATCCATGGGTCCTACACATGCGTTTCATAACATGTGGTATACTTCATCCCGTGTACTAAATACCCCAACAACAATGTGGATGAAACAGACCATCGCTATTGTGACGGGGCAGAGGCGCCCCGCACTGGGGGCCCCCGGCGGACTGCATGTTTGGCAGCTCTCGGGGAAAAGCCAGAGAGCCCCGAGCAGAGCGGGCCGCGAGCAGCGGCCCGTGTGGCTCCTGCACAAGCCGCAAACCACTGCGCCAGGTGTTCGGCAGCAGCAGCGGCGGCACGTCAGCCGGGAGCGCCTAGGATTCCCTGTGACGTCACTAGGCTGGTGATGTCACCGGGTAGGCGCCACGCTGGGCCGGAAACATGCCCACACCACGTCGGGCGTAGCCCCGCCGGCGGGTCGCAGCGTGGGGATTTAAACGCCGGCAGGGAGCAAGGACAGGGGGGAGTGCCGAGAACGTCCCCCCCCCCCAAGAGCAGAATGCGGATGGGATCCAAACCAAGGAGGTAAGCCCCGAGTCGGTGAGCCCCATCCTGGTGGGGAGAGGAAGCAGCCCAGGGCGGGCGAAAGGAGCCTGCGGACTGGCGCGTTTCGGCTACGGCCCCGCCAGTCGGACCAGACAAGAGCTACGTCCAAGTCCTTAGGGCCCTGGGCTGGGGTCCATGAGAGAGGGCGGGCCCGGACCCCCCCTCTCCCCATCAAGGGAAGCAAGCCGTCTGCCGTCTTAAGGGAGACCCGGTGAATTGCCAGTGTAACTGACTTGGACGCCGGGAGGCGATCTTGAGGGTGGTGGGATCACGGGACAAGACGGCGGAACGAGAATATCGGACTGACCCTCATGGGTGACGGGGGGCAGGTTTACAGGTCGTGGAGAATGTTGGTACCGTGAAGCCCCGGAAGGAAGGGGCGGTTTTGCGTTTAGTACCCCCTTGCATCCCATAAGGTCCAGGAGCAGTGAGATGGACCCCATGAAAGTACTAGATTGGCTGATGGAAAACCAGAGTCAACACCAGCAACAGCAGACCGTGCTCCTGCAGCAGCTCTCCACACGGCACTTGGAGCAACAGAAGCAGCTGGTGCACGACCTGGTGGAACAATTTGAAGCGCAGCAGGACTGGTGGAGACAACAGTACGCACCGTCCTTGCTGACAACCCCAGGGCTCACAGCGGGGGAAGGAGCAGGAGGACTCCTGATGGCCCCCGTCCAGCTGTCAAAGATGGGGCCGGACGACGACTTGGAGGCATTCCTGACTACATTTGAACGGGTCGTGTCCACCACCCGATGGCCAGAGGACCAGTGGGCGACTATTTTGACACCATACCTGACCGGGCCCGCCCAGATGGCGTATCGGAGCTTAGGCATCCAAGATGCGCTCCATTATTATAAAGTTAAAGAGGCCATGTTGGATCAGCTCGGCATCAACCCCGAGACATACCGGCAGAAGTTTCGGAAGGAACGATACGTGATAGGGGACCGGCCGCGGGCCGTAACCCAGAGACTAAGAGAAGCAGCCTGGCGCTGGCTGGACCCGGAGCAGCAAACGGGGGCCCAGGTCGCAGAGAAGGTGGTGCTCGAACAATTTTTGAATGTCTTGCCAGTAGGAGGCCAACGGTGGGTGAGGAGACAGCATCCGTCGACCCTGGAAGAATCCGTAACCCTCATGACAGACTACGAGGCTGCCGAATCAGCCGAGGGGTTAGGGAAGACGGACCACCCTGCCCCAATCCCGAAGTGGGAGACCGGGAAGCTAACCCGACCCCAGGGACACCCCGAAGAATCCCCGGGGCGGCGAGCCGGGAGGCCAGAGACCCGGAGGTTAGCCCCAGCCTGGACGATGCCCGGGAGACGACCCCCGCCTAGGCCTCCCAACAACCTGCCACCGGGGAGGCAACCACGGGAGAAACAACTCCGACCAAAGGCGCGTGTTTCCGCTGCAGAGAGGAGGGGCACTTCCAACGGGAGTGTCCCTACATGGATTGCACCTACGCCCAGGCCTTGGCCGGGAACCCCCCCAAGAGGGGGGGGCGATGGCACGGATCACAAAGCAGGTGCGGATCGAAGGCCAGTGGGTGGAAGCTCTGATAGACTTGGGCTGCAGCCAAACAATTGTCCGGGAGGATCTGATAGGAACCCGGGGTCCCTGAGAGCCACCGGTGATGGTCCAGTGCGTCCACGGAGATGTACACCAGTATGCGATGGCATGGGCTCAGATAGTGGACGGGGTCCATGAAAGCTGGGTCTTCATGGTAGTGGCCCCTAAGTTGGTTTATCCAGCCCTCCTGGGACACGACTGGGAGGGGTTCCACCGCGTGGTGTGCAGATGGGGACGACCACCAAGACCCGAGGGAGCCAAAGGCATGTTGGGTGAGAGAGGGGACCCCCCCTGACCCCTCCGAGGGCGGTGAAGGGAGGGCTGCGGACCCCCTTGGGGGGAGGAACCACCTCTGGGACGGCAACTTCCTCCAACAACAGCAGGAGGACCCCACCCTACAGCACGCCTGGGCTGTGGCCGGAGGATCCAGTGACGCAGAAGACGGGAAGGCCGCCCGCCAACATGGCCCATTCTTTGAGGTATGTCAAGATCAGTTGTACCAGGTAACGGAGGGGGTGGAGGAGTACGGGACCCTTAAACGGCTGCTGATCCCAACTCGGTACCGCTGCCCGCTGATGGGCCTGGTCCACGCCAACCCCTGGTCTGGACATTTGGGTTACGAAAAGACCATGCGTAGGATCCCCCAACGGTTTTATTGGCCAGGCGTGTACCGGGAAGTCAAAGACTTTTGCCTATCCTGCCCGGAATTCCAACGGGTAAGCCCAAATGGGGTCCCGAAGGCCCAGCTTGTGCCTCTACCGATCATAGGCGTTCCCTTTGAACGAGTGGCCATAGACATAGTCGGTCTGTTAGAAAAGACAACCACCGGGTGCCAATATATTCTGGTAGTCTTAGACTACGCCACTCAGTACCCCGAGGCGGTCCCCTTGAGAACAACGACCGCCAGGGTGTTAGCAGCCGAATTGGTGAGAATTTTCTCCCGGGTGGGGATACCCAAGGAGATTCTCACAGAAGAATTTTATGTCCCGTCTCCTATTGGAGCTGTGTCGACTATTACAAATCCGTACCTTACAGACGTCCGTTTACCACCCCCAAACGGATGGCCTAGTCGAACGTTTCAACAGAACTTTAAAAAGTATGCTAAGGAAGTTCACAGAACAGGACCCCCGAGCTTGGGACCATCTGTTGCCAGCCCTAATGTTTGCAGTAAGGGAGGTTCCCCAGGCTTCAACTGGGTTCTCCCCCTTCGAGCTCCTCTACGGGTGACAATCCCGGGGGATTCTTGACATTGTGCGAAAGAACTGGGAGGCCCAGGAGGCAAGGGTGAAGGGCTCGATTCCCTATACCTTAGAGCTCCGACAGAAGTTAAGAACCCTCAGGGACTTTGCCCAGTGGCACCAGCGGGAGGCCCAAGCCCGACAGGCCGCCCATTATAACATCGGAGCCCGCCTGAGGACCTTCGAACCAGGAGACCGAGTCCTGCTCCTGTTACCCACTCAAGATTCGAAGCTGTTGGCGAAATGGCAGGGACCCTTCGAAGTGGTCAGGCGGGTGGGCGAAGTCGACTACGAGGCGCGCCTGACCGGGCCGTGTAGGGAAACGAAAATCTACCACGTCACCCTCTTGAAGGCCTGAAGGAGTCAGGAGGGGCTTGCAAGGGATAGCATCGAAGCCGACGTTGACTTAGGCCCTGAAGGGAGAGCCCCCGCCACAGTCCCGAAACCCAGAGTGGGCCGAGAACTGACACCAAGACAGCAAAGGGAGCTAGAGCAGCTGCTCCAAGCCTATGAGGATGTGTTAACCGACCAGCCAGGGTGTACGACCCGAGCTTACCACCATGTAGACACCGAATCCGGGAAGACGGTAAGAGAGCCCGTTCGACCCCTGCCAAGGAAGGTCTGGGAAACGGTAAGAGAGGAGGTCCAGAAGATGCTCCAGTGGGGGGTGATTGAGGAGTCCCACAGTGACTGGTGGAGCCCAATCGTATTGGTCCCGAAACCCGACAGCTCGATCCGTTTCTGTATCGACTTCCGAAAAATTAACAGTATCTCATGTTTCGATGCCTACCCTATGCCGGGGGTCGACGAACTATTAGATCAACTGGGCCACGCCCACTATCTGTCAACGATAGACCTGAGCAAAGGATATTGGCAAATACCCCTCACCACCACCGCGAGAACAGCCTTCTCCATGCCCTTCGGGTTGTACCAATTTGTACGTATGCCATTCGGCTTACATGGGGCGGCAGACACGTTCCAACAGCTGGTAGATAAGGTACTAAAAGACCATCGATTGTACACCGCCATGTATATTGACGACATCGTTGTATACAGCGAAACCTGGGAAGAACACCTGAAGAGGCTTCAGGCCAACCTGAAGACATTGAAGGAGGCGGGACTCATGGCAAACCCCAACAAGTGCCGGTTCGGAGAATGAGAAGTAACATACCTCGGTTACACGGTGGGGCGAGGGCAGGTAAAGCCCCTAGTCGACAAAGTAGAGACACTGCGGGAATACCCGCCACCAAAAACCAAGAGACAGGTCCATCAATTCTTGGGTCTAGCTAGCTATTATAGACGATTCATACCTCACTTCGCATCGCTAGCAGCCCCCCTAACAGACCTGACCCAGAAAACACGCCCTAACAAGGTGGTGTGGACAGAGACCTTCCAGACAATTAAGAACAGTTTGACCGAGGCCCCCGTCCTAGCACAGCCGGATTTTGACAAACCCTTTATCGTCCAAACAGACGCATCAGAGGAGGGGCTGGGGGTGGTCCTGTCCCAGGAATGGGAACAAATCAAACATCCGGTAATGTATATAAGCCGCAGACTGTTCCCCCCTGAGCGTAGATACTCGACCATAGAGAAAGAAGCCCTGGCCATAAAATGGGCAATAGAGATGCTCCAATACTATTTGTGGGGCAGCCGGTTTACGGTAATGACAGACCATGCCCCACTACGGTGGCTACAAAATATGAAAGACTCCAACACCAGGATCATGCGCTGGTGTCTCTCTTTGCAGCCATACGCGTTCGACGTGGTCCACCGAGCCGGAGTCAAGCACGTGAATGCAGACTTCTTCTCCCGAAAGATGGCCCCGAGGAAGACCCGGACCAGGGGGTAAAGGGACCTTTAAAGGGGGAGGTGTGTGACGGGGCAGAGGCGCCCCGCACTGGGTGCCCCCGGCGGACCGCATGTTTGGCAGCTCTCGGGGAAAAGCTGGAGAGCACCGAGCAGAGCGGGCCGAGAGCGGCCGCCCGTGTGGCTCCTGCACAAGCCACAAACCACTGCACCAGTTGTTCGGTGGCGGCAGCGGCGGCAGCACGTCGGCCGGGAGCGCCTAGGATTCCCTGTGACGTCACTAGGCTGGTGACGTCACCGGGTAGGCGCCACGCCGGGCCGGAAGCATGCCCACGCCACGCCGGGCGTAGCCCCGCCAGCGGGTCACGGCGTGGGGATTTAAACGCCGGCAGGGAGCAAGGACAGGGGGGAGTACCGAGAGTGTCTCCCCCCAAGAGCAGATGACGGAAGGGATCCAAACCAAGGAGGTAAGCCCCGACTCAGTGGGCCCATCCTGGTGGGGAGAGGAAGCAGCCCAGGGCGGGCGAAGGGAGCCTGCGGACTGGCGCATTTCGGCTACGGCCCCACCAGTCGGACCGGACAAGAGCTACGTCTGAGTCCTTAGGGCCCTGGGCTGGAGTCCGTGAGAGGGGGTGGGCCCAGATCCCCCTCTCCCTATCAAGGGAAGCAAGTCGTCCGACGTCTTAAGGGAGACCCGGCGAATTGCCAGTGTAACTGACTTGGATGCCGGAAGGCGATCTTGAGGGTGGTGGGATCACAGGACAAGAGGGTGGAACGAGAATATCGGACTGACCCTCACAAGTGATGGGGGCACATTTACAGCTATACTCTCAAATGAACTTACAAAAGAAAACGATTAGGCAAAAAACACCATAACCTGTGGGTGAAGACTTGTTGCAAAGTGATCATTCTATACTTGGGCCTGTCAGTCCTCATCCTCAAAGAAAACCTGAACATATTATAACAGGGTTAGCACCTGCCTCTCATGAGAGCCCCTTTCTCTGCCCAATAGGCCTGCCATCAGACTTTTCCCTGGCTTTCACAGGGCACACCCACTCTTGTTTGTTCGGGTGTAAGCCTGGTTTTGGTTTTAGTTCTTATCTCTGAATGGCACTCACCTCTCATGAACATTCCTCTTCAGCAGCTCAGCCCTCCAGTCATGCCACATACTGCTACGCCTCCCCCGCCTTCCAGGGCATGCAGTCCCAGGCCCTGGTATGAGGCCATAGTTCTTAGGCTTCATCCCAGAGGCATTTCTTTCTTCAACCACCCAGCCAAGGCCCATCTCGGTACCTTCAGCTAGTGTCATTTTCAGCAGCCCTCCATGGGCTCAGTCTACAGCTAAACCAGTAGGGCCCATCTCAATAACATTGTGTGGTCTGGCCAATTTATGAGCTCATACCCATAGTCTCACCTTGCCTGCATTAAAGTTTTTATAGTCCTGCTGCTGTTCTATACAGCCAGCTTGTCTTTGGAAGCCTTTCCCGGGCTCAGTTCTCTCTCCCAGCCAGGCACTCAGTCCCCCTTTCTCAAGCTCCACAGTAACTAAAGGCTCTGCTCTTCTGCTTGCCTTTTATCTGACTCTTCTGGACCATTATTGGTTGCTCCAGCATCCCCTCTAATTGTCTGCTCCTCGACAGCCACTCTAGGCTGCCTGGAGGACTTCATGCTAATCTATTTTTGGGCAAGGTGACACAGAGCCATGAAACCTCTAGCATTAGGCCTCTGGACCTAATCCACCCTGACACAAACACTTTCAAAAGACAAAGCCTGGGAGCTCAAATTCCTGACTTTGCTGGACACTAAAAATCATGGTCTTAATAAGAACAGTGGAATTTATGGCTTATTACAACAATCTGTAACTCACCAACCTCCCTTTTTATCCTATTACTATAGGGGTGTTAGGACACTTCACTTTGAAGCTCCTTGGAATATGTGCTTTTATTTAGAAGTGATACTAAGTACCTGTGTCCTCAGAACTCTGTGCAGCTCAAAAGTTTGTCTCTCTTGCCAACAGATGTGGGTCCAATAATAGATATTACCTCACTCACCTTGTCTCTCTGATATCTCTGGCTGGCACTTCACAATCTAGTATGGAAATTGTTGCCTTCTTCAGAAATTAAGTTCAGAAAATGATATCTGTGTAAAACGGGTATGAAGTAAAAGTACCAAGAAACATGAACATTCAGTAGCTGCCTGCATCCTAAACATAATAAATTTCAGGAGCTCAACCCCCTATATTTCATATTGGTCACTCAGAAAATAAAACTGGTTCTACTCTCTCTCTTTTTTCCCCCTTTGTCCTCTTTCCAGCCTTCAAAGAAATGCACATTGTACAATTATGAAATGTGAATACTGACTGTACAATTTACAAATGGTCACCGATTTTAAAGCCGTAATGCCATAATGGTCAGCATTTTTTACAACTTGGTGCTGCTGGAACTAGGGATGCTGGGGATGTGGCAGCATCCCCTGGATTGAAGCAGTTTCAATCATATACTGTTTGTTCAATGGCTTTCAGTACTCCCACTATAAACATTTTCCAGTGCGACTATTACTGCTTACCATCTGTTGATTGGTCTTTCTGAGCCAGTGATCTTAATCGAGTTCCATATTGACAGGAGTTCATATCACAGGCACAAATGCCAGTAGTAGAACCCTCTTGTTGACTGTCTCAGCAGAGAAGCCAAAGCATTATTTCCTCACCTCTCATAATAGTCTTTGGAGATCATGGTGGTTAATATTAGGGGGCTACACTGGGGCCACACCCTGTTTTATAAATGAATACAAGACTTCAGGCACAGAGGCATCACATCAACAATGTGGTACTGGGGAGTAAGAGCCACGGGAGGTGGTTTGACTAAGGCTCAAGCTAAAGCAGAGGTGCCCAAATTGTGGGGCATACCCCCCCCCCTGCAGAGCTGGGAAGGAACATTTGGGGGCATTGGAACTGCAGTCAGAGCCATCCATTGTGGGGGAGCAGTTAAGGAGCATCACCCAGCTCTGCTCGTGGCTCTGGTCCCAGCTGCTGGGCCGACTATTATCACTTTACCAGCCCCCTGCCCAGGGTCATGATCCTGGTCCCATGCCCTGGACCCTGGCTACTCTCCCTAGACCTGGAGTCCTGGCCCCATTTCCAGCCCCAGCTCCAGGGTAAAGAGGAGCATGAACAGTGTAAGGGGGCCACAGGGAAACAACAAAGTAAAAAGTTTAGGGACCACTAACCTAAAACATCTCTACATGCCCTTAGAGTAGCAGACAGTTGGCAATGTGCAAGTCCACCAGCCATTCCCCCTCCTGCCCGACAGGTCCTCTCTGCTTACAGCTTTACTGAGAATATGTAGGTCCCCTGGTCTTTTGCGATGAGACTGTGGAAATGTTAGTGCCATCTTTTACTGTGCAAGGGTATATTCTGTGCTATGATGAATTCCCTCCACACTCAGTTTCTAGGGCTGTCACTCTGCCCATTTTCAGAAGTTATACTTTCACGTTTTAAAAAACTGAGCTCAAAAGAAAATATACATGAAATACTCTCAATAAAAGTTAATGGTTTCATTACATTGTCTTTATTTTTAAATGTGTCTGTAATAGAATATCAAAAAGTATAATCTTGTAACATAGCCCTCTTAAGAATAACTAAAAGCTTTAGTTCTGTGATTGTTGTGTGTCCCACAAGAGAAAGATAAATGTGTTTTCCAAGCTCATTTGACTTCCTCCACTCCCTTTCCAATTAAACCATGTTTAAATTTGCATGAGGTTTATTTTTGCTGAGAAAAGGAACCAGATAAACATACAGCTGTTCGTATTCAAATTAAATTCAAGGAATGCATCTCTTATTAGCCCACTGTTTGAACTGTCCTCTTGGTGGAAAGGAAAGGAAAGGAAAGGAAAGGAAAGGAAAGGAAAGGTAAAAAGCAAAAAGAATCTGAATTGTAATATATGAATAATTAGCCTATTGTTAACAAAGGCAACAAGAACAAAAAATGTGTGGTATCTGCCCCAGTTACAGAATGTTCAGAATTTCCCATCCTGAGCTACACAGCATGTATTCTTTCTTCAGGGAAAACTGTCACCTTTGATGTTATTGCAGTTAGAGCCTCTGGCCAAGTCAGATTCACAGCTGCCTCAGGCAGCTACCACTCAACCTGGTATCTTAAAGGGCATTGTGTCTGTCTCTCTTGACATATGAACCATGTAGAGTTCTAAACATAACTTAAAATGAGAGCAAGCTGAAATTTGCTATCCAGGGGCTGGATCTTCTGACCAGTATTACCCATTCAGTGGGAATCAGGGGCAGACTGGCCCGGCGGGATACCGGGAATTTCCTGGTGGGTTGTCGTCCGGTGGACCGTTGTGTTCACACACCGTTGCCCCTCATTCTGAGCAGCTCTGCATCCACGCTGTATGTGGCACGCAGAGCCCAACCCGCTGCCTGCGCCACGTGCCAGACATGACATTACACAGGGGGTGGGGCTTGAGAGGCACGCAGGGCTGACATCATGGGGAGGGCCATTCTCAACCCATTTCCCAGGCCTATTTTGATTGCCAGTACACTCCTGCTGGGAACCCTCTGAATAGACTTTCTCACTTCATAGGCAGAGGGGAGTGAATCCCTGTCAATAGTCAGAGAGGTAGCCGTGTTCATCTGAATCTGCAAAAGCAACGAGGAGTCCTGTGGCACCTTATAGACTAACAGATTTATTGGAGCATAAGCTTTTGTAGGCAAAGACCCACTTTGTCAGATGCATGTAGTGGAAATTCCAGAGGCAGGTATAAATATACAGGCATAAGAAAAGAGTACCAGTCAAGAGTAAGACTGGAGATAATGAAGTCAATTCAGTCAGGGAGAATGAGACCCACTTCTAGCAGCTGATGTGGAGGTGTGAACACCTAGGGTGTGTCTAGACTACATGCCTCCTTCGACGGAGGCATGTAGATTAGCCAGATCGGAAGAGGGAAATGAAGCCGCGATTAAAATAATCGCGGCTTCATTTAAATTTAAATGGCTGCCCCGATCTGCCGATCAGCTGTTTGTCGGCAGATCGGGGGAGTCTGGACGCGATGCCCCGACAAAGAAGCCTTTCTTCATCGACACAGGTAAGCCTCGTGAAACCAGGCTTACCTGTGTCGATGAAGAAAGGCTTCTTTGTCGGGGCATCGCGTCCAGACTCCCCCGATCTGCCGACAAACAGCTGATCGGCAGATCGGGGCAGCCATTTAAATTTAAATGAAGCCGCGATTATTTTAATCGCGGCTTCATTTCCCTCTTCCGATCTGGCTAATCTACATGCCTCCGTCGAAGGAGGCATGTAGTCTAGACACACCCCTAGGGTGCTTCTAGACTACATCCCCCTTTCGACAGAGGGATGTAAATTAGGCACTTGGAAATTGCAAATGAAGTCACGATTTGAATTTCCTGCACTTCATTTGCATAATCACATCATGGCGCTCTTTCGAAAAAGCGCTATTTCAAAAGTGAAACCGCAGTCTAGACATGGTTCTTTCAAAAAGAGAAGCCTAAGGCTAAGGAACCCTTTTCCCACTGGCACCCTGTCCCCTGCTCTCCCGGCACCCTGTTTCCTCTCCCCCGCCCACATAAGGACCATGAACCATGACTAGACTGCGGTTTCACTTTTGAAATAGCGCTTTTTCGAAAGAGCGCCATGACGCGATTATGCAAATGAAGTGTGGGAAATTCAAATCCGGGCTTTATTTGCAATTTCCAAGTGCCTAATTTACATCCCTCTGTAGAAAGGGGGATGTAGTCTAGATGTACCCGAAGAGAGGAGCAACTGCTTTTTTAAAAAAAACTTCCCCTGCATCTAGACTGCTGCTGCTTTCAGTGAAAGTAAATCAAAAGAACGCAGCAGTTTTTTTGACTACGAAAAACCTCATTTTACGAGGAATAACACCTTTTTTTTTAAAGTGCTTTTTTGAAAGAAAGCATCCAGACTGCATGGGTGCTCTCTTTCGAAAAAGTGGCTTGCTTTTTCGAAAGTACTGGTTGTAGTCTACATGCTCATTTCCAAAAGAGGCTTTTTCAAAAGTATCTTTCAAAAAAGCCTCTCTCTAAAGAGGCTTGCAGTCTAGACAGAGCCTTGGTGTTCACACCTCCACATCAGCTGCTAGAAGTGGGCCTCATCTTCCCTGACTGAATTGATCTCTTTAGCTCTAGCCTTACTCTTGATTGGGACTCTCTTCCTATGCCTGCATATTTATACCTGCCTCTGGAATTTCCACTACATGCATCTGACGAAGTGGGTCTTTGCCCATGAAAGCTCATGCTCCAATAAATCTGTTAGTCTATAAGGTGCCACAGGACTCTTCATTGCTCCTGTCAATAGTGGCTGTTTTTCTCCCCCAGCTCTTACAGAACTTTACATATACCCTCCGTAGTGTGGAGGATCCATAGCTGTGGAAAAAGGCTGCCTTAACTCTTTCTATCCCATCCGACTTAGTGGCTGCAGCATTTAGGAGAAGCCTTACCTGGACAGGGACCTCTTGTTGGCAACTGGCAAAGTGCAAGGGACTGCATAAGATTTAACAAGCAGCTCCCAGGTCAGATATGTACATAACACTTCACCAATGTAGCAGCTCAAGTTTCTACCAAGAACCAGAAGACCACAGGTTGTCGTAACCATTGTGAAATGTACATATAGCTAATATTTAAGGATTCAAAATTTACACTGAAAATTATGTTCTTATGATCTTGGAGTTAAAGCAGGTCACCAGGAGGTGACATACTTTGGAAATGTTCCTGTCAGGCAGGATGTAACAGACATATATCTTCCTATCTGGACGTTTGTATACTGTATACTTCAAAATGTAGACTTATTAGAATACTTAACCAGGGGCTAAAGAAGAAACTGTGAAATTTACAAAATAGGAAATGTACTAGATTAAAAAAAACGCAGAGGGAATGTCCTAACTATGACTAAATACAAAGGAAACAAGGTGGAGGGAATATCTTTTATTAGGCTAACTTCTGTTGGCGAGAGAGAGAAGTTTACAAGACACAAGAAGTTATCTCACCCACCTGGTCTCTCTAATAACCTGGGACAAGCTCAGCTACACTGCATATAGGCAAGGGATTATTCTGGTACATATTGGGGTACATCTATACAGCAGGGCTAAAGCCGAATTAAACTACGCAACTTCAGCTACATCAATTGCATAGCTGAAGTCAAAATAGCTTCACTAGGGTTTAGGCGCTGTCTACACAGCAGGATGCCACGATGGTAGCCAGGTCTCCGAGGCGGACAGTCCTCTGAAGCAGCTCTGAAATGATGGCCATCACCACCTGCATAAAGGGACAAACAGAAACACACATAACAGGACATTAGAGGAGTTGCGTGAGCTGATGAAAGGTGCTTCCAGACCCCAAGAGCCACCCCTCAGGTAACCCTCCCCTCTCCCCCCTCCACCCCCCCACCCCCGCACCATGGCAGGGTGAGGCCAAGAGGACTTCTACCACTGCCACCCCCATCCCCTCTGCCCAGTCCTGACTGTCCCCCTTATCTGCCCCCCCTCACATGGACTGTCCCCAGAGACAATCCCAGGGTCCCCAACCCATGCCTGCACCTGGCATCAGTGTCTGCAGGAGCAGGGTGGTGCCTCAGACCCATGCAGGTGCAGGGGTAGGACAGCCCTTCCTGTGCTCAGCCATGTATGGGGCCACCCCAGGCTGTGATCAGCATGACACGTCACAGTACTGCACCATCCACTTTGCTCCCGCCTCCCTTGCCCTGTGAGTGTTGGACCTTCAGAGCACTCACCGGATGTTCCCTCCCCAGTGTCCAAAGTTGTCTGGGAGGCCTGCTGCGTCTGGGTGTCCGGCTCCAGGGTGAGGGTCACTGTGCTCCTGGGCTGTGTCTAAACTGGCAAGTTTTTCCGCAAAATCATGTGGCGTGTGTGGATGGGGAAGAGGGAGTTCTTTCGAAAGAAGAGGAAAGAGGAAAAAGCACAGGTGCCCTGGTGGCTACTCCGTCCATAGTAATCACAGCTTAAATGAGAAAAAGTGTCTATTCAGTGTGGATGCTATCTTTCAAAAAAGCAGATTGCTTTTTCAATGCGCTTTGGCAGTATGGACCCGCTCTTTCAGAAGAAGTTTTTCGAAAGATCTCTTCCGGAAAAGCTTCTTCCGAAAGAAGCCTGAAGTCTAGACATAGCCTCAGGGGAGAATGCAGTCTAGAGCAAGTTACAAGCAAAGTGACTGAGAGTTACAAAGATTACGAAGTTGCAAGGCTCAACCATCACCAAGCTTACAGTAATTTTCTGAACTTATAAAGCAAATTTGCTGAAAATTACAAAGTTGCAAGGTCTTACAAAGATTACAGAGTAGCAAGGTTTCACAAAGATTACAACAAGTTGCAGAGTTTAAAAGGCAACGCAACTGAAACAATTACAAAGCTTCAGAGAATCATTTACAAATCATCAGTAATGAAATGACTTAGAACTCAAGACAACTCCTCCCCCCGCCCCACACACACAGCAATGCAGTCAGCAGGAGGTCCTTGTCAGTCTCCAAGTCATGTGTTGGCAGGACCTTTCAGTTTAGTGTATTTCCAGAAAATCCATGTATAAAATTAAGTAATAGCTTGAGAGGAGGCTTTTATGCAACAATAAAGAGCAGGATTTGAACAGGGTTCAAAAAAGAACTAGATATATTCATGGAGGCTAGGTTCATCAACACTTATTATCCAGGGGTATGTCTACACTACCCTCCTAGTTCGAACTAGGAGGGTAATGTAGGCATACCGCACTTGCTAATGAAGCCCGGGATTTGAATTTCCCGGTCTTCATTAGCATAAGCGGGGAGCCGCCATTTTTAAATCCCCGCTGCTTCGAACCCCGTGCAGCGCAGCTACACGGGGCTCGAACTAGGTAGTTCGGACTAGGGTGCCTATTCCGAACTACCGGTACACCTCGTTTCACGAGGAGTAACGGTAGTTCGGAATAGGAACCTAGTCCGAACTACCTAGTTCGAGCCCCATGTAGCCGCGCTGCACGGGGTTCGAAGCAGCGGGGATTTAAAAATGGCGGCTCCCCGCTTATGCTAATGAAGCCCGGGAATTCAAATCCCGGGCTTCATTAGCAAGTGCGGTATGCATACATTACCCCGCTAGTTCGAACTAGCGGGGTAGTGTAGACATACCCCAGGATAGGTAGAAATGATGTCCCTATGGTTGCCAGATGTCTGGTTTTGAACCGGACAGTCTAATATTTGAGCTTTCCGTCGGGGAAACAAATTGAGAAAATACCGGACATATAAATGTCTGGTATTTTCTAATTAAGTTTTTATTACTATCATGAGTATCAGTACGTAGTTGCGTACTGCCTGGCTGGTAGACACACTCACACTGCGTAAGCGTGTCTACCAGCCAGGGAGTACACAACTACACAGTGGAGAGGAGGGGGTCGGGGTGGGGGTGGAGGTGGGGGGGTGGAATCCCCGGGGCCAGACTCATCCATGCATCCCTCTGGGACTGTGCATGGGACGGGCAGCTCCCTGTGATCTGCGTGCACCTGGGACAACCCCACTCCCTGCTGGCCAGTTTCCCGCCCCCTGCTTTGCTCTGGCCAGCCCTGCTTCCTGGGGGCCTGTTTCCCCCCAGCCAGCCCTGCTCCCTCCAAACCCCTCCCAGCCAGCTCTGCTTCCCATCAGCCAGTTCCTTCCCCTGATCTCCCCCAGCCAGCCCTGCTCCCCCCCCCCAACCTCCTCCCAGCCAGCACTGATTCCCGCCAACCGGTTCTGCCCTCCCCCGCTCTCCCCTGGCCAGTCCCGCTTCCCCCAACACCCTCCAATCTCCCCTGGCCAGTCCTGTGCCCCCCCAACACCCTCCCGGCCAGCCCTGCTCCCCTCCCAGCTGGTTCCTCCTCCTCCTCCTCTCCCCCCCACCCACCCCGATCTAGATCAAGTGTGTCCGGTATTTTTTAAACCATCTGGTAACCCTGGATGTCCCTACCCTCTGTTTGTCAGAGGCTGGAAACAGATGACAGGAGAGGGATAACTTGATGATTGCCTGTTCTGTTTATTCCTTCTGAGGCATCTGGCATTGGCCACTGCTGGAAAACAGGATACTGGGCTAAATGGACCTTTGGTCTGCATGGCCATTCTTACGTTTTTATGTCTGTTAAAAGAGCTAGGTGCATTGTTAGCGCTTAACAAAGGAGAAATAAAGCAACAGGACAAGACCAACTGTGTCTCCCTAGATACATATTTTAGGCTACGTCTACACTGGCCCCTTTTCCGGAAGGGGCATGTTAATTTCAGAAGCCGTAATAGGGAAATCCGCGGGGGTTTTAAATATCCCCCAAGGCATTTAAATAAAAATGTCCGCCGCTTTTTTCCGGCTTTTAATAAAGCCGGAAAAGAGCATCTACACTGGCCCCGATCCTCCGGAAAAAAAGCCATTTTCCGGAGGATCTTATTCCTACTTCCTAAATCTTTAGGAATCTGTAGGAATAAGATCCTCCAGAAAAGGGCTTTTTTTCTGGAGGATCGGGGCCAGTGTAGACGCTCTTTTCCGGCTTTTTTAAAAGCCGGAAAAAAGCGGCGGACATTTTTATTTAAATGCCTTGGGGGATATTTAAATCCCCCGCGGATTTCCCTATTACGGCTTCTGAAATTAACATGCCCCTTCCAGAAAACGGGCCAGTGTAGACGTAGCCATAGTGTTTTGCTGACTTTGGCTTAAGAGTGCTCCAAAAGGACTCAGAAGAGCAAATATATTTTGTGTACAAAAAGAGGTGGAGAGAGATGATTGTGGAAACTTGCCAGTTGATTAAACTTCAGTAGGGTACCAAGTAAAATGCTACAACAAATAATGAATTGGTCTGAAATAGCTATCAAAGGATAGACTATTAGATCTCAACGGTTAGGAAATTACTATTGGACCATATGGCCTTTCATTCTTCCCATGTGAGAACCATATCTACTGGTGGATATCACTGCATACAAAGATGTGTAGCTGCTATTCGATTGAATTGTAAATACATGACCTACTCTCACAACAATCACTGGAACACAGCTGGTATCTGCAATTCAGAACACATTCCTTTGCTGCAGTGAACTGAGAGTTTGCTTGCACTGCACCACTTAAGAAGAACAAATCTAATTTGCTGCTGAACCGACAATTTCTGACCCCTCTTTTAAAATAGGGAGTGCTATTATATTTCATAGCTACTCGGCTTTAATTTTAATAACAATGCAGTCTTTCCTGGCAGACATTATTGTCAGCTCTTTGAGAATTGCATAATTAATACTAATTAGAAAATTCTATCCTGTTTAATCCCAGCCAGAATAATTAGTGTCAATTAATTCTGTCCTCCTACTAGCTTTCTGAAGCAATATACAAGTGACTGCCCCATGAGCACTCTTGTACTCTTCCGTGGATAGACTACATATTATGAAGTCTAGTCCAGCAAGTGGGTTCAAAGGAAAGGTTTTTTTTATGAATTTTTTATCATAGGCTGATTTCAGAAGATTTTCTTTGGCTAAATCTTTAGTTTAATCCTGATTGAATGTAAATGCTAATAGCTCAGCACCTCTAGGTTTTAGTACAAACTAGCAGCTAAGACCCATTTAATGTCTCAGCAGGAGATGTTCTCATGCTAAAAAAAACAGAGTTATAAAACTAGACTGCAATTCAATAGCACTACACATCACCTTTCCTCGCAGAAACAGCTTCTGAATGTTTTAAAATCAGGGGAAAGAATCATTTGAATAGTGTGTCAGAATAAATACAAATTTTCCACACTGAAAAATCAGTATCATGCAATAGACACTAATTTGATATTATCTGTATGCACAGGAAATTTTAGTTGTGAAGAAATGCACTTCTGTTTCTTACCCAATGATTGCTCTCCAAATGCCTATGTGTTTGCATGCATAGAAGGTAAGAAGATGGAGAGGTGATTTTATGAAACTCTGCTTCTTCTCTGCCAATTTAAAATGGTTTTCCATTATTTAGGAGGGGTGGAAATCATGGATTAAAATCTGAGCAATGTTATCTAATTTTCAGTTGTTATGCTCATAAGAAATGCACAGGATCTTTTTCAGGGGAAAAGGCAATAGGTCGCATTTATTGCAAATACAGTATGTGCATTCACTCACACACACAAGTCCTGCAGCTGGTGTTATAGTTACAAGTTATAATGACATGGGTAGCCAGTATTCTAGGCACAGGAAGGCATTGCCATTCCAAACCACCTGCCTGACCCTGCCCACAATCCACACCCAGAATGCCTACTGTAGGGGTATGTCTACACTGCCACCTTAGTTCAAACTAGGGTGGCTAATGTAGGCATTTGAAGTTGCAAAATGAAGCCCGGGATTTAAATATCCCGGGCTTCATTTGCATCTTGCTGGGTGCCGCCATTTTTAAATCTCCCTTAGTGCAGACTCAGTGCCCGGCTACACGCGGGACGGGGTAGGTAGTTCAAATTAGGTTCTCTTTGATACCTTTGATGTCGGCAGGGGAGTGTCCAGACTATCGCGCTGAGCCGACAAACAGCTGATCAGCTGGTTGTCGGCTCAGCACGGCAGCCATGTACATTTAAATGAAGCGGCGATTATTTAAATCGCCGCTTCATTTTACTATGTCCGGTACCCTAATCTACATGCCTCTGTCGCCAGAGGCATGCAGTCTAGACGTACCCTTAATTACAGGCCTTTGATTTCAATTGGTATAAATCATTATACCACCATTGATTTCAATGAAACTACATTAATGTTCACCTGCTGAGAATCTGGACCACACACACTAGATCTACTATAGCCCCTTTATAAGAGAATCAGCATAATACAGAGTATGCTGACAACAGGGAAAAATTAGAAAGATGATTCAAGTCTATAATGAAATCATGTCTGTGAATAGATGATAATAGGCCTTCAGTGACCATTGAAAGGTATAAGATATTTTCCCTAGGTACTTTCTTCAATTTTCTCAGAAAAATTGCCTTGCCATCTATACAAATGGGGGAGTTTCCAGGCATGATATTCATAAATGTTCTAAGTCAATTTTTAAATTCATATTCCTCCCTCCCTTTGGCTGAATCCTGTTAGGAAAATTCTTCCATGCATGTAACTGTATAGTCTTCAACATTCACAGCATTGATTATTTTCTCTCTCAGTCATTTGAGGGTAAATAGAGCCCACCTATTTATAGTGACAGGACTATTGGTAAAATTGTTGAGGGCTTAAGCAACTTAAGAACTTAGTCC
Source organism: Pelodiscus sinensis (assembly GCF_049634645.1). Lineage (NCBI taxonomy): Eukaryota > Metazoa > Chordata > Testudines > Trionychidae > Pelodiscus > Pelodiscus sinensis. The sequence goes on along the minus strand of NC_134715.1, from coordinate 94,540,519 downwards.
CATTTTCAAAATTGAAGTGGGGTCAAGTTTCATTAGCAGTCAATGAGACTTCGAAGAATAAGCCAGTTTTTAAGATTGGACATAAGAACTTTGAGATTCCATCCTGTCTGCTTGGTTGGTGATTTTTGTGAAGATACAATATAGAGATTAATGAAATGTGAAGAGAAAAAAATGTATCAATATTTGAAATTTGTCTATGATAAAGATACATGAAAAAGCTCAACTATGTCCATTGAAAATATTGCAAGAACAACACAGAGTCCTGTGGCACATTAAAGACTAACAGATTTATTGGTACATAAGATTTCATGAGTAAAACCCACTTCATCAGATGATTTGGAGTGGAAGTTACAGAGGCAAGGATATATATAAGAACAAGAAAAGCTCTATACTTGACAAGTAACTTCTTTGTTATTCTTATATGTATCCCTACCTCTGTAATTTCTACTCCAACTCATCTGATGAAGTAGGTTTTGCCCATGAAAGCTTATGTACCAATAAATCTGTTAGTCTCTAAGGTGCCACAGGACTCCTCATTGTCATTGAAAATATGGTTATTGTTTTTTCTCTTTCAGAGAATTTTATTGTTCCTCGGGGATAAGAAACAATTTGGCTTCATAGAATTCAATTTTGATATAATTTCATCAGAATATCAACTTTAATTTTCAAATGTTTACAGTTGCTGGAAACTATTGGGGGGGGTCAGATAATTATTTAGAGACAGACATTGCAATTCAAGTAGGTAAAACTTTATAATTTATAACAAAAATTGTCACCATCACATGTCAAAATACACTGTTAATATCCTTAAATCCAGCGTTGGCATTAAGCAGAGCATTGAGCTCAGGTGGAATGGTTACCTGGGGTATCCTGCTTCTCTGAAAGCACCGAATTGCTAAGCGTCCAATGGGGCATGGACTAGACACTGCAGGGAGATACTCAGGGAGCTCAAGGGTTGGAAGGGTGCTAATCACTAGTCTGTAGAGCAACAGCAGGGACTGCAAGGCTTAGAGGGGCGGGCTTGTGCTACCCAGGGCTGATGGAGTTGGGAAGCCGATCAACAACAGGCCCAGACAAGGATTCCTCATGTTAAAAGTAGGTGGCAGGAAGCATCACATAGGATTTCATCCTCCCATTATCTTAAGGAGGAGACTTCTTGTTCATACTAGAAGATCCTTTGAGTAAGGGATCTCCGGCTCTGCTTAGTAATACCTGTCCCAAAGTTGCAGAGGATCAGCAGTGATACAAACTGTGGGGAGGAAGAGACACATATGGAAGTATAAACCCACATTCCCCCCTCCCACCACCACCTGAAAAGAATAATATGTTGGGTAGTCACAGAGCTTTGAGTGAGAAGATGGGGGCTGTTGATAAGGAAGGCAAGTAGTTAGTTGTTTGGGAGATGAAATTTTACAGATTTCCTTTCTTGGGCTTTAGACAATGTAGTTGTCCTCAAACCAAAATAATTATGAACAGGTTGAAAGTTTACTGTCAATAATGAGCATATAATAGCTTTAGTAATAACTAGCTGAGAATCCATCTTTGTGCCTTTCCTCACATACAAGCAACAAATCATTGGTGCATTTACCCTTCGTCTTTCAAGGCCACTAAAATACACAGGCTCCCACCATGCTTGTTTGATCTCCTTTCCCAAAAGGGTAAGGGAGTCAGAAGGCTTCACTTTCTCAGACTGAGCTGTCATTCAGGCAGATGGTTGTACTTTTCCAGTTTTAAGAATGGGTTGTTCAAGGGCTGATGAGAATTTCAGATCTTGTTGGGATTTTCATAGGCAAAATTTTCTGCTCAATAGTTGTAACTTAAAAGCTTTAAGTGGTTGTCATGTTTCAAATTCTTTCATTATGAGTGGACAGCATCCAGCATTGTGCATTTGTGTGATGTGATTATCAAAGAAATAATTGCCTTGCTCACTGAAGGCTATTGTTATCAATTTTTCCACAGTATTATACTGTGCTCTGATACTTAATATTGCTGAAAGGCAACCAGCAACCATTACACATCATTATGTTGATAATGCAAGGGTCAATTATTAATGGATTTTAATTGGCTAGTAATCCGACAATTCAAACTGTGAAATTGTGTTTGCTGTGTAATTGTTATTGGATATGATGAGACAAGATTTGGGAATGGGGGGCTGTTACACTTCAGAAGCAGAGGTGCCCTTATTCACTATGCAATTTGAATCAACTATTCGATTACCCAATTAATCAAAATTTTACATTCCTAATTCTCACTATTATTCCTTCAAAATCCCATGAATATTAAAGACAATATATTATGTATTTACATCGCAGCAGCAAAGTGAGAACAAACTGTTGAGCAAGGATGTTCCTAGATAAAGGTCTTTCCCCAAATATGGGAACTTATTCAAAAATAACTTTTTTTCTTCAATTTTCTGTCTAGGGAGCATTCTACATTACAAAAAACATAAGAATGGCCATACTGGGTCAGATCAAAGGTCCATCTAGTCCAATATCCTGTCTGCTGAGAGTGGCCAGTGCCAGGTGCCCCAGAGGGGATGGACCAAAGACAATAATCAAGTGATTTGTCTCCTGCCATTCATCTCCAGTCTTTGACAAACAGAGGCCAGGGGCACCATTCCTTACCCCCTGGTCTTTTATGGGCCTAACCTCCATGAATGTATCTAGCTCTTTTTTAAACTCTGTTATAGTCTTAGACTTCACAGCCTCCTCTGGCAAACAGTTCCACAGGTTGACTGTTTATTCGGTGTCAAATCCTGTATATGAAATATCAAATAGTAATTTTTTTCTATCATATCATTAGTCATTAATGTTAACTTCAATTAATTTGTTTAAGCCAGTAGGGTCTTTCCTATCTGCATTACCACAATTGCAGTAAGGTGATTATTGGAAAAATATTTTCTGTAAATATTCAGTCAGGTTTTTAAATGTAGACCATGCTTATACCTGAAATAAGACGCCATGGTAGGATACTGCCCACAGATGCAGAGCTAATTCACGACACTCAATAAAACTGTGTAAAAGTGCTTGACTATCTGTTTCAGACAAAGGAAACTATGTAGGTGCGGAGGGCTCCTATTGGGAGAAACCCTTAAGACAATCTCAATCAAGAAGCTTTGTTTGAGGTTTGTGTCTTGTTATTTGATTTAACAATAAAGGAAACCATGAAAATAGGAATAAGCATGGATTATATCCATTCTATATGTTTGCAATGTAATAGCAATCTAATATAGTAAGGTCACCTAGATAATTCAACTATTTGGTGTTTTTCCTCCATAGATAGTCTAGCATATGTTTACTAGCAACACTGTACACAAAACCAGTCAATGTGAATGTATATTAAAGACTTCTCATGAACAAGTGTATAATTAATCCCAGTGATTTCGAAGTCTAAATAACATTAATTATTCACCCAATTTTCATCAAGAATGTCCTTTTTATCTTTTGCAGCCTATTGGAAGTTCTCTTAAAATGAGTCCTCCTAAATAAAGAATCATAGTCACCCAACTTGAAACATGAACTGAAGCAACATATTTTGAACCAGTTTTCTTTGCCCTTCAATATCCACCGTATTTTAGGCCTAATAATTTTGGCCCTTGTAATCTCATTCTCCCCTCATATAGGCGTTGTGATGGGGTGAGCCTCCCCTACACTAGACCAGAAGGGGTTAACTCAACTCTGAGAGTAAGGGAGGCCACTCCTCTTGTAGCCATCCTGGGGCATGCTCCAGCTGCGCTGGGATAAAAGAGAACTATCCAGGGCAGTTGGGGCGAACAGCCAGCGGGGAAGGAGCTCAGTTGAGGCTCCTGATCAATCACTGTCGCAGCCCCAGGAGCAGCCACCATCACAACCACAGCGGCCGTAGCCTCAGCGACAGCCCCAGCTTGGGAAGACTGCTACAAGACTCCAACTCGCCATGCCAGGCACCGAGACCAGAACAACGCCCAGGGACAGTAGGAACCCAGGGCGGGGGATTGACCTCCAGGAACTATCGCTGCCAACAGGGATGGGACCCAGTGGAGAGGGAGGAGCTAGATCCCCCAACACTCCCACCCCACAGCAACCCAGCTTCCAGTCTTGTCGGGAGGCCTACCAGTGAACCAGGCCTTCAAAGTCGTCCATACCCTGAGGGAGAGGAGCTGTGTTTGTGACTAGGCCCAGGAGGCATATTGATCCTAATAGGGGTGCATTAGACTGGTGACTAGACCCGAGTGGCTGCATTGACCCTAATTAGGGGTGTATCCAATTTGGGAATGAAGCCCGAGAGGCTGAGCTAGCCCTGACAGTAGGGGCTGTACTTTACAGGGAATGACCAGAGGTACCCCAGGCACTAGGAGACCCCGTAACCAGCGTGGAGGGGAGTACTATAATGTAAACCCCATCCTTGTACTCAAAGTAGGTAGCAGATCCCAGCTGACAGGGTTCTTTACTCCCATGTTCATGGATTTGTTAAATAGTTAAAAATATAGATCTTTTCGTAACTGGGGCTCTAGATGTTGCCATACTATAAACAAACAATAAACAGCAACAACAAGGGGAAATAATTTCAATCAAGCAGTTATTATATTGCCCTTTCTAACTTAGTAACTACTTGTCTATCTGCTGCAGAAATAGGTGCTCTAAGTAAAATAAATTACACGTTACATTTAATAAATATTTTGTCATGCTCTGGCATATAATTGCACAAAAAGGAGAGATACAGCAGAGGTTAATTGCAGACATATTGCATGATAGAACTCAGTCACAGCTTAAAAGTAAGAGACATTTATTTTAACATTCTTGATGTTTCATATTGCACATTTAGTACAGAGACAGACATTGTGTAACAGTGCTCCTGGCAACAGAGGAGTGAAATCTATATCACATCCCTACAGTCTACTGCCAGCATGAGAGAAAAATCAGCAGAAAGTAAGAAATTGTCAGACAACTCCTGCCACAGTTCACATCACACAAACATAAATGTTGCTTGATGTCATGCTGAATCACTTGTGTCAGAAGGAGGAGGATTAGCACAACAGTGTAAGATGAAACTGCTTTGATCAATATGTTACTCTTATCATGCCTGATCCCAAGCTCACTGAAGTCTGTCATAGTCTTTCCTTTGACGTCAATGAGCTTTAGATCAGGCCCACAATGTTTAAATATGGCCTATGGCCATTAGACACTGAAAACTAAAGCATGAATTTCAATGTTTTCTGCTTGACAAAGATTTCCTGTAAAGAATTAAGGATAATGTTTCCATTTCAAGAAGAATATGTTAGTTACATGGGGACAAAGACAGCCAGATCTCCAGCTGGTGTACGTCCAGGTAGCCCCCTTTTTCTAATTTCTCTCACACATTGAAGACAAACAAAATCCACACAAGTTGAACTTTGATTCACTTTATTGGGAACAGAAGTAGGCCCTTGACTGTTAATAGGTACTTATGACTGGAACATAACAATCTTCTGAGACAAAGTCCCTCACAAATATTCTTTCTAATAAAAAAATCATCAATTAATATTTATTCTCCTCTGGTTTTGAATTTACTGCTTGATCTTTCTTTCCGTAACATTTTCCTAGTTCAGTAATAACATCGCATTCATAAGGACTTACCCTTTTCCCCCCATCTATTTGTTTGCAGATCCAGCATGCTCACATCTATCTACAACCATGGTGTCCAACATGTTAGCCACTAGCCACATGTGGCTATTCAGCTAGTTAAGTAAGGCCAGTTCACTATAGCAGTAGCCTCTTTAGTGGCTACTGCTTCAGAACTGATTGGACACCATGGATTTACAGAATCTGGCAAAATCAATACACAATATATGTCTGCCTGACCCTTCCAATTATTAGTTGCTCATAGGCAATATATTTAGGCCATAGCAGAAAAATGTATTCTTGTCTTCTGTTCCTGTTGCCTCTCATTTTCTCCCTTACCTTATACTAATTCAAATACCCCAAAAGTTTTTTTTTCCTTGCAGGTTTTTTTCCCCCTCCCATAGGTAAGTCTATGAAACCTACAAGTCACTCACTTAAGTTATCACCAAAATAGAAAGATTGTGGTTTGCATTTGGGAACTAATAAACTTTAGAGAATGTTAATATCTCTAAATCTTTCCTACTCCTTTCTACTTCCATGGTATTCATTAATGTCAGCGTGAAGTTACACATGTTTGGGAAAGCATGAACTTTTAATACTACCTAATAGGATAAGTTTACAGCAATATGTGTTCTAATTTTAACATAAGCACTAACAGTGAATTAGACTGAATAACTTCATTTAGAAAAGTTTAGTGAAATGAGCTCATGTTTTGTGGAAAGTTTACTTGTTTTATATTTATAAAGGAAAACAATGACAGTTTCAACATGCTACCCAAGGGAACCTCTTGTTATCAATTAAGTGTCACAGCACTGTAGCAGCTGGTAGACCAGGTGCCATCTCTTGCCAAGGTTGTAGATATCAGCTGAACACTGTTAAATTCATAACTGAATAGCAGATTAGGTCACCTGCATGTTTGTATTGTTGAAGAGTGGTATGTCTACACTGCATAGTTTTTCTGAAAAAACTTCACTTATGTTCACACTGAAATCACATTCCTTTAAAAAATACCGAAAGAACAGAGGGGTTTTTCTGACATTGGTAAACCTCTTTCTGCGGGGAAGAAGCCTTTTTTCAAAAGAGCGCTTTCAGAAAAAGGTGTGTGTGGATGGGGAAGAGGGAGTTTTTTCGAAAGAAGGGGAAAGAGGAAAAAAGCACATGTGCCCTGGTGGTCACTTCGTCCATTGTAATCAGCATCCGTGTAGACGCTCTCTTTCAGAAGTTTTTTCAGAAGATCTCTTCCAGAACAGCTTCTTCCAAAAGAAGCCTGAAGTCTAGACATAGCCTCAGTGTACTATATCTGACACCTGTTGGAACTATGCAAAAATTTGTGTCCATAGGTTTCCTGATTTAAAACGTAAATAACTCATTTCTTTTTCCAAGTTAACAAATCCTTACTTAATTTGTTATATAGGACTGGCAATAGGCATTGTCTTTGATGTGAGAGCTGATTTACAAACTGATCTGAGGGTAAGTGATTGGTCTCTTGGAACTGGGAGCAACCTGAATATTTTGAGATTTAATTTAAGTGACGATTATCATTAAGTCCATCTTTCCAGGGTAGCCAAATAGTCCCCATATCTATCTATGACACTGCGGTAAGACTGTTACCATGATCCAGATGTTCATATTTGTTAGTAGGTTCATGAAATCTAATTACAGAACATATCACCAGGTTCAGGTGTCTGCCCTGAAGTTGACACTGAGGCTGTGTCTAGACTACATGGCTCCATTGATGGAGCCATTTAGACGAGTTTACTAGACATAGCAAAATTAAGCAGTGATTTAAATAATCGCAGCTTCATTTACATCAAAATGGCCACCACGCTGTGCTGATCAGCTGATTGTCGGCAGAGCGTAGTAGTTTAGACAGGGATCAGCCGACCACAGAACCCTTTGTCGTCAGATCCTTTATGCCTCGTGCAATGAAGCTTACAGGATCTGACGACAAAGGGTTCTGGGGTAGGCTGATGCCCATCTAGACTACCGTGCTGTACTGACAATCAGCTGATCAGCACGGCGTGGCGGCCATTTTGATGTAAATGAAGCGGCAATAATTTAAATCACTGCTTCATTTTGCTATGTCCAGTATACTCATCTACATGGCTCCGTCGATGGAACCATGTAGTCTAGACACACCCTGAATGGCAAGTCAGGGTTCATCATCACACAGTTGTATTCTTATCTTATTGCTGCTTCTCTTTGGAATAATAGTGCTAAGATATACATACACAAGGATAGTGAGATAGATGGTCAGTGCTGACTTCAACACTTTGTGACAATTCCCACAAAGCTGCTCAATGGCAAATTGACAAGTTTTGTACGTAGGCTAACTGCCCATACTGGCACACAACACTCAGCTGCTAAGGTGAGAGCAACACATGCAATGCCATCAATGTGATTGAACATCTGTCAATAGCATCACAACCTAAACAGCAAGGCTACATCTACACTGGCATGAATTTCCGGAACTGCTTAAAACGGAATAGTATTCCGTTTTAAGTTTTTCCGGAAAAGGAGCATCTACATTGGCAGGCTGCTTTTCTGGAAAAGCCCTTTTCCGGAAAAGCGTCCGTGGCCAATGTAGACGCGCTTTTCCGGAAAAGAGCCCCGAGCGTCATTTTCGCGATCGGGGCTTTTTTCCAGAAAAGACTACTGGGCTGTCTACACTGGCCCTTTTCCGGAACAGTGTTCCAGAATAAGGACTTATGCCCGAGCGGGAGCAGAATAGTTTTTCCGGAATAGCGGCTGATTTTGTACAGTAGAGCATCATTGCTTTTCCGGAAATTCAAGGGCCAGTGTAGACAGCTTGCAGCTTATTCCGGAAAAGTGGCTGATTTTCCAGAATAAGTGGCCCAGTATAGACACAGCCCAACTCAAGCTCTCATCTCTTGGCCTAAAACCTCATTAAAACGTCCACACAAAGCAAATTTTACTCTTGAAAGCAATGTTATCTCAAAATCTCCAGTCTCAGAGAAGTGCTTATTGCTACAGGCAGAATGAGTCTCATTAAGGTAGCACTTCATAAGTCAACTAGAGACCCATCAAAGAATCAGATCAATTGTGTTACACCGCACATGGCGTTAAGAATAGATTTACATTGACTGGCGTAAAGTCTGGCAAAAGGGTGGTGAGGAAGAATAAGCGAAAGGAATCAGCACACAAGCAGGCACAAAGAAAAAAATGGTTGGAGAAAGGAATAGTACAATTATTAAAAGTTTATAATAGAAGCATGCTGCATATTAGAACACTAGTTAATTTAAGCTACCTAGTATAAAGTGAGCAAGTGGGGAGAGATCTTGACATATTTGAATTCAAGTAGAGAGAGACAGAGGAGGGTTAGGGTTGATGAAGTCAAAGAAGTCCTGAGGGCAGTAAGTTATGATATCAGGCTGACATACAACATCTGTTCTGAGGATAAAGTTATTTTAAGGGCAAAACAGAACAGTAATAGAAAGGAGTTCATAACACTGAAATTCTGTGCATACGCATTTTATTTATAGTGCTTCTTCAAAAACGTAGTTCTTCTCTCTATGCTTCCTGTTCACATAGTCATAGAAACAAAATAAATACAAAATAAAAACTAAGACCTAAGGCCATGTCTAAACTACACAATTAAGTTGACATAAGACAGGTTGCATCGACCAAACTCCAATGCTCTTCTCACCAATTTAATTTTCCTGCTATGCTGACATAATAAAACCACCTCAACAAGAGGAATAAAGCTTAGCGAGACATAGCTAGAGTGACAAAGTCTCAGGGTTGACACTGTGTTGCTTATGTCATCATAAGGGTCCTCCAGGAGGCGTTCCAGAATGCCCAGAATGCCCTGCAGCAAGATAAATAGACATCATATCCTCCCACTCCCTTGAAAGCCACAGGAATTTTTGAAATTCCTCTTCCTGTTTGCTTAACATAGAGAGCTCACATAGCATCTGCCCAGCTGACCATGTTAGCTTCCTGCAGCCAACACACTCCTGCCTGGAGTACCACAGACTTGTTACACTGCTCTACAGCCACAATGCTTCTGAAATACATGTAGTAACATTTTACTAATTCTGGGTCACCGAGAACGAAAATGATGCTTAAAATTGTTAATTGGCTCTAGTTTTCAAGATATGCTATTGGGTCAGTATATACAACCCTTGAATTGCGAATGGTGGAGGATAAGTGAGTTATAAAGGGAAGGGATCTCAATTTAAACCAGAAATGACTAAAATACATCTTTGACTGGATCTATGAATAAATCTATGACTGGGTTTGGACAGTACTTGCTTTTTAGGCAAAACAATGAATGATGCAATCTGAAGCTGGTATTGCGTCATACATGATATGAATTGTATCATATTATTCCTAGAAGTCATGGATGTTTTCCTGAATAATGGCAATGTTTTGCCATCAATTCCAGTTGGTCATACAGTCCATATGAAGGAAAACTATGACAACATGAAACAACTTTTGAGGTGCATGAACTATGACCAACATCAGTGGCAGCTTTGTGGTGATTTGAAGGTTGTTGCTCTCTTGCTTGGTCTACAGACTGAATACACAAAGTACTGCTATTTTTTCTGCGAATGGGATAGTCGTGCAAGAGATTCCCACTACATCAAGATAGATTGGCCATCCGATAGTCATTGGAGCCTGGAAGGAAAAGTGTTCAGCATCTACCACTTGTTGAATCAATGAAGATTTTGTTACCACCCTTACACATCAAGCTGTGTCTGATGAAGAACTTTGTCAAGGATATGGACAAGATACAAGCAGCTTTCAAGTACCTCCGTGGAAAATTTCCAAGGTTAAGTGAAGCTAAGATAAAGGAAGGTATCTTTGTTGGTCCTCAGATTCGTGAACTTCTTCGAGATGATGCATTTGACCATGCACTGCGTGGCAAGGAAAAGACGGCATGGAAAGCCTTCCAGTTAGTGGCAATAAATTTTCTCAGAAACAAGGCAGACAACTACAGGTTGTTGGTGGAAAACCTCCTCAAGGCATACAAAAGCCTTGGTTGCAACATGTCACTAAAGATACATTTTTTGCACTCTCATCTAGATTTTTTTCCACCGAATTGCAGAGCAGTGAGTGACAAGCACGGTGAGCGATTTCACCAGGTCATTGCAACAATGGAGAAACGCTATCAGGGCAAATGGAGCCCATCAATGCTTGCAGACTATTGCTGGACAGTGACAAGAGATTCTCCATTTAATGAATACAAGAGACAAGCCAAGAAGCGCCGAATAGACACTGAATAGGACTAAACTATGTACATAATAGTTTTTTGCCTTTTGTTTCATAATAAATTTTACTTATAAAAATCAGCAAAAGGGTTATAAAGTGTTACATAAACAGGACAGGTGAAATATTATCATGTAAACCAACCATAAACACATGAAAAGACCTAGGTTTACAATTTATGATTAAAACTCTACTATCTACACAATATATATATATAGATAGATGTAAAATGTAAAAACTTAAATATCTTGGAAACAGTAGCCAATCAGTTGTTTTAATTGTCATATTTGAATTCAGCACATCAAAATACATAATAAATTGCATATTTTATCTCTGAAGCAGACGACTTCTAAAAAATTGTAGACCAGTGTTGGCTCTGCTGGGTTTGAGGGTGAGTATGTGCAGTCAAAGGTCTGATTCTGATATAGGAACATAGACTGTGTCTAGACTACATTCCTTTCTCGAAAAAGGGATGTAAATTAGACACTTTGAAATTGCAAATGAAGCCGGGATTTAAATTTCCCACATTTCATTTGCATAATGACGGCCGCAGTTTTTTTCGACACAGGGCTTTGATAGAAAAACGGCAGTAAAATGAGGTTTACAGGATTTTTCGAAAAAGGGTTTATTTTCGAAAGATCCCCGTCTAAACTGCCATTTTTCTATCGAAAATCCCCATGTCAAAAAAAACCTACAGCCACCATTATGCAAATGAAGCTCAGGAAATTTAAATCCCAGCTTCATTTGCAATTTTGAAATGTCTAATTTACATCCCCTTTCCAAGAAAGGGATGTAGTCTAAACACACCCTTGCGTACCTTTGGGCAGGTTGCTCATGGCATGGAGGGGAAAAGGCACAATAGGGACACACAGCAGTGCCATGCCAAAATCAAGGAGCTGAGGCAGGTACACCAAAAGGCAAAGGAAGCCATTCGTCAGTCTGGTGCATCACCAAAGACATGTCACTTCTACAAGGAACTGTATGCCATCAGCAGTGACCTCACCTCAACTGCCAAGGGCTCAAGGGTACTTCTGGAGGGGAGGGGTAGAGACAGAGGCCAGTGGCACAAACCCCGAGGATGACATGGTGCATGAGGAGATAGATTGGAGGAGGCTGGACAGGGGCAGTTTGGTGGCATGGTGAGTCAAAATCCCTCCTTAACTCTGGAGGGGTCTAGCCAGTCCCAGCACCCCAGCTCTGGTGTACCTGATACAGAGGAGGGACATTCTGGTAAGTACTCATGCACATTGATATGCAGAGACACATGAGATTGAACTCTGCTTCCTTTAATCAGTGTAGAAGGTTAAACAATCAATACAGACACAGTTTGTATGTATTTCTCATACCCCTGTGCAACTAGGGAGAGGGGCCCTGTGGAAAAGTTTGTTGCCACACACTGGAATGTCCATGGAATCCTCCAGAGAGACCTCTAGGTAACTTTCCTAGAATTACTCTGTAAACTTCTATGAAAGGTTTCTTGGGAGGGCTGCCTTGCTTCTTCCCCCACTGTAGGAAACTTGGCGGCACCAATCTGCAATTACTTCTGCAGGCAACCAAGTAGCACAAGACAGGATCTGTACCCTTGCATTCTCGGTTACCCTCAGGAGCAAGATATCAGCTGCTATCACCCTTACCTCTGGAAAATGGTCCAGTATTCAAGACAGTGGCCCTAGATGCTTGTACAGATAACCCCTGAATTCCCTCAACTGCCTTTAATCCCATCTTGTCCCTTCCTCCCCCAGGCAAAACTCAATATGACTGGGGCTCCCTCTGGGCTGTGTGCTTGCCCTGGGAAGTGAGAAAGTGGTGTTTCTAACTTGTTTGACCCATGGCTGTGATTGTACTCACAACAGTGCCTCCGTACTCTGACTATTCTTCCTTTAGCTTCTGCAGATGCAGATGTGCCCTTGACCATCTGCTCTTGCATACCAGCTGAGTAGCTCCATCTGATAAAGAGATGAAACAGGAGGAATAAAGAAGATATTTTCCGAGAGGTGCTGCAGATTGTAAGCCAAGAGCACAGAGAGAAGCTACCAATGAAAAATTGCATAGGGATAGCCAGGAGAGAAAATGGGGCAAGAAGCAGATTGTACAGCTGCTGTAGGATCAAACAGAAACGTTGAGGTCCCTGAGGGTGCATCTACACAGCACCCGAAACTCAAAATAAGATATGCAATTTGTGCTATGCAAATTACTTAGCTTATTTTGAATATTTCAAAATAGCTTATTTCATCATTTGGTGCTGTCTACACATTCTGAAATAAAGTGCTATTTTGAACCATCCCTTACTCCTCGTAGAATAAGGTTTACGGGAATGGCAAAATAGCACAACCGCTATATTTTGAAATAGCAGACGTGTTCAAAAGATGTGGAGTAGCTGTTCCAGGATACCTCTGTGCAGACAGACAGACCCCCCCCTCCCCCATCTCATCCATCTTATTTGCCTCTCCGAGGTTCCTGAAGCATACAGGACAGAGAAGGAGCAATAAAATCAGCATAGTCTATGCTGGCTCATCTGATCCTGAGAAGCTGAAAACATAGATATGAGGAGAGAGCGATTAAGGCAATAAGCTGGCCTCGAGGCTGCAAGAAGTGCCCGGCTGGCACCCATGTTGATACGAACACACAGCCGTCCCTGGGAGAGGAATCCCCCACTGAGAAAAGAATCTCCAGTACTTCCAATTTAATCCTCTCAACTCTCTTACAAGTGTAAATTAAGTTCACAACTCCCTTGTAAGAACTGGTCTCACAAAAGGCAGACCAGCACTATTTGACATCACAGATAAGAAAGAGAAATACGTGACCCCATGGGTATAAAGATGAGTACAGCAGCACACTCACTTTGAGTGTCAATCTACCCTCTACCTGCTGGTTGGGTTAGGTGTTTGACCTCCCGAGGTTCCACGGGGACGCCCACCTCGTATTTTCGTCTTTCCTAGGAATTGAGGGACCGGCCCTGGCCTGACACGCTGGAGTCGAGAGGCACAGAAGGGGGTAAAAATTGTACCTGTATGTGGTCCTCTGTCTTAAGTGTACACAGACTTAGAGCTCTTTAAAGATTAAGCTGTTACTTGGTACTATTATTTCTGTTTTCCTATCTTTATCTTCTTTGTAACCATTTTTAAGATCTATATTTTGCTAGCAGTTAAGAAATAGAACAATAGCCATTGCAACCATCTGATTTATAAGCTCCCTCAATAAACCTGTAACTGTTTAATCTTTAACCTGACTCCTTCAGTTGCTGTAACAGAATCAGGCACAATTTAAAAGAACTTCAGCTGGTCTTAAGGGACAGATATAGGGAGAGCTTGGGCGTTTGGATTTGTGTCACTCCCAGGTGGCAGATCCGTTGGGGCTTTTCTCAGCCTCCCCCAGGCTGCCCGCTACGAAGGAATCACAGATTCTAGCAGCTAAAATCTGAAGTGTAATAAGCTCTCCCTGTAAACGTATTGGGGTACCCGTCAACCTCCTCCAGGTTGCCCACTGCAAGAGACCCCGGTCTCAGCAGTTGAAGTCTCGGGTGTATAATATACATGCACACCACTCACTGCCCTGACCGTCGGTTGGCAGAATTGGGGCGCTCGTCAAGCTCCTCCAGGTTGCCCGCTGCAAGGCACCCCAGTCTCAGCAGTTGAAGTCTCGGGTGTATAGCACACGCACACACCACTCACTGCCCTGACCATCGGCTGACACTCTGGTATCCCAAAATAACTTTGCTGTGTAGACATACCCTGATTGAACTACAGGCAGATCACGTCCATGATCACCTCCTCCTGCAGCCTGTACAGAATCACCTTCCATGCTCTCCCCACACTCCTTGCATGCTCCCGGGCCATCACAGCACCTCATACACTCTACTCTGAGATACATGTATCCCAACGACAGCTGTACATATGCCCAGCTGTAAAAGCCTCAGTTGAAAATGTGCTCTTCATGTTCATGTCCCTTCCAGAACACAGAAATGTTTGTAGTGTTGTTGAAGAAAAATGTATTTATGGAAATCTAAGGAATTTTATTGGTCTCTTATAAATGGTTGTTGCTGCTAAATTTAAACTCTGGCAGTTGGTACATTTACACTATGCAATTAACCCACACATATCAATCATTACAAGGTTCACACTACATTTCAAGAAAATAGTGTCTGGATAAATGCATTACAGACACACAAATTACTGGGGGTCATTTTCTAAATGCTTCTTGAAAGTATCCCTGATTCAAATACTCCCTGGCTGATCTCCTCTAAGAAGCCCTGGTATGTGCAGGAGCATCTACACTGCAACATAGCTCAAAATAAAATATGCAATTTTATCTTATTTCAATCTTATTTTGGATCCAACAGAAATTGAAATACCGTGTTTTGTTAATGTTTAAGTTGCTGCAAGACTATTTGTTGTTTAAGTTTTTTCATGGAAAGGTAGGCATTTCTGTTGATATAGTCCATTGCAAAGTGTTCTGAGGATGAAATTAAGATGTGTGCGCTATCTATTGCCCCCCTGAAGTTCAGGAATTGCGGGAATGGAATGCCATCCACTATTTCCCACACATTCCCAGAGTCACAGTCCTTTGTAGCTGGCCCTGCAAACTAGCATCACTACAACCCCCCAGTGGACTTTGCAACTCCAAGCTGATTTGTGATGGATCAGCTTCTGGATTTAATATCTTCTGCTCAGTGATCACCACTCACTTTTCCATTTTTAGAGAAGATGTCACTTTGGTGTCCTAGCACCAGAGGGTGGTGGCAAGTGCCACATAGTTTGAAGAAGGCAGCTTTGCAAATTCAAAAATTTTGCAGTAACTGCTCATATTACCATACCAGTATAAGAATTTGATTCCATTACTCAGGTGCTTTTTTCCTACACTCGAACCAACCATCGAGCATATGAAGCTGGTCTTAGAATGCCAAAAGCAATCTCGAATTGTTTCTAATCATGGCACCCAGCAGGGCAGACACCACAGTGTCCTTATTAGATTAATAGCTCATGAAATACTATCGGATCAACCACCCACATTGTGTTCATAATGCCCTTTACTATACTAGAGAATAGTTTAGGCTCTTTAGCTACTTTGAAAATACAAGCCAAAATTTTTCCAAGGAGCAAGCAAATAGCATTTGAATAGCCTGAATTCCTATTTGAATTTCTGCTATAGTGCATAGCCCCTGCAGACCTATGTTGCAAGGCTGTGCCAAGGAGGCACAATCTAACCATTTGTTTGTGTACTTCGCTTTTGGTGTGTGGGTTTCCATTGTGAGTCCTGCTTTGGCTTCACTTTACTGTTTGTTTGTTTTTTTCAGGATATTTGTTGCTGTTGTTTCCTGGATGGTGTGGATACTCAATTCACCATGATAGTAACTTATCTGCATTACGAGGGTCATATTTTTCAACACTCTGGAATATTTAGTCCTTATTTTCTGTTCTTCCAAGGTGAAAAGATAAAGCTACACTTAATTATTTTTAATATAAATCCAATTTTTGTTCAGATTTTGAATGAAAGTTCAATTAATCACAATACAGCACAAAAAGAATTTGATTGGATGTTGTTAGTAACATAGCCCCTAAAAGCTTTGTTTGATTAAATGTGATGTCCTCAGATCTCAAGTGGAGAAATTGATTTGAAAAACTTACAAGAAAAGCTTTTCTTGCAATATTTCCACTTTGGTCTCAGCCTTAGACTGAATCAAGAAGCATCAACAAGGAAACAAAAAGAAGAATGTTACAAGAACATTTTCTAACTACTAGGTAGGTTTAGTGGTTTGTTTTAGACACAAGAAACAGGGAAATTCAAAGGCTGCTACTGATTTGCTTCCTGTCACAGCCTATGGGCTAACTCCAATTCTGACCATTTCCAGCCTCACATCCCAGGCCTCAAGCCATCACTTCTCTCCTGGTCTAGAAATACATAAGCACTCATACTTCAGCTGAGCCTGGGACTACAATTCCCTGCAATTTATCATTATCTGCCTTGGTCTGTCCCTTCCTGGAACAATGATACTGATATCCAGTAACCAAACAGCCTTCTTAAAGTAAAGCACTAATTATTTAGAATAAAAGTATTAGAGAGATCTTACAACCATACACTCAACTATTCCTATGCTCACCTCTTTCTACATTCTCCATTCCCTGAATCTGAGAAAGCCCATCTTCTTTAGACCCCTGCCACAGAGCCTCTGTCTGTCAGCCCACTCTCTACCCCTGGACAATCACACCCTTCTTCTCCTGTTCTTTAACTTTATCCGGGAAGCAGTAACTTGGGGAGCCTGGCATACAATAAGCTGAACATGAGTCCCAGCATGGTCAGGGCCCTTGGCTATATACACAGAGGACTCCTGAGTGAGAGCAGGAGTTTATTACCACTGTAGTTGGCACTGGTGTGACTATTACTGAAATAGCATATCCAGTTTTAGTACCCACATTTCAAGAAGGATGCTGGTAAAGTAGAGGCAGTTGAGAGAAGAGCCACAAGAGTGATGAAAGGACGGGAATACGAGTCTTCCAGACAGACGGAAAAAGTTTGATCTGTTTAGCATAACAAAGAGCAGGTGAAGGCATAGGCGCAGGAACTAGGCATGTGGGGGTGCTACAGTAACCCCAAGTTTTACACGAGACCCTGCTTCTGAACCTGTGCTTGCACTCCCAGCTGCCAGCCCTGCACCCAGGGCTCTGCTCCTGGCCCTGCTGTGGCCCTAGTCTCAGCCCTCTTACTCTGGTCCATGCCCTCCTATGGCAGAGCCACAGCACTGCTTGCAGTCCCAGCTCTAGGAGAGAGGTACAGCATCCCCATTATAAAAAATGTTCCAGACCTACTGGGTGAAGGAGTGACTTGACCACAGTCTGTAACGGAACATACATTTGATAAGAGAGCTTTTTCATGCAGCAGACCAAAAGCTAACTGGATTTAGTCAATGGAAGCTGAAGCTAGATAATTCAGACCGGACATAAAGCACAAGTTTTTAACAGCGAGGGTCATTAACTGCTGGAACCACTTAGCAACTGTGGTAGATTCTCTACCACTAAATATCTTTATAGCAAAACTGAAATATTTTCCCCCAGCTATATTCTACTTCAAATAGTAATTTTTAACTCAGTATTATGTTAGCCATCCCCCATTCAGCTGACATAGCAGCTGATTTAAGCAATAGGTTACAGACCACTGTTAGTAGTTTTGCAATTTCACCTGAGTTCCATCAGAGCTAACCCTGGTGCCTTATTACTGCTTCAGTTATCAGATAGGGTATGCCTACTCTGTGCGGCTATCCCAAAATAGCTACCCCTTGTCTACACAAGCTGTCCATTATTTCAAAAAATTTTTTAAAATAACAGGCACACTATTTTGTCATCCTGGCAAATCTCGTTGCATGTTAATTTGAAATTTGTGTAGAGGCACCAAATTTCAAAATAAGCTATTTTGAAATAGTTTTGAAATAAGATAAGCAATTTGTGCAGTGCAAATTGCATATCTTATTCTGAGTTTAGAGTGTTGTATAGATGCATCTTTAGTTCCAAAACCATCTCTGTTGACTTCCCACATCAGCCTGGGACATTTCCTCAGTTTTCTCACCTGAGAACAGCTTAGGTGTGTTAATCTCCCTGACCTGTTCAGCTAAACAGACCCAGTTTTTTAAATCTCTCTTCAGGTGAAAGTTATTGCTTGTCAGTAATGTTTAGTACCTTTCTCTGAAGACCAATGCAAAGAATGCAGTTAGCTTCTCCACAACAGCCTTGTCTTCCTTCAGTACTCACTTAACACTTGGCTCATTGAAGGCCCCTCTCACTCTTACGCAGGCTTTTTGCTTATGATGTATGTAAAAAAAATTGCTGTTAGTGATTGTGTCTTTTGCTAGCTGCTCTTCAGTGAATTTATTTTGGCCTCCTTAAATATACTTTTATGCTGGACTTAACACAGTTTGTGCTCCTTTCTTATTCCTCAGCAGTATCGGACTTCCAATTTTTAATGGATATCTTTTTTACTCTAACCATTGGTTTCACTCTCTTTAGCCAGTGAAATACTTTTGATCCTATGGTGTGTTTTTTTAATTTGGATTACCTGTATGGTTTGAGTCTCTATTTTGCTGCTTTTAAAAAAGTTTTCATGCTGCCTGCACACATTCCACTCTTGTGACTGTTCCTTTTCATTTCTTTTTAACTAGCTTCCTCATTTTTGTGAAGTTCCTCTTTTTGAAGTTTAATGCTATTGTGATGGATTTCTTTGGTATTTTCCTCCTACCAAGATGGTACATTTAATTATATTATGATTGCTGTTAATGGGTGGTTCACCTTTATTCACACCAGATTCTGTGCTTTGTGCACCATCTAAGACTAAAGCAAAAATTGTCTTTTCTTTTGTGGGATACCAGACTATCTGCTCCAAGAGGCCGTCATTATGTCTAAAAACTATATCTCTGCATTCCATCTGGAGGTCAAATGTTTTCACTCGTTGTGGGAATAGTTAAAATTCTCCATTATTACAGGCTTTTCTGCTTCGGAAGCCTCCCTAACATTTCACAGTTGCTGTCACCCACACTATACTGGTCATGGAGTTGAAAGCATATTCCTACTTCTAGACTTTTATTGTTCAAGCATGGAATTTCTATTCACAGGGATTCTATGGTACTGTTTGATTCACTTCAGATTTTTGCTATATTTTATGCCTTGTTTCACATATAGTGCTATCCTAATGTCAGTGTGATCTCTGACTTTCCTATGTATTTTGTACCCTAGTATTACCATGTCCCATTGATTATCATGATTCTACCAAGTTTCTGTGATGCCTATAATACCAATATCCTCACTTAATAGCAGGCACTCAAGTTCACTCAGCTTAGTATTTAGACTTCTTGTGTTTGTATCCAAGTATTTACAAAATCTGTTCTTATTTAGTGGTCTGCCTTCATGTGATGTAAGTGAACCAGAATTTTTTTTCATGTGACTGTCTTTCTCTAGTTCCTACCATAGATCCCCAACTTCTATCTCCTCCTCTTTAATAGGTAAACATTCTTCTGTGATCTTTTAAATTTTACACACCAGCAATCTAATTCTGTTTTTGGTTTGGTGGAACCCATCCTCCCTGCATAGGTTTTCCTTTCCAAAAGGTTCCCCAGTTCTTAATAAACCTAAATTCTCCTCTCAACACCACTGTTTGAGACCATGCAGTTTTGCCCATCCAAGTGACCCTGCCTGTGAAAGTGGAAACTTTTCAGAGAAAGACACTATGGAGGTCATGGACTGTAATCTGTTACCTGGATATCTTAAATATAGCCTCTACAACCTCTCTCTCCAACTTGTTCTTATGTCACTGTGCCCTGGTCTACACTAGGGAGTTATTCTGAAATAACCTCTCTTATTTTGAAATAATAAGCAGGGCATCCATGCTATCAAGCCTGCTATTTTGAAATAAGTGACTGGTTATTTTGAAATAACTCCTGCTTTCCTTGGGGAATAATGTTTTTTCAAAATAGTTATTAGAATTCACAAAATAGTGTGAATGCTATTTTGAAATAACTACTCCCCAGAGTAATTCAAAGTAGTTACTCCTCAGTGCTTCCTGTGGCTCTAAGTCGAGTTAGCATGTCCAAAATAATGGAGCCTGCATTGGACTAGTTTTGAGGCTCCTCCGTAGTGGAAGTGTGCTATTTCGATTTTGCTATTTTGGGAGCTATTTCAAATTTAGTTATTTCAAAAGAATTTCCTAGTGTAGACATGCCTTTAGTACCTACATGTACCACAACCACTGTTTCCTCCCCAGCACTGCAGATAAGACTGCCTAAATCTCTCAAGTGGTCTTTGCACAGAGGCAATCTGGGCAATTATAGGCCATTAAGCATCACTTAAGAACCAGGCAAATTGGTTGAGAGAAACGTTAGGTAAAACACACAATTTCAGACACAGAAATGAATGAGAAATATTGGGGAAGGGAAATCATGGCTCAATCTATTATAAATCTTTGAGGGTATGTCTACACTACCCTCCTAGTTCGAACTACGAGGGTAATGTAGGCATACCACACTTGCAAATGAAGCCCAGGATTTGAATTTCCCGGGCTTCATTTGCATAAGCGGGGCGCCGCCATTTTTAAAACCCTGCTGGTTCGAACCCCGTGCAGCACAGCTACACGGGGCACGAACTAGGTAGTTCGAACTAGGCTTCCTAATTCGAACTACCGTTACTCCTCATTCCACGAGGAGTAACGGTAGTTCGAACTAGGAAGCCTAGTTCGAACTACCTAGTTCGTGCCCCGTGTAGCCACACTGCACGGGGTTCGAACCAGCAGGGTTTTAAAAATGGCGGCGCCCCGCTTATGCAAATGAAGCCCGGGAAATTCAAATCCCGGGCTTCATTTGCAAGTGCGGTATGCCTACATTACCCCGCTAGTTCGAACTAGCGGGGTAGTGTAGACATACCCTGAGGGAGTCAAACAAGCATGTGCACAAGGGAGATCCATTTGATATAGCTTGCTTGAATTTTTTCAAAACCTTTGACAAGATCCCTAAACAAATGTTCATAAGTAACAAAAAAAGAGTCATGGGATAAGAGGGAAGATGCTCTCACAAATCAGTGACTGTTTAAAAAATAGGAAACAAAAGGGGTAGGAATAAATGGTCAGTTTTCACAGCAGAAAGAGGTAAAGGGTCTGTACTCGTACCAGTGCTATTTCATATTCATAAATAATCTGGAAAAGGGAGTAAACAATGAGTTGGTAAAGTTTTCAGACAATACAAAACTACTCAAGACCATTAAGTCCACAGCTGACTACAAAGAGTTACAAAGGGATTTCACTGAGCTGGTGACTGTTCAACAAAATAGCAGATGAAATTTCATGTTGATAATGCCAATCAATGCACATTGGAAAACAATCCCAACTACACATACAAAATGGAGTCTAAATTAGATGTTACCACTCAAGAAAGATCTTGGAGTCTCTGAAAACAGCTGCTGAATATGCAGCTGCAGTCAAAAAATTCTAACCACATGTTTGGCACCATTACGAAAGGGACCAATAAGATAGAAAAATATCATAATGCCACTATAGCAATCCATGATATAACCACACCATAAATACTGCATGCTGTCTTGGTTCCCCAAGTTCAAAAAATATAAGAAAAGAAAAAGACACAGAGCATGGTGAAAAAAATTAAAGATATGGCACAAATTCCACGTGAGGAAAGATTAAAAGAACTCATTCTATTTAAGTGACAAAAGATATGGGGGGATGTGAAAGAGGTCTATAAAAATGATCTACGGTGTGGAGAAAATGTTTAAGGTAGCATTATTTACTCGTTCATGTAACATAAGAAGTAGGAGTCACCCCATGAAATTAATAAGCAGCATGTTTAAAAACTTAACATTAGGAAATAAGTCTTCACACAATATATAGCCAATCTGTAGAATTTGTTACTGGGAATACTGGGAAGACCAAAAGCATGATTGGCTTTTTAAAAAAAATTAGATGTATTCATAGAGGATAGGTTGTTCACCAGTGGGTTTTAGTCAAGTTGTTCTGAATTTCCCTGAACTTCTGACTGCCAGAAATGGGGACTGAATTGCAGGGGATGGATCATTTGATAAATTGCTCTGTTTTGTTCATTCCCACTGAAGCATCTGGCTCTGGTCATCAAAAGAGAAGATACTGGGCTATAATGACTTAAGAAGGGCAAAGACCTTTACATGCACACCCCTCTGTGGTTGAGGGGAGTCTTATAGTCTCTCTGCCCAGCTGTCCGCAGGAGAAGTGTCTGGTATGTGGCCTGGGACCAGGCTTCTTCTTACCCCTTGTTGTGGCTGATGGGATTCGGGGGCACCCAAGTCCACTCACTCCTCTGAGTCCCAACCCAGGGACCCTGTAAGTAGCAGTTACCTGCTGAGTATCAAAGAAGTCAGTTGCTATCATGTTCCCTGGGCCACTTTCTCTTGGGCTTTGTGGTCAAATTCTCCTTGGATTTTTTGCAAGGTGTCCAGGGTTTTGCAAGGTGTTGTCATTGGCTTACAAGCTTGTCTTCAGCCTGTGGACCTGGTTCTGACCAGGTCTGAAATCCAGCTCCCACTTGGAGCTATCCAGAGTGGTATTGTTCTCCCAGTCAACCCTTAGATCTGCTTGACTTGAGCTCCAGTAAAGAACTGCCAGGTCCTGGCCCAGCAGCTTCTTTTATATTGGCATGCTGCACCCTGATTGGCTGTCACAGAGGCCACAACTCTATCCTGCTTGGAGGATCTCTCTTCTGCTCCTGTCACTGGGGCAGTGTGCAGCAAGGCCTCCAGCTTCTGTTGGGGCCTAGTCCACCCTGTCACAGGACTATATGGCTATATGGACCCAGTATGGGCATTCTTATGGTTTTAGGAGTAGGCTGTTGGAAATTAAGTTCGGGATCCAACAAGTAGACACCATTTTCATTAGTCAGAAAAATGGTTACAGCAATGGCAATGTTAATCTGACACTGCAGAGAAAGGGATATTTCTTGTTATTTCTTAATATATTTTTGATTGTGACAGTTAATCATAGCAGTAACTGGATGCATATTTGCTCTTCATTTCTCTTTATTGTTAACTTGAACAGAAAACTGCATTCCTCAGACATGGAAGCATAATTCTTGTAATTTCTGGTGCATTAGCAAAGAGATTACATGGATTAAGTGTTCAAATATATAATGACTATATTGTAGCTGAATCACCCACTTTAGAAGCTTCAGGAAAGCACATATCTCATTTTGAAGTGAAAATTTTTGCTTATGAAGTAATCAATTACTCTGTTAGAAGAAATGTAGTTTTGAAGTGCCAAACTCTGATTGGATATGTATATGGAATATGAAGAGTTTGGGAGTATTCAGATGAAGAGCTTTTGGTTAGTCCATTATTCAACTGGCGGCTACCAACTAAATTCATTTGTGGATCTTGGTTTAGATTCTGAAACTTTGTGCTTTTTTCGCTCCACATCAAAAACACTTTCAAAGCTAATTGCATTTGGCGGGGCAGTACAGTCAACATATTTTGAGTGCATTATTTCACAATAGCAAATACTACAGATAAGTATCAAAGGTTCATGATATAAACTATTTACATAAGAGACCAGATCCAATGCTGGTTTAAATTATTTTAATATTAAAAGCTGAGGATCTGGCACAGTGATTCCAGTCTATCCTGAGGCAACTTTCACTGATGATTCCAGTAGAAACTACCCATGTATATGAAGTAGACTTGAGAGTTGAATCTTTAACATAAATAAAACCCAGACCTCTCTCCCGAGTGTGGTCCCCTCGGCGCTGCGGGACCAACCCGGCAGGACCCCAGCTGCTCTGCCCCAGGGGTCCCCAAGTCAGCCGCTGCTGAAACAGATCAGCGGCTGATTCCAGGAAGCCCCGGGCAGAGCAGCTCTGCCCCGGGCTTACTGGAATCAGCCGCTGATCTGTTTCAGGAGCGGCTGAATCGGGGACCCCTGGGGCAGAGCAGCTGGGGTCCTGCCGGGTTGGTCCCGCAGCGCTACGGGACCAACTGGGCAGTACCCCAGCTGCTCTGTCCCAGACGTCCCCAAGAGCAGCTGGAGTGCTGCTGGGTTGAAACTGACCAGCAGCAGCTGAATCAGGGATACCTGGGGCAGAGCCGGACTATCGTAAGGGGGGGCTATGAGGGGTCTGGGGTGGCATCCTCTCCCACCCCACTGCAGACCCCTCATAGCCCCCCCTTCTGATAGTCCGGCATATCTGATAATCCGGCACCCCCTGGGTCCTAAAGGTGCCGGATTATCGGAAGTTTACTGTACATACCATTTATAAAAGTTGAAGAGAGAATTGCCAAACAAAGAATAGAAGACATATGCCATAATAAGAGTCTCTGGGTTTAGAAATATTTGTTTTCTTCCAACATTAAACAAGGAACTATATTCAAATAAGGAAAATACTATATGAATCCTAAAAGTACTACTCAATCTTTTTCAGCTTCATTGTACAACTTCTGCATTGAACCTCACCCAGTACCCCCCCCCCCCCTTGCCTGATTTCCTTCTCCAGCTTAAAAGGGCATATATCCTCATATATCTGGTCTTAAAACACAAGAAACAGCATATAAAACACAAGGCAAAAGGGGAATTTCTTTAGCTAAAAGTATATCAGGTCCCCTCTCTCTCTATGGTCCAGCTACTAGAGGAAAAAATCATATTCACTTGTACACACAAAGCCAGTTTGTGTTTGACAAGCTCATACCAATGTCCTGGCACAATAAGGATTCCTACACAATAGTCAGCACCAATCTGTGATGTTTGGATGCAAATAGAGATCAGCAAAACTGAAATGAGTGAGGTCCCTTGGCCTGTTTCAATACACAGATGGCAGGCAACACACACACCAGTTATCACAGGCCAATTGTATTGGCATACCATATTCTCAGCCCAACAAAAGCTGGGTTTGCACTGTTGTTTAAGAAACGCATATACCGTATGCTTTTTACTGAAAGATATGCCAATCAACTTTTGTGTCATGTAAAACATAGAAATGGTTATACTGGGTCATAACAATGTAGCCCCGTATCCTGTCTTCCCACAGTGGCTGCTAAAAGATGCTTCATAGGGAATGAACAGAACAGGGCAATTTCTCAAGTGATTCCGTTCCGTCATCCAGTCTTAGCTTCTAGCAGTTAAGGTTTAGCAACACTCACATGGAAATGCATTCCTGACCATTGATGGTCCTATCCTAGATGAAATTATTTTTTAACTCAGCTATTGTCAGCCGACGGTCAGGGCAGTGTGTGTGTGTGTGTGTGTGTGCTGAGAAAAGGTTTAACGTCCGTGACTTTACTGCTAGGACCGGGGTCCCGTTGCAGAGGGCAGCCAACAGGCTGACAGATGCCCCTGTTTATAGGAAGAGCTTATTACACCTCAGATTTTAGCTGCTAGGATACAGGATCCCTTTGCAGCGGGCAGTCTAGGGAAAACTGAGAGATGCCCCAACGGATCTGTCACCTGGGAGTGACACGATCCAAACGCCCAAGTCCTCCTATACCTGTCCCTTATGACCGGCTGAAGTTCTTTTAAATTGTGCTTGGTTCTGTTACAGCAACTGAAGGAGTCAGGTTAAAACTTAAACAGTTACAGGTTTATTAAAAAGACTTATAAAAGCATATGGTTACAATGGCTATTGCTCTCTTTCTTAACTGCTAGCAAATATAGATCTTAAAAAATGGTTACGAAGAAAATAAAGATAGAAAATAGAAATAATGGTACCAAGTGACAGCTTAATCTTTAAAGAGCTCTAAGTCTATGTGTACACTTAAGACAAAGGACCACATCCAGGTACAATTTTTACCCCTTTCTGTGCCTCTCGACTCCAGTGGGTCAAGCCAGGGCCGGTCCCTCAATTCCTAGGAAAGATGAATACGAGGTGGGCATCCCCATGGAACCTCGGGAGGTCAAACACCTAACCCGACCAGCAGATAGATGGTAGATTGACACTCAGAGTAAATGTGCTGCTAGACCCATCTTTATACCCTTGGGGGCCCGTATCCTCTTTCTTATCTTAAGATGCCAAATTGTACTGGTCCGTTTTGTGGCGCCAGTTCTTACAAGCAAGTTTCAAGTTAATTTACACTTGCAAGAGAGATAACTAAATTGTGTGTACTAGACATTTTTTTACTGGGCGAGAGATTCCTCCTCCCGCGGACAGCTGCGTGTTCGTATCAATATGGGTTTCACTCAAGGGCACTCCTTGGCAGCCTCTTGGTCAGCAATTGGCATATCTCTGTTTACAGCCATTCATGGTCACAGCAGCCTGCCATATCCGGGCCTTCTGTTTTGTGTGCCCTGCATGCTCCAGGCAAGCAAAAATGGATGTTACAGGGGGGTTACAGCTATACTTTTGGGCTTTGCAGTAAACCCTGGCAATGAGTTGTACAGATTGTAAGAACATTATGTGAAGTATTTCTGTAGCTTTGTTTTAAATCTGCTCCTTATTAATTTCATTGGGTGGCCTCTCATTCTTTTGTTAACACTTCCTTATTCACTTTTCTCAATAAGGAATCCACAGCATTCTTGATTTTATAAACCTCTTTCATAAACCCTTTAGTTGTCTATTTTCTAAACTGAACAGTCCTGGACTTTTTAATTTCTTTAAATTTCTTTATTTGTCTTCCTTTCTATCCGTTTCCTAATATTATATTAGCTTTTGACTGCAGCTGAACATTGAGCAGATGTTTTCAGAGAACTATGCACACTGACTCCAAGAGCTTCTTTCAGTGTGAACAGCTAATTTAGACCCCATCATTTTGAATAATAGTTGATATTATGTTTTCCAGTTAGCATTCTTTTGCATTTATCAACACTGAATTTCATCTGCCATTTTGTTGCCCAGTCTCCCAGTTTTGTGAGATTCCTTTGTAACTCTTCAGTCTGCTTTGGGCTTAACTATCTCTGGTAATTTTCTATTTCCTGAAAGCTTTGCCACCTCACCATTTACCCCTTTTCCTGGTAATTTATTAATATGTAAAACAATGAGCCCAAGACAGATCCTTATGAGATGCAGTTATTCAACTTTGCTCACCGTGAACACTGATAATTTATTCCTACCCTTGGTTTAATATCTTGTAGCCAGTTTTTAATTTCCAACAAAGGACCTTCCTTCTTATCCCATTACTTTTTACTTTGATTAAGAGCCTTTACTGAGGGAACTTGTCACAGATTTTCTGAAAGTCCACATACACTATATTGACTGGATCACCCTTGTCCACCTTTTGTAGAATTATAAGAATTCTAATACATCGGTGATGCATGATTTCCCTTTTCAAAAGCTATCTTGACACTTGCCAAACATATCCTGTTCATCTGTGTGACTGATAATTGTATTGTTTACCAAATGTGTCAACCAGTTTGCCAGCTATGAAAATTAGGCTTACCAGACTTTAATTGTCAAGATCACCTCTGGAACCCTTTTTTAAAAATCAGTGTCACATTAGTTAACTGCCATTCATCTGGAGTAGAAGCTGATTTAAGCAACTAGTTATATAACAAAATTAGAAGGTCTGCAATATCATCTGAGTTCCTTCAGAGCTGTTTGGTGAATACCATCTAGTCCTGGCAACTTCTTAGTGTATAATTTATCAATTTGTTTCAAAACTTCATCCATTCAAACTGCAATCTGGGACAGTTCCTTATATCTATAACCTAAAAAGAATGGCCTAGGTATAGAAATATCTCTTACATCCTCAGCAGTGAAGACTGATGCAAAGAATTCTTTTAGCTTCTCTACCACAACCTTGTCTTCCTTGAGTGCTCTTTGATCTTCAGGTAGCTCCGCAGACTGTTTGACAGACTTGTTGTTTCTGATGGACTTAAAATTCATGCTGTGAGTTTGTGTCTTTTGCTAATTGCTCTTCAAATGCTTTTCTAGCCTTCCTAATTATACTTTTACACTTGACTTGCCATTTTGTCCTTTCTATTTTCCTTAGGAGGATTTGACTTCCATTTTTTAAATTATTCCTTTGTCTCATTTACTCTGCTATTTACCATAATGGCATTTTTTGTCCTCTTACTCTTATTGTTTTTATTAGGTGTATACGTATATTTTAAGCCTCTAGAGCGGTGATTTTTTAAAAGTCTCCATTCAGCTTGCAGGCATTTCATTTTGACTGTTCCCCTTAATTTCTATTTAATTAGCTTCCACATTGTTGTGTCGCTTTTTTTTTTAAGTTAAATGTAGTGGGTTCCTTTGGTATTTTTCCCCTACAAGGATATTAGCTTTGATTACATTATGGTTGCTATTACCAAGCAGTTCAGATATAATCATTTCTTGGACCACATCCTGTGTGCCACTTAAAACAAAAGCAAAAATTGCTTCTCCCTTCATGAGTTCCAGGACTGGCTGCTCCAAAAAACAATCATTAATCAAAAATGAATCTTCAAGATGCTGAACTGTGAAAGGTGACGTGTGCTGTGTAAGTGGGTTGGATGGATCCAGTCCTTAAGAAAATTGTGTCTATATTCTACCAAATTTGTCTCAAGCTCACAGAGAAGACCTGTGCTACTTAACATATCTAATGCAGATAAGCCCAGATGATCATTCTAGCAGTGATAAGCAGTCCTGTATGTTCTCATGAAGCTCAATTAGGAGTTACAAAGATGGAGAAACTTCTGTATAGTTATGTTTGGTGACCAGGGCCTCACTCAGACATAGACCATCATATGAAAGTAAGTTCAGTCTGCATAATGCATAGAACCTCTATTCCCCCAGCTCCTTTGAAACTAGCAGTCATACAAAAGACTATGGCAGAGAATTGCAGTAGATATTACTGGCTGGCTCCCTGATTACAGTGCATAGTGAGACACTGCTGTGTTATGGACTATTATTCATTTTACTCTTTTACATTCATAATTTCACAAGGAACTCAAAAGAGCGTGTCTAACCACTTTGTTTCACCTATCCGAGAGCCTTGTTTGAGATAATGGGGCACCTTTTGTCTCAAGGAAATGTAAAGACTTTCTGACAAGTATTGGTACAGTTTGTTATAAATCTGCGCTGTACCATTCCCAAGGAAATGGGATAGTGTATGGGAATCTGAAGATGGATATAATTTGCAAACTGGGTAAACACTGAAATACAGTACACCCTTCCCTACTGCATTGTCATGATTTATAATCTATTCAAAGTGTGCCTTATGAAAGTGTTGGAAAATAAGCCATTCTTTCAGTTGTTCAGCTGACCTATGCACTAGTTGTGTATGCTGATGGAAAAGGCTAAGCCCACCCCTTTCCTAAGCTCAAAGCTGATTGGCATTATCATGGAATATTCAGGGGGAAGTGCTAGCACACAGCAAAATAATGTCAGTGAGCATGAAGCAATGGTCACAGCACACCAGCTGCTAGGTGCCATAGCAAAAGAGGGATTAGAAGGAGTACAATAAGATTGTTTTCTAGATATTTACTGGGAGTTCCTCCCATGCATAAACAGCAACAGGGGAGAAAGGATGAAGATGCTTATTTGAAAATGTAATGAGTGAATGACAAAGTGATAACCATCAGAATGGAAACGTGAACCAACATCTCAACAGCAAACAAGAAATAGATAAAATGGAGACAGACAATAGAAGATCTTGAAAATAAAATCATTTTTGTTTCGTATGATAGAGAAATGGAACGATACAAAACCAAGTTGCAGCATGGTCCAAAGCAAGGGGAACAGAAAATGATTGTTGCAGAAAGTGGACTTACATGGGACAAGATTGCATTTGTCAAGGGAAGAGTGGAAGGTGTTGCAGTAGACAGGATGATGAGGGACTGGACAAGAAATGTAGCTGTGTAGACAATACAGAAATACCAGATCTTAGAGATGTTATTCAGGAAGCACTAGCACAGCCTGAATGTGACTGTGGAAAAAGGGTCAAGTCAAAGATAACATCCAGGTTTCAGCTCTTTATGTGAGGAAGCTTGTTCATACAAAACTTTTAGTTAATCCAGTGCAGCTTTCTCAGCTCTCTGTGTTGTATCCTTCCTGACATGAGAGTCTATCTATTGATTTTGATTTTTATCTGCTTCAGTTTAACTATCCAAGCTTCAGAAACTTACTGATGCTCTGTCTCCCATTCTCCTCTCTTTTTTCCCTCCCCCTTCTCCTTGCCCTCTCCTATTTATTTCGGGTGTACACATCCCAAACTCATGACTCCGGTCATCTGAAGAAGTGGTCTGTGCCCACAAAAGCACATGATACCTGTTTTATAGACTACATGTTTTGTTAGTCTATAAAGTGCTACCAGATCATTTGTTGTTGTTGTTTTCCTGTAGACCAGACATTGTTAGGAACTAAAAACATTGGTGCAGGATAAAATGCCCTGTGCTTTTGGATGCTAACATTATTAACTATTATATAATTAGGTGGGGGGAATTGGGAGACCTATAAATATGTGGCTTGATAGATGAACTCTCGCTAAATAAAATTCTGGCTGAATTCCCTTTGTTCCAAGATTTATCATGTTTCATTCTTCAAATAAAAAGAGGAGTCATGGAGTATGTTAAAATAATTTTTTGTATTCCGAAGTAGATTCATATCTGGCCTGTTTATGTTATTGTCAACCAAGGATGCATTTAAGATGTCACTGAGATTGACAGCGATGTTACAATGCATATTCTTACAACCTCCTTTGGTCAGGCATATGTGACAGCTTACCCAGCAATTCTGTTGCTCTTTATAAATTAGCTATGAGACATTCAATTTTAAGTGAAGTATCAGAAGGATAGCCGTGTTAGTCTGGATCTGCAAAAGCAACAAGTAGTCCTGCAGCACCATATAGACTAACAGATGTATTGGAGCATAAGCTTATGTGGGCAAAGACCCACTTCGTCAGATACATGTAGTGGAAATATCCAGAGGCAGGTATAAATATGCAGGCCAGAATCAGGCTAGAGATAAAGAGGTTAATTCAATCAGGGAGGATGAGGCCCACTTCTAGCAGCTGATCTGGAGGTGTGAATACCAGGAGAGGAGAAGCTGCTTTTTGTAGTTAGCGAGCCATTCACAGTCTTTGTTTAATCCTGAGCTGATGGTGTCAAACTTGCAGATGAACTGTAGCTCAGCAGTTTCTCTTTGGAGTCTGGTCTTGAAGGTTTTTTTGCTGCAGGATGGCTACCTTTAGATCTGCTATTGTGTGTCCAAGGAGACTGACGTGTTCCCCTACAGGTTTTCATATATTGCCTCATCCTCCCTGACTGAATTAGCCTCTTTATCTCTAGCCTGATTCTGGCCTGCATATTTATACCTGCTTCTGGACATTTCCACTACATGCATCTGATGAAATGGGTCTTTGCCCACGAAAGCTTATGCTCCAATACATCTGTTAGTCTGTAAGGTGCTACAGGACTACTTGTCTCAATTGTGAGTGATCACCAACTATGCAAAAATCCAGCATTTTTGATAGTGCTCAGTATATTGGGATAGGAGGAGAGTTCACATTTTGAGCATTTTCATTTAAATTCCAGCTGATGACAATCTTCTTGTGGGGTACCTTGTTATGTGTTAAGGTACAACTAATGTAGCAAACGGCCATCCGTACATCAGTCAGCAAAGTTCTGGACAGAAGAGGACTATAAAGAACTTCATTGCAGAAAATTATTCCTTCCTAAGCTAATTTGACAACCATAGGTTCATGTGATAACACATATGGTCCTATCAGGGTTGCTGGACAGCAGTATGGAACCATCAGCCATCCTACAGATATGTGTTCTAGTCTTCACAGAACCTCACACATTACCAAGTAAGCAAGTGAGTTTCTGACCTGGCCATACCTGCACCAACCATTATAATGAAAATATAGAAATCTCATTCAAAAAATGACAGGAACTTCGGAGCTGATGCAAAAATTCTATGGACTTCTTCATTGGCTCTTGTCTTCACTACAACAGAGTACTACTGATCTCTCTGGACACACAGCTCCCACCCATTACTTCTCAATTCTCAACACTGGCATGGGAGTGCACTAAAATCAATGCCACAACACTGGTTTCCCAGACCGGCACACATTTACTCATCTCACACTTATCACAAGCTGAGAATCCTTCAGGATTCATTGTACTAGAGGCACAGGGATCTTCCAAAATACAAAGAACTACACAATATAGGGAGATTTGCACCCTAATCCAGGGACCTTTGTAGCTTGCAGTTCAAGAACTCAAAGACTTGACGTCCAGACTACATTCCTCTTTCGACAGAAAACCTGGAGTTGGGTGAAAACTTGAAGGGGGGGGCTCAAATAGGCTGTTGCTTCCCTGAGCACAGGATCCTGCCACCTTCCTGTGTCCTGGCATCGCCATGGTCTTGGGATCGGGTGGAGACAGACCTAGTCCTGGCCTGGGGAGGACAGCTGTTGGGCCTGTGAGGGCTCGGGAGCAGGAGGGGCTGGGAGAGACGGGGGGCTTTGAAAGGACTTTGAAATTGCAAGTGAAGCACTGATTTGCAAACTTCGCACTTAATTTGCATAATGGATTCCGATCACTTTTTCAAAAAAGGATTTTTTGAAAAAAACCACCCGCAGTCTAAATGCGGTTCTTTTGAAAAAAAACCTTTTTTGAAAGAACCTGTAAACCTCATTTTTTCAGGCATTAGGGTTCTTTCAATAAAGGGTTTTTGTTTTGTTTTTTAAAAAAAGAACCGCGTCTAGACTACGTTTTTTTTTCCACATGACAAAGATAATGAATATTTTTTGATGGCCAACTGTTCTGTTATTTGAAGCAATATGGGAGTAAATTCCAAAATTCAGAGCTATTCAGAGAACACCCTGACTTCATCCCATCTCTTAAATTAAAGAACTCCTGTGCTGATGGCAACTGCACAAGTATCCAAGAGGCAAACAAGCAGCAGGTCATATACTTACTTGTTACTTAAAGTCAAAAGCTAAAAATCCACCTAGCAATCAATAGCCTGACAGCGCAAATAATGATGTCATGTAATCCCAGAGAGAAATTCTGCATAACAAGGACACTGTTGTCAGGTGTGCTGGATTCCTGCCGCTGCTGCCATGTGTTATAAGGGGTGGCCTGAATGTCATATGGCAGCAATATAACCTCATGGTAACAAAGGCATGGGCTACAAATTGCATGCAACAGAAATGGTAGCTTCTTTTTGACCAGCTGTAGATAAAGGATACATGGAAACTAACTCCATGGCTGATCTGGGGCTGAAGCAGCCACGGGAAAAAGATAGTGGGTGCTGAGTAATCACCAGCTGCCAATTCTCCCTTTCCCCTCACAATGCCTCTCTCCTGCCAGGAGACCCACTTACAAGCTCTATTCCCTCCCTCCAAGCATCCCCTGCCATGCACAATCAGCTGTTCAGCAGAGGACAGGAGATGTTGGTAGAAAAGGGATGGAGTAAGGGCAGTGCGTGGAGCGGGAGGATGGCCTGGTGCAGAGCAAAGGTCAAGCAGCTCTGGAAATCTATAAAGTCAGCACCTCTAGGAGGGCTTCCCCAGTCACTGCTGCTAACTGATCAAACTGACTTGGAATCCAATAGTATCCCAAACTCTGAACTCACATAATGGATACAGGATCACACCCTGAATTAGGATCTGTTATATATTTATACTTCAGTGCTTATTTTGTTGTTGTTATATCCAACTATTCAGAAATTCCTCTAGCCATGGGTAACTTACTCTTTACAGTCTGAACAGTGATAGCAAATTACAGGGCACTTGCCTACTGTTCGTTTTAGAACTACTGAGACAGGCAGGAAAGTAGCAAATGTCATCAGTATCCCTGGAGTGCTTTCATGCAACACAACACTTTTTGACTCTCCCTGTTATGTTAATACAGAATCAGTTCTGCTGAGTGTCCTTGGACTACTGTGAAGCAACTGTCAATTTTCATTCTTTATTTATTTGCTTTCAAAATAAAATTCATTTTGTTGAGTGAGCCTAGCAGATGGTCGGAGAGGCAGATTTCATGAACAACAGCTAACAAAGGAGATGTGCTGTGAAAAGCTGCTCTTGAAAACCACATACACTGGGTTTTCTTCTGGAACACACTGAGTGGTGAATGGTCTGATTAAGAGAATAAATGAACCCAAAACAAGGCTGTTGGTTTAAATGAAGAAGCTGAAGCAGTAGATTAGCTTATTTCTAGGGTTTAAATCTCAGTTCATTCAGTATAGTAAGAGGCTGGCATTTCCACAAAGGCAAGTATTAAAATGTCTTAGTGTGAAATTGACTCACATCATCTACAAAATTATACCATAGTGTCTGAGCATCTCTTTTATGCAAGATCAGTAAAACTCTTCTCACAGCAGTAAATAGACTTTCAAATAAACCCTTGTAACCTAGTTTACTTTGCTACGGTATGAAGATAAGCTCTCACAAGGAGATAAAGTGGCACTTGTTAGTTGGGCAGTAGTAGAGTGGAGCATGTGTCATTATTTGAATGAGAAAGATATGTTGATGTTAACCCCATCAACCCCAATGAATAGTTACAGGTACAGAAAAAAAGTGAATACACAGGGCCAGATTTTGATCTCACTGTCAACAGATAAATCAGGAATAATCCCATTCAAGCCAATAGCGTTACATTAGTGAAAATAAGATGAAAATCAGACCCAGAGGAAGATTATGCAAATGGGCATGAAATAACAAATGAGGTTTAAGCCACAAACATACAAACCCCTGAAACAAGGAAAACAAAAATACTGATAATATAAACATATTTATAAATATAATATTTATACATCTAAGATAGACAGATAAAATAGGATAGAACAGTGGTCACCAACCGGTCAATAGTGATTGACTGGTTGATCGCAGTGTCCCTAGGGGTCAATTGCCACGGCCAACATGATCCAGCCCAGCTGGAATGCAGCGCAGCCTCGGTGGGCTGAACGCCATGGCCAGTTGGCCAGGTGGCTGCTCCTGTTTGCTTCAGCCCATCTGGCCATGGCATTCAGCCTACTGAGGCTGCACCCCACTCCAGCTTGATCAAAGAAGGACAGCTGCCCAGCCCTCTGGACATGTGGCTGCTGGCTGGGCAGATGCCCTTCTTTGACCCAGCCCAGCTGGATCACTATGCAGCCTTGACAGGTTGAGAGCTGGGCCCATGAGGCTGTGCCGTGCTCCAGCTGGGCTGGATCAAAGAGGGGCAGCCGCCCAGGTGGCTGCCCTTCTTTGTTAACTTGCCAGCTGAGAGTGGGAAAGAGGTGCGTGTGCAAACACATGCGTGCATTCCTGCTCTTGCCTCCTGTTCCGGAAGGGGGCTGGGCGACTGGCACACGTGGCACCCTGGGGCTACCCCACACTGTTCCTCACATGCTGTGTGTGGGGTCGAAGAGCCACCTTTCCCAGCACCGCACTGCACCTGGCAGGGCTGTGTGCGGGTTTGGGGAGCCCCTTCCTCGGTGCCTCGCTGAGCCTGGCCCAGCTGAAGCCAGCCTTGAGTGGCCCTGGGCTCTGCCTGCCCCAGCCCCAGCCCTGGAGCTGCTGCCTGCAGGCAAAGGGCTGGGCCGGATAGGGAAGAGACTTTGCCACCTCCCCCTTCCAGCACTGCTCCCTGGAGGCAGTGAGTCCCAGTGCTGCTGACCTGCCAGTGAGCATGCTTCAGGCACAGGGAAGTGGGTGCAGGAGGGGGGTGCAGGAGGATTCAGGGGCAGGATGGGAGGGGGCAGGGGCTCACTGAGGGGCATGGGGTGATGCAGGGGATCAAGCTGGAGGGGTATCATGAGGCTGAGGGGAGCGAGGCTCCATGGCTGCCCCTTTGAATCATGCAGAGGCAGTCTTTTAAAGGGGCAGGCTCCACACAGCTGATCTGGGTATCCGCTGTGCAGCGGCCACTCACTTTGAAGTACCCCTTCCCCCTCTTTGCTGCCTCTGTCTCATAGGAACAGCAAGGGGGCGGATATCTTGATTCTCACCTTTATGATAATAACCCTTCACTTGATTAGGAGTTGAATCATATTAGCATTTCACATTCCTGACCCAGTAAAGAGTGACATCTTTCCTATGGAAAAAAGGCTAATGGGACACAGCATCCTTCCTTTTTCTGGTAATTTAGTTTTTATTCCTTCTAAGAATCTGCAAATCTATGTGCCTTTGACATGACTTTCATACTGTTCATATGTACATATGTTATCACATAGGATATGTTTATACTGTAATAAAATCCCCCAGCTGTTAGTCAATCCTTAGTAAACTAACTATATTTATTAATAAAGAGTTATTAAATAGTTAAGGAATCATAAATATACAGGTGATTTTCAGTGTTCAGAGATCAGAATCATAGTAGTGATGTGATATTGCTGGTTTGTAAAAGTCTCTCTGGAATCATCCCAAAAGATCAGAATCCAAATGCAACTTAGATTTAAAGTAAGGATGTTAAAATGCAGTTAATTGACTAGTTGATAGGCACGTCCTCATTCCTCCTTTGAAATGTGCAAGCCCCTGCTGGGGCTCTTGCACATTTCAAAGGAGGAATGTGGAATGCTGTGTACAGCCCAGGGCCAGCGGGAAATCCCACTGACTCTGGATTGCATGTGGGTGCCTGCTTTGAAGTCACAAGAGTCCCTAGCGGGGGCTTCTGTGCATTTCAAAGCCATGGAGCCCGGGGTCAGCTGCATGCCACTACCTAAGGAGTCCCCAGCTGATCCCAGGCTCCATTGCCCCCGTCACATTATTGGATTGTGAGGGGAGCAGCCAGGTCACTGCTGCACCCATGGGGGGGAGTTTGCCCCAAAAGTGGTACAAAGGGGGCCATGTGAGGGGTCAAACAAAAGCTTACTTTCTTCTGATTCTGTATCTGCTCTTCATATATCTGTATAATGTCTGTGTACATAGTTAGGAATCTGTAATCTGTACGAAGATTGTAGATTGTGGATAATGCATTGGAGAGGTTTGAGTTGTGGACCATGGGTGATGACAAGTTGAATTCTATTATTTTCTCTTTTAGGTCTGACTTGGAGTAGTTCATCTCTGGGTACATTTTTGGCTCTGTCCATTTGGTTTTTCACTTCTCCAGGTGGGTATTTCAGTTTTAGGAATGCTCTATAAAGACACTTGTCATCACCTATAGCCCCCAACTTAAACCCATCCAAAGCGTTATCAATAAACTACAACCTATACTGGAACAGGATACTACCCTCCGAGAGGCTCTGGGAGACAGACCTATAGTCTCCTATAGACAACCACCTAACCTCAGAATGATTCTTATCAACAACCACAGGACATACCACACTAATACCAACCCTGGAACTTTCTCTTGCAACAAACCCCGGTGCCAGCTTTGTCCACACATTTACTCTGCTGATACCATTATTGGACCTAACCATGCCAGTTACAAGATCAAGAACTCATATTCCTGTTCATCCAGAAATATAATTTATGCTATCATGTGCCTAAAGTGTCCGTCTGCTATGTACATTGGACAAATGTCTCAGACACTTCTCAAAAGAATCAACGCACATAAAACAGACATCAGGCTCTCTCACAGAGAGAAAACTGTTGCTTGCCATTTTAACCAGACTGACCATTCTCTCAATGACCTTAAAACATGCATATTGCTTCAAAGAGATTTGAACTCCAGACTTCAAAGAGAAGCTCAGAACTGTCATTCATGGTTAAATTTGACACTTGCATACGGGTCTTAACAAAGATGCTAATTATCTCACCTGTTACAAAGATAGCTTCCCCCATTATCACCCCTAATGTCATTACCTCATAAACACTAACCTTCCCCCCTCACCCTCCTCTGTTCTTAAACCTGATTCATCATTTTTATATGTGTTCACTTTTTTTTAATTGTATCACTTTGGTATATATGGTTGTACCAATTTTCTTCCACATATTGATCTGAGGATGTGGGCCTGGCCCACGAAAGCTGATCACCTAATAAACCATCTTGTCAGTCTTTAAAGTGCTGCATAGTCCTGTCTTTTTTTCCTGTAGGTGTTAGTCTCTGTCTGTGGGATTGGAGCAAATCCGGTTGTATCTTAGGGCTTGGCTATATACAATAGATTGAAAAATGTGTCTGGGATGGGAGCTGGAGGCATGAAGGTAAATTGTAGTGGTCAGTGGGTTTCAGGTATACAGTGGTAGAGATTTGTCCATTTTTAAATTGTACTGTAGAGTCCAGGAAGTGGATTTCTCGTGTGGACTAGTCCAGGCTAAGTTTGATGGTGGGGCGGAAGTTGTTGAAATCCTTGTGAAATTCAAGAATCTCTTTCCCATGAGTCCATATGATGAAAATGTTATCAATGTAGTGTAAGTAAAGTAGGTGTGTTAGGGGGCGAGAGCTGAGGAAATGTTGTTCAAGGTCAACCATAAAGATGTTGGCATATCGTGGTGCCTTGCGGGTGCCATTAGCTGTGCTGCTGACTTGGAGATACAAATTGTCTCCGAATCGGAAGTAGTTGTGGGTGAGGACAAAGTCACAGAGTTCTGTAACTAAGTGTACAGCGTTGTCATTGGGGATGGTGTTTCTGATGGCCTGTAATCCATCTTCATGTGGAGCGTTGGTGTAAACGGCTTCTATGTCCATACTGGCCAGGATGGTATTTTCAGGAAGATTACTGATGTTTTGAAGTTTCCTCAGGAAGTCAGTTGTGTTACGGAGGTAGCTGGGGGTGTTGTTGGTAGCATAGGGTCCGAGGAGGGAGTTGATATAGCCAAATAATCCTGTTGTAAGTGTGCCAATGCTTGAGATGATGGGTTGTCCGGGATTTCCGGGTTTGTGCATCTTGGGTAGCAGATAGAAAGTTCCTGGTCGGAGATTAGGGGGGATATTAGCATAAATTTGTTCCTGAGTAGCATCAGGGAGCTTCATGAGCAGATTTTCAATTTTTGTTGGTTTTCTTTAGTGGGATCACAGGAGAGAGGCTTGTAGAATCTGGTATCCGTGAGTTGTCTGGTTGCTTCCTGTTCATAATCTTCCCTGTTCGTGATGACTACAGTGCCTCCTGTGACAGCCTCTTTGATTATGATGTTAGGATTGTTTTTGAGGCTGTGTATAGCATTGCGTTCTGCATGACTGAGGTTATATGTTATATGTTGTTTGTTGACAAAGTCAGCTCGAGCACATTTGCAGAAGCAGTCAATATAGAAATCAAGACTTTTGTTACAACCGTTAACGGGGGTCCACATAGAGGCCTTCCTCTTGTGGGATTTGCATGAGGGAGCAACAAGGTCAGTGTGTTGTACATCACTGTGTTGGAAATATTCCTTCAGGTGGAAGCGGCAAAAATAGGATTCCAGGTCTCCATAGAACTGAATCATATTCTTAGGGGTAGTGGGGCAGAAGAAGAGTCTGCGAGATAGGACAGATTCCTCTGCTGGACTAAGACAGTGGTTAGATAGGTTTACAATGTTGTTGGGTGCGTCAAGAGTATCTGGAATGGGAGATCCTGCGGCATGTAGCAGTCTGGATAGTTTATTGTCCTTTTTCTTCTCGAGCGAGATGAAGTGGTCCTTATAGGTGGTTTGTTGAATTGTAGTAAAGTCTGGAAAAGATGAAGTGTCTGTGGAGGCTAGGTTTTTTATGATAGTTTCTAATGTTGAGAGCTCCTCCTTGATTTTTTTCTGTTTGTAGTATAGAATGCTGATAAGGTGGTTCCTTAGTGTTTTTGCAAGAGTGTGGTATAATCTCTGGCTGTAATCTGTGGGATATGTAGATTGTAGCGGGTTTTTCACCCTTAGACCCTTAGGTATGATGGTAAACTAGTTATTCTCATTTACATGAGGCAATTAGCTGATGCTCCATTACAACAAGAATAGGTAAGCTGAAGGCAAGATAAGTAATATTATTTGTCACCTGCAGTGTCTCACATCTTTAGGATAATTGAACACAGTCACATACATGATATAAGGCAATTGTAGTAAGTTGAGGGTCAGTAACATGGAGTCAGCAGGCCTAAATAGAAGCCTGTAACATGAAAACAGCAACAGGCCTGCAATCTAGTGAGCAAGACTTTGGTTCAGTAACATGAGCCAAGAAAGAGGCCCTATTGATAATTGTGTGATTGTGTAAGTTAGGTCGAGCATGGAAGGACACAGGGAGGCACTGGGTACAGACTGTAAGCCAAAGGGGAGTAATGGAACATCTTAATAAGAAATGTCTTGGTACAAAAACTCCCTAAAAACTAATGCACATACCGACCTAGGTTCAGGACCAGGTCGGAGTTGACAGCATGAAGGAGAGTAAGTAAGCCCCCCTTCCGTAAGGTGAGGGGTGGTAACTAGGCAACAGAGGGTGGTGACCTGGTACGTAAAGAAATGATGTAAGTTGTTTGTACCTGTCTATAAAAGGACACCGCAGAGGGTGCTCTCCGGCCGAC
The DNA here is from genome assembly GCF_049634645.1 of Pelodiscus sinensis. Classification (NCBI taxonomy): domain Eukaryota; kingdom Metazoa; phylum Chordata; order Testudines; family Trionychidae; genus Pelodiscus; species Pelodiscus sinensis. The sequence continues at coordinate 94,499,953 of NC_134715.1, read as the reverse complement.
CTTGGGGGGGGGGGGCGCACTAGACGCCTGAATGGCAGGTGTCATTGCCTAAACTTACAGAGTGCACAGTAGCTTAACTTTGACTAACTGCTGTTAATATTTGTTATATGGCAATAGGCCTGCCCGGTGTTGGTACCTTGTCAACGCGGGCCATAGTGCCCAGTGGCGTAACATTGTACTGATCTCTGTTACCAACTGGTAGAGCTTCGCATTTGACAATAAACCTGCTCGATTGATTTCAAACCTTGCCTGCATCTGTCGTTTCCGGGGCCTCTCAGAGATCTCTTGTGTTGACCCAAGTGCACAGGGTCTAATACTCTAGATAAAGGGAGTACCAATTGTTACGCACGCAGCCGAAAGTTTAACAACGGAGTAGAGGTCCTGTCAGGAGCGTGCCAGGACAACCCTGACCAGACGATGCTGACACTGACAGTCCAGACCACCGAAGGTACCGAGGTACGAAAACACCGAGGTACGACAGCAATTAAGACATAAAAGGGAATTAGCATCTACAAGCTAATTTGGTTACATTGTTAAACTGCTAACAGGACACAGGTACGCATTTACCATCTACGTTTGAGTCTTATCAATACAAAGTGAATGTGCTGGAGATTGCTAGCCTACTTAACATTTCTTTGATACCTGTACATAAGTGGATTGTCAAAATGCCCCATTTAGTTATGTGTCTTATAATGATTGGCTAGGGTTGGCAGTATCATATTCCCCAAAATAAAAGTGGTGGTGTTCATCTGAAAATGTAAATATTTCTGATGAAAACTGAAACATGTCTGACAAACTAAAATATTTCAGTTTACGTATTCCACCATGGTGCCTGATGGGAGAGGTAGTCTAGTTGCCTAATATTTCCATTCTCCTCTATGACCTTAGGTTCCCATCTGAACTTCCTTTCCCAGGATGCACTACAGACTTGCAACTGCCATGATACACTGTCTAATCTCCCCAAGAGAAAAGACCATGGTCATTAATAGGCAGAGCTTGACAAACGGTGGTGAAAATTGCTCACCAGCCCTGTACTGCAAATGTGCAAGAGCCGCATTGAGCATGCGCGTGCCGCGAATGAACGGGTCGCGCAGCTGAAATCTACTCGCCACGGGTAGATTTAAATGTCTAAAAAAAATGTTGGCAGGATTATCCTTCAGACATGTCTTGCAATATGAGCACATTTCATATTGACAAATGGGGAGCTAGCAGTGTAAAAAGGCATTGTTACACCAGGTACCATGTGGTGAGCAAGTATCAAGATTCTTAAGAGCAGGTATCCTCAAAACACCTACTCACCTTGAAGATAATGTGAATAATTTTGGCACGGATATGCATCTTTCTTTTTCATCAGCCCTAGAAATTATGATTGTACCAGGATGAGGCTTCAGAGAAAGGATCAATCAGTCTTTTAGATGATGCAATGTTTTCCCAGAATTGCCACGTTTAGAGGCAGTATTTACTGGAAAAATACGAAACTAATAGGGAATGCCACAGCCTAATGAATTCACAAATTTACAAATATCTGGATTAGAATTATCTGCATTGGGCCATATGTCACTCTAAAAGTCCTAGGGATATTAATGGATGTTCAGCATGCTCTTCTATGTTCATATATAGCCTATTATGCTGAAGCTGTTTGGAATCTCAAGTTAGACATCTGCTGCTCTCTCCAGTATTTTATTATTGATATTCTAAAATTAAAATCTGTTTCCTTTTCCATACTAGGACAGACTTTTTCAGAGCCTGATTCAACCTCATTAAAGTCAATTGGAATTTTTTCAGTTTAAAAAAATTATTTGCTGTATGAAGTAATCCTTATTCTGATACATAATTGATGCTCCGATGCAGAAAATGAGTATGGTCTAATTTCTTTTATCACACTGCAATTCACAGAAGAAATACTGAACATTGCAATAGAAATTATGGGCTAGATCCACAAAGGGGATGTTGCAATGCTGAATTTAAGCATCTAGCTGTCCAGTTCACACTGCCATGATCTACATACCCAGGCTCCCCATACAGTGCATCAGGAAGAATATCCTCCTGGATTTTTGTGCCTACACCAGGTCAATTTGAGGATGAGTTGGTAGTGCACTCTGACAGTCTAATAGTTTGTGCACTCAGCTGGTATATAAGAACGTAACATAAGAACATAAGAACGGCCGTATTGGGTAAGACCAAAGGTCCATCTAGCCCAGTATCCTGTCTGCCGAAAGTGACCAGCACCAGGTGCCCCAGAGAGGGTGGACCGAAGACAATGATCAAGCAATTTGTCTCCTGCCATCTCCCTCCAGCCTCTGACAAACAGATGACACCAATTCTATCCCCTGGCTAATAGCCTTTTATGGACCTAACCTCCATGAAATTATCTAGCTTCTCTTTAAACTCTGTTATAGTCCTAGCCTTCACAGCCTCCTCTGGCAAGGAGTTCCACAGGTTGACTACACGCTGTGTGAAGAAGAACTTTCTTTTATTAGCTTTAAATCTGCTACCCATTAATTTCATTTGGTGTCCTCTAGTTCTTCTATTATGGGAACTAATAAATAACTTTTCTTTATCCGCCCTCTCCACACAACTCATGATTTTATAGACCTCTATCATATCCCCCCTCAGTCTCCTCTTTTCTAAACTGAAAAGTCCCAGTCGCTTTAACCTCTCCTCGTATGGGACCCGTTCCAAACCGCTAATCATTTTAGTTGCCCTTTTCTGAACCCTTTCCAAGGCCAAAATATCTTTTTTGAGATGAGGAGACCACAACTGTACACAGTATTCAAGATGTGGGCGTACCATAGTTTTATACAGGGGCAGTAAGATATTCTATGTCTTATTTTCTATCCCTTTCTTAATAATTCCTAGCATCCTATTTGCCTTTTTGACCACCATTCAAAAAGACCAGCATTCAAAGTCCATATAGATGACCAGCATTCAAATTCCACCTCTGAATCTGAGGAAGGACGGAAGTTGGGTCTCCCACCTGCTGAATACCCTAAATCTAAAGAGTATTATGGGATAACTTTCTATCAAGCTCCACTGTTGAAGCTATTCTATTTTGTATAAAATACTTTAACATTCATTGGAGCAGGGCCTGGGTCCCCCCAGGTGAGTACCCTAAGCTATAGTCATTCTCACATAGTGGTACCTTATGGCCTTGGAGTCTATGTCTGCCAGTGGAAATGTGGGGCACAAGAACTTAAGTAGTGGAAACTTAGGGCAGATCTACTTTACAAGGACAGGTCGATCTGAGCTATACAATTTGAGTTACGTTAGTATTGTAACTCAAATCGACGTAGCTTAGATCTACTTATCACAGAATCCACATTGCAGGAGGTTGACAGAAATTTTTTTCCTGTTGACTCCCCTTATTCATCTCATTCTGCAAGAGTACTACAGTGGACAGGAGAGTAATCAGAATTCAATTTAGTGGGTCTTTATTAGATTTGCTAAATCAACCATTGGTGGATTAATCGCTGCACCAATCTACCCCATAGTAGAGACAAGCCCATAGGTATCTACAGGATAAACAGAGGGTTGTGAGGATCTAAATTTTGGATTTCAGGCACCTACCATGACATTTAGGCACCTAAATCATTATCTAAATCTAGCCTTAATTAAACTAAAGACAAGGGCTGTGTCTACACTGGCCGCATATTACGAAATAGGCATGCTAATGTAGCACTTGGGAAGAGGCAAATCCGCGGGGGATTTAAATATCCCCCGCAGCATTTGCATTTTCATGGCTGCCGCTTTTTTCCGGCTTGGAGATAAGCCGGAGAAAAGCGTCCAGACTGGCGCGATCCTCCGGAATAAAGCCCTATTCCGGAGGATCTCTTATTCCTACTTGCAAGGATAAGAGATCCTCCGGAATAGGGCTTTATTCCGGAGGATTGCGCCAGTCTGGACACTTTTCTCCAGCTTATCTCCAAGCCGGAAAAAAGCTGCGGCCATGAAAATGCAAATGCCGCGGGGGATATTTAAATCCCCGCAGATTTGCCTCTTCCCAAGTGCTACATTTGCATCCCTATTCCGTAATAGAGGCCAATGTAGACGTAGCCACGTTGTATAGGTTCAGTGTGGAAAGCAAAAGATATTTATAAAAGATAAAATGTACTGAAACAAAAATACTTTTCTGTAGCATCCATGACAAAAGGAAATTTAAGAAGCACACAAGTTAGAACTGTTTTTGCTGCTTAACAAATTTATCTAAATGTGTAATTCTAATGGATTTAAAGCTAAGTTTTAATTTCCCCTGAAGCTAACAGTGGTTTGTACTATTTATACCAGTGCTATAAATACTCACTCGTTCAAAGTATATCTTCAAGTCCATGGATGTGAAGGATTTTCTTCCAAAGCATGATATTCTTGGCACTGTTATACTGTGTGCATTGCAGTACAATAAGGTGATTGTGTGATATTGAATACTCTGGTGACTAACCATTTTGCCACTCACTCCAACAGACACTTACAAAGGAGCTCTCAAGCATTTTTGCCTTGTAAATCATGGCAACATGCCAAAGAGCACAGTAAAAGCATCACACTTAGCAGTACCAGAGTTCTGTTCTCAAGGGCACACAACAGTTGCAGTCTTTCACTCAGAATGCAATACACTGAGTCTGAGCCTTCATGGTTTTTTGCCCTGTGTGGTCACTTATACGTGTACAAATTGAGTGAAAAGAGGGTATGAAGTGTTACTATATTAAAAGGGCCATGGATTACACCCACTCTGCACATATGTAAATGACGAGGGGCTCACAGACTTGCTGAGACCTTGGCCAAGCTATGGGGGCAGCTCCACACTCCCAAAAGGTGAGACCTTGGGCAGAAGGGGCAGGTCTGAGGAAACTGGCCCTCAGAGCTGCCTGGAGCATGGTGTGCTGCACCCACACCCTCGGCAGCCCTCAGAGCTGCCCGGAGCATGTGGCATGGCTCTCCAGCAGCAATTTAAGGGGACAGGGGCTCTAGCAATTGCTGCAGTAACAGCAGCAGCTGAGAGCCATGGTCCCTTTTGAATTTCCAGGCCCTTAAGTAGGTGTCCCCTTCCCTCCCACACCCATTGGCAGGCCTGATAAATGACTGTAAAAGGTGCAAAGCAATGGAGAATCTGCCCCAAGTTCTCTAGATATACTAATCTTTGGCTGTGCTAAAATATTATATGTATTAACAGCATGCTTATAAAAGTAGAATATGACTCAAGTTTCATCCTAACCCTCCTTCACTCATTAGGGTTACCAGATGGGTTTCAAAAAAATACCGGACAGATATGATCTCAGATTGGGAGTGGGGGGAGGGGGACTGGCTGGGAGGGGAGCAGGGCTGGCCGGGAGGAGGTCGGGGGGAGCGGAGCTGGCCAGGGGCAGGGGAGAGGGATCGGCCGGCAGGAAGCAGGGCTGGCCAGGAGGGGATCAGGAGGAGTGGGGCTGGCCGGGGGAGGCTGGGAGAAGGAACTGGCCGGCGGGAAGCAGGGCTGGCCGGGAGGAGGTCAGGGGGGAGCGGGGCTGGCACAGGCGCACACAGATCCCGGGGTGCTGCCCGTCCCTCGCACGGTCCCAGCAGGGCACACGGGCAAGTCAGGCCCCGGGGATTCCATCCCACCCTAGTCCCACCCCCCTCATCTCTACTGAGTACTTGCGCATTGCCTGGCTGATAGACACGTTCACGCAGTGTGAGCATGTCTACCAGCCAGGCAGTACACAACTACATACTGATACTCATGATAATAATAAAACTTACTTAATTAGAAAATACCGGACATTTATATGTCCAGTATTTTCTCAATTTGTTTCCCAGACAGAAAACTCAAATACTGGACTGTCTGGTTCAAAACTGGACAACTGGCAACCCTATCACTCATCTGTTGTCTTTCAACATCATCACATCAGAGGATAATCTGATCCACACAAAAAATTCGTAGGCTGCTTATAAGTGTCTGATTTTAAACAAAGTACTTTCAAACAGGCTAATCTGCCACAGTTTTGATAGTATATTGTAAATCTGTGCAGTTTAGAAATAGCATTAAATACTCGTTCAAAGAAAAACAATGCAAATGCTCTTATTATTATTCCATGTACATTAAAGGAACTAGAAATGAGTATATTCTGTATACTTCATTGCAGTCAGACAGACAGCAGTGCAACCTGCTACTCCCCGTGGCCCAAGAGATAAATGGATTGGATGCCCTCCAATAATTTAAATAAGACTTTAGCATGATCGTTGTCATGATCAGTCTAAGCTGACTGTCACTGGATAGCTCCTCTCACTGAAGGGAATTCCTCTATGTGAAGGTGACTTTCCTTGGCCTGTAATTTTTTTAACAACTTAGTTAATTCTATCTAGATCACTTTAAAGACATCTTTCATGGATCAAAATAATATTTCTTCAACAGTGTCTTATAGTGTTGAAATGATCCAATTTTACAGTCCTAGCCTAGAAGGCAAGAAACTTGGGTTCAAATCCTTTTCTTCACACATATTTCCTAGTGACTGTGGGGAAGTCACATAGCCACTCAGCACCTCACTTTGCCATGTGTAAAACGAGGTAAATATTTGCGTATCTCACAGGGTTGTCTTAAGAATAACTCATAGGGGCCAACTCCATGGGCGGCTCATGGAGGAGCTTGGTGGAAGGCCTAGAGTAGCGAGCAATAAACAGGCAAGGACCTCAGGAAGTGGGAGGAAAGAAATGTAGTGAGAGCAGGGCCCTAAGACAGAGCAGGGGTGGAGCACCTCCAGGAAAAAGGAAAACCTGTACCTGTGGGAAAACTACATTAATGACTGCAATGATTTGTGAACTATTGAGGAAAAGTGCTTTTTCAAGAGCAAGATATTATAAATATGTAAAGGACAGTTTACATCTCACTAAGTATTTCTATAGAAAATTGGAATATACATTTTCTTATACCCAAATCCCATGCTCATTGAAAGGAATGGAAAGACTTCCCTGGACTTCAGTGGGCATTGGATCAGATCTTTTAATGTTACATTTTGTATACTATTCCCTATGCCTTTGAAGCTAGTGAAGAAAGCTTGAACAAAAGGTGAAATTACCTGGAAGATCTTTAAATACAGTAATTCAAACCCTGCACTGTTCTAGCTGAAAATTAAACTTGCATGTTACACAGACATTACTACCTTGCACTTGTCATAATAAAACATTTAAAGCCTTGATGATATAACACATCAGCATTTTTTCTTAATATATTTGCTTATTTTTATGGTGAGACAAAAAGAGTAACATGGAAGATTTGCTGTGATTTTGAATGTTGAGTGGCATTGCCCAGAGAATAATCTGCAAGCTAATTTTTCCTCTGACCGTAAGCACAGCACTGCAAATTTAATCGCTGTTGCAGTTACTTAGCTTCCAAATTATTTTAAGGTTAAAATCAAAACTCTTCTCTTTTCATTGAGTCCATTGAAACTAACTGTTCGTTTTAAAAGATAATATTTTACAGGGTTATGGGTCCATATGATGGACTAGGTGTAGGAAGAGCATCATTGTTAAACAGCATACTTATGTAGACCACACTACTGGAAAGGGGACTTAAGAATTTTTAAGGATGCAGGGGAATTTCCAATTTGCAGAGTTAGATTGTCATGGACCTTATGCACAACATAAAATTAGTTATTTGACTGTGCCAATTGCACTTGCTATTCCTAGATGGGAAAGGAATCCTAAACAATTGGTATATTTTAACAGTATAGGTACAATATAGAACAGAGCCTATAAATAATATTATCCCAGCATGAAGACTGCAACATAAGGTAAAGAGGAAATAAATATAGCGTGCAATAAATACATCAGTCACAGATGGTTCTGTGAATGTTCAGCATGAATGAATCTGACCAGAAGTAAGCAAGGTTGCACCCGACTAGTGACTAAAGAGAGTGAAGAAGGTAGTACTTCTCTGGGATACAAAAATGTTTTGGTGGGAACAACCAAATGCCAGAGGAGCCTGGATAGTTTTTGTCTGAACCTCACCTTTCTGATTCAGATTAGAACCCATGTTGTATGGCTGAGGGTATGTCTACACTACCCCGCTAGTTCGAACTAGCGGGGTAATGTAGGCATACCGCACTTGCAAATGAAGCCCGGGATTTGAATTTCCCGGGCTTCATTTGCATAAGCGGGGAGCCGCCATTTTTAAAACCCCGCTGGTTTGAACCCCGTGCAGCGCGGCTACATGGGGCTCGAACTAGGTAGTTCGGACTAGGCTTCCTATTCCGAACTACTGGTACACCTCAAGGTGGAACGAGGTGTACCGGTAGTTCAGAATAGGAAGCCTAGTCCGAACTACCTAGTTCGAGCCCCGTGTAGCCGCGCTGCACGGGGTTCGAATCAGCGGGGTTTTAAAAATGGCGGCTCCCCGCTTATGCAAATGAAGCCCGGGAAATTCAAATCCCAGGCTTCATTTGCAAGTGCGGTATGCCTACATTACCCTCCTAGTTCGAAGTAGGAGGGTAGTGTAGACATACCCTGAGTGTGCAGATGAAGGATAAAGAATGTAATAAATGCTGTAGCAGATAGCAATTAATGGGAGCCAGTGGTGACTAATCTCTTTGCACCCATACTTCTCTTGTCCACTAACACCACTGCTTTGGAACATAAGAAAATCGAGCAATTGGGACCCACTGCACAATTAACAGCAATAGCAAAGAGGGAACAGTAGTGTACAGGCAATGGAGAAAACATGGTAGGCAGTACCAGAAGAAGGCAGTGAGCATCTCCTAGTTTGTTCTTTAAGCCCAATTTTAATGGGAGTTCAACTAACTACTTCTACTATAGACCTGGGCATGAGTAGATGGGTAATAAACTTGAAAAACAAAACACGGGAAAATAAAAATATAATGCAAATGAAACAAATGTTAATATAAAAAAGAATAAAAGGTAATGGAATGTTGGTAGCCTTGCCTTGCCATAAGTATTTAAACACATGGGGGAAGGCTCGTTCTTTGGAAGATAGGATTAGGGAAATAGATAAATTATCATGCTCAAAACAGAATGTGCTAACTATGGCTATTTCTACACTACAGATCTTACAAAAGCTACAGCTACACTGCTATAAGATCTCTCATGTAGTTACTCTATGCCAGAGGGAGAGGAGCTCTCCCATTGACATAATTAAACTCCTCCCCAATGTTCCTTCCAACATAGCACTGTCCACACCAGCACTTTCATCAATGAAACTTAGGTCATGATGTTCCAGCGAGTGGTGATGCCAGCTGTGTCGGGAGAGAAGCAGAGTTCAGATGGCTGTGGGAGGAGGCAGGGCTTGGTTAAATGGTGATGCCAGCCCACACTGGGGAGACACACCAGGGTTTGAGTAACAGGGCTTGGACAAGCAATTCAGTTCAATCTTGTGTGTGGAGGAGGTTGAACATGGGACAACCCCATGAGGAGAGAGGAAGAGGGGCAAAGCACAGATGAGCAGCTTGGACCGGCCCCAGGAGGCATCCAATTTCCTCTTGGGAAATATGTCACCATAGGTACCCTGCATCCATCCCCACTGGCTACGTCTAGACTGGCATGATTTTCCGGAAATGCTTTTAATGGAAAAGTTTTCCATTAAAAGAATTTTCGGAAAAGTGCGTCTAGATTGGCACGGACGCTTTTCCGCAAAAGCACTTTTTGCGGAAAAGTGTCAGTGGCCAATCTAGACGCACTTTTCCGCAAAAAAGCCCCAATCGCCATTTTCACGATCGGGGCTTTTTTGCGGAAGACAAAGCTGAGCTATCTACACTGCCCCTTTTGCACAAAAGTTTTGCACAAAAGGACTTTTGCCCGAATGGGAGTAGCATAGTATTTCCGCAAAAAGCACTGATTTCTTACTGTAGAAAGTCAGTGCTTTTGCCGAAATTCAAGCGGCCAGTGTAGACAGCTGACAAGTTTTTCCGGAAAAGCGGCTCATTTTCCAGAAAAACTGGCCAGTCTAGACACAGGCACTGTGTATGACCCCAATCAACACAACATAGCATTGGTGTATGCCAAAGAAAAATACCCACAATTACATCTACACAGCAGGGCAAAAGTCGAATTCAGCTACGCAACTTCAGCTACATCAATTGCAAAGATGAAGTCGAAATGACATAATTAGGCTTTTGGTGCTGTCTACATAGCAGGAAGTCGAAGGAAGAACATTCTTCCTTTGACTTCCCTTACTCCTTGTGAAATAAGGGTTACAGGAATCAGAGTAAGAAGTCCTCCAGTTCACCATTATTTCAAAATGTAGACACACTGTTTGTTATTTTGGAATATCATCAGTTATTCTAAAACAACTTTGCTGTGTAGACATAACCTGAGTGATGAGGTGTGGCATTGAATTGAATTTTTTGGAAGCTGATTGGAAACAGGTCTCTGAGGGAATTTTAGCACCGGGCAAAAAGCGCCAGTGCTATTTTGACATTTTAAATTCACTGAAACAAAGCATTTTACATTTAAACTTAAATTTCTAGCAGCTACAAATGCCATTTTGAAAAAAAAATAGAGAAATGTTACTGGTTTACATTAAGAGGAATTGAAATTGTGTTGTACTTAGTTCTGTGGCAATGATGATAGTCCGAATGTGTAAGTAGAAAATCCAGCTCCAGGTGACAAGGAATTAACAGGTCTCTGTTCTGCTACATGCACACATGAAACATAGTATTGTCTGTGTCACAGTTTGCTTCTTCAGAAAAAAAAACAAACCACCACCACCAAAGCGTCCTGTGACACCTTAAAGACTAACAAATGCATTTGGGCTTAAACTTTCATGAGCTGGAACCCACTTCATCAGATGCATGAAATGGAAACTTTAGGTTGACCGTATATATAAACACATGTAAAGATGGGCGTATTACATTGCTATGGGATAGATCAGCGCTAACGATGTCAATTCAGTCAGGGTGGATGTGGCCTGCTCCCAACAGTGGATGAGAAGGTGTGAATACCAAAAGAGGGAAAATTACTTTTTTCTGGTGAAAACAATTAAAAAACAACAAATAGTCCTGTAGCACCTCAGAGACTAACAAAAAATGTTGATGGTATCATGAGCTTTCATGGGCAAAACCCACTTCTTCAGATGAATGGAGATAAGGAGTGCAGGGTCCAAATAAATAGCAGAGAAAGAGAGAGGATTGGTGAGGGAAAGATAATTGGAAAAAATAGGGAAAAAATACACTGTCAATTAGAGTGTCCATACTAAATGATGGTATCACTTGAGTAGATATGTAGACAGAGTTGGCAACAAGATTTGTTGCAGGGATTGGTTCCTGTGTTAGTTTTTTCTGTTGTGCAGTTACTGCTGAGTATTTGCTTCAGGGTGGAGGACTACTTTTAAGTGAGGACTGTCCTGCCTCCCAAGGTCTGTGGGGGTATGTCTACACTACAGCGCTAATTTGAACTAACTTAGTTCGAATTAGTTAATTCGAACTAAGCTAATTCGAACTAGCGCATCTAGAACTAAAAACTAGTTCAAATTAGCGTTTTGCTAATTCGAACTAGCACGTCCACACTGATTGGATGCAGGGGTGCATTTAAGGGCGGCTGAAACCGGTTCCGGCAGGGCATCAGGTCAGTAGTTGCGTTGTGTGGCTGCTGTCTGAGGCTATCTGAGGCTCGTGCTTAAAGGGACTCTCCCGGACAGCCGGTTCTCATCTTTTCCTGCTTGCTTGCCAACCTCACCGAAGGACAGCAAAGCGTTGGTCTCTGTGCCCGTCTGTGTCGGTGCTTCCCTTTGGGGCCGCCGCCGCAGGTGGCAACATGGAGCCAGAGCTCGCCCTGCACCTTCTGGTGCACTTTCTGGACTTGCTGCTGCAAGCCTGCCAGAAATGGCTCGAGGCTGCCTGGCACCACCTGGTGCACGTCAGCCCCCTGCCTCTCCACCTGGCTGCCCTGGGGGCCGTGGAGGAGCCGCGGCAGCACCCCGGCACCGGCGTGCCCCGCCGCATCTGGCGTCTGGACACCAGCACCGACTGGTGGGACCGCATCGTCCTGAAGCACTGGGAAGACCGACAGTGGACCCAGAACTTCAGGATGAGGAGGACACCTTCCTGGAGCTGCGAGTGGCTCGCCCCTGCTCTGCGCAGAAGGGACACTCGCATGAGGCCTGCCATCCCCCTCCAGAAGCGAGTGCCCATCGCCCTCTGGAAGCTCTCCACGCCGGACAGCTACCAATCCATCGGGAACCAGTTCGGCATGGGGAGATCCACCATCGGAGCGGTGTTCATGCAGGTATGGCACTGGTCGGCCACTGCGCCGGGGGGGGAGGGAGGCTGCAAGGAGGGGATGGGCCGCCCCAGGGACAAAGGGGGAGCGGGAAAAGGTGAATGCACCCCGCACCGGAGGGGTCAGTCTATCCCGGCCGTACTACACACCGCCAGGGGGGTTGCTTCCGGGAGTGGGGCGCGGAGCACTGCCAGGGCACGAACGCTCCCAGCCACCCGGGTGCCCCACTGATTGGCGCTTTGCTGTGTCTCTCTCCGCAGGTGGTCAAGGCCATCAACCGGGTGCTGCTCCGCAGGGTGGTCCGCCTCGCCGACCCGGATGCCGTTATCAGGGGAATCGGCGCCCTCGGCTTCCTCAGCTACGGGGGGGCCATCGACAGGACGCACATCCCCATCCGTGCCCCGGAACACCAGGCGTCCCGGTACGTCAGCCGCAAGGGGTACTTCTCCATCCTCCTGCAGGCTGTGTGTGACCACCGGGGACAGTTCACGGACATTAATGTGGGCTGGTCCGGCAAAGCACACGACGCACGGGTGTACCGCAACTCCTCCGTGTGCCAGCGGCTGCAGGACGGGACCTTCTTCCCCGACCGCCACATCAGGGTCAGGGACGTGGACATGCCCGTGTGCCTGGTGGGGGATGCTGCCTACCCACTGCAGCCGTGGCTGATGAAGCCCTACACGGGGCACCTCAATCCCTCCCACCAGGCTTTCAATGCCAGGCTGACCAGGGCCCGCATTGTGGTGGAGGGGGCCTTCGGGCGACTGAAAGCCTGCTTTCGATGCCTCCTCACCCGTCTGGACCTGGCCGAGCACAACATCCCTCCCGTGGTGGCAGCATGTTGTGTGCTCCACAATTTATGTGAGAGAAAGGGGAAGGCTTTCCTGCCAGCCTGGATGGCTGAGGCTGAGCGCATGGTTGGCCACTACGGTCAGCCTCGCACCGCTGCCGTCCAGGAAGCCCAGCGGGGGGCCATCCGGATCCGGGAAGCCCTGCGGCAGAGCTTCCTGATGGAGGAGGAGGACTGACCTCTCCCTTGCATGCCCCACTAGGGCCTTCTTCCACCCTACCCCCTTCCCCTTTCCCCTCCCTACCTACTGTCAAATAAAGACACCTGTTTTTGAAACAAAAACGTCTTTTTACTTAACATAACTGGGGTGGGGGGAGGGAGGAAGGAGGGTGGGAGAGGGGAGGGGGAAACCTGGGACGAGGGAGCTGGAAGGGGAGGGAAGGGAGGAAGGGAAAGGAAAGCTCAGGGGTGGGGGTCCGGCTGCCTCTGCTGTCTCGCAACATTGTGGGTCCGGGGGCGCTGGTGGGGAATGGTTGTGGAGGGTGGGGCAGGAGGGATGGGGGGTGTGGAGGAAGCAGGAGCAGGGGGAGCAGGGGGAGCAGGAGGGGGAGCAGGAGCCGGAACAGGAGGAATTGGGAAGCGGTTGAGCAGGCTCTGGAGGTGGCCTCGCAGGGCATGGCCTTGCTCCTCCAGTGCCTCCAAGCTCCTCCGGCGCAGCCTCAGGTCCTCCTGGACCCAGTGGTCCTGGATGCGGAGCTGGTGCTCCAGGAACCAGAGGTGCCGCCTCTGGTAGTCCTCTTGGTTCCTGGCTCTCCTGCTGGCCCGGGCGGCTGCTGCAGGTGGCTGCTGCAGGCGGGGTGGTGCGCCCTGCAGTCTCAGGTGCTGCGGCTGTGGTGAAACAAGAACAGCGGTCAATTACCCCAGGGGCCCAGGTGTGTGAAACCCAGCTCCCCTCTGCAAGGCCAGGGCCCCTGCAGGATCCCCAGCTGCTGCTCTGTGGTGGGCAAGGCCAGGCGCATGGTCCCTGGGCTCCCTCTCGTCCCAGCCCCCCGTACACATAAGGGGAGCATGATGGTACTCACATGTGGACGCCTCCCCGACCTCGGACGACACAGGCGAGTGGCTCTGTGGGGTGCCTCAGGAGTCCTGGGTCCTGGGCAAGCTGCCAGCAGGCTCCTGGCTCTTGGAGCCCTCCTCCTCCTCCTCCTCCTCCTCCTCCTCCTCCTCCTCCGTGTCTGGGAGTGGTCCCTCTGCCCCGGGGTCTATCACCTCCCGGGGGGCAGGGACAGCATGAGCCCCCAGGATGCGGTCTAGAGCCTGGAAGTGGGGGCACGCCTCCGGGTCGGCCCCTGGCAGGCAGGCCCGGGAGTAGGACTGCCGCAGGTCCTTAATTTTCCAGCGCACCTGCTCCCGGCTGCGCTGGTGGCCCCTGGCGGCCAGGCTGACAGCCATGCGGCCGTAGACTGCCACGTTCCTGTGGCTAGTGCGGAGATCGTGGACATTGGAGGCTTCCCCCCAAACCTCGACGAGGTCCACGATCTCTGCATTAGACCACGCGGACGCCCGCCCCTTGTGGCCCCGGGCAGGCTCCTGGGAGCCGCCAGGTTGGTCCCGGGAAGAGGGGGAGGGCTGGGTGGCATCGGGTCGCTGGCTCATGGGGTGTCAGCTGCTGGGTGTGCTGGCACGGGTGCTAGCAGCCTTGCAACTGGCACAAACCTCGTAGCCAGCCCGTGGCCCTTTAAGGGCTCCGGGGCCGGGAGGGGGGCAGTAGAGTTTCCCTGGTGTTGGCCAGAGTGGCCACCAGGGAAAGCTGGGAAGGGCTAGCCTCCCACTAGTTCGAATTAAGGGTCTACACAGCCCTTAATTCGAACTAGTAAGTTCGAACTAGGCTTAATCCTCGTGGAATGAGGTTTACCTAGTTCGAACTAAGCGCTCCGTTAGTTCGAATTAAATTCGAACTAACGGAGCACTAGTGTAGCACCTATGAAAGTTAGTTCGAACTAACGTCCGTTAGTTCTAACTAACTTTGTAGTGTAGACATTCCCTGAGGGTATGTCTACACTACCCTCCTAGTTTGAACTAGCGGGGTAATGTAGGCATACCGCACTTGCAAATGAAGCCCGGGATTTGAATTTCCCGGGCTTCATTTGCATAAGCGGGGAGCCGCCATTTTTAAAACCCCGCTGGTTCGAACCCCGTGCAGCACGGCTACACGGGGCTCGAACTAGGTAGTTCCACGAGGTGTACCGGTAGTTCGGAATAGGAAGCCTAGTCCGAACTATCTAGTTCGAGCCCCGTGTAGCCGCGCTGCACGGGGTTCAAACCAGCGGGGTTTTAAAAATGGCAGCTCCCCGCTTATGCAAATGAAGCCCGGGAAATTCAAATCCCGGGCTTCATTTGCAAGTGCGGTATGCCTACATTACCCTCCTAGTTCGAACTAGGAGAGTAGTGTAGACATACCCTGAGAGATTATTTTCCAGGATAGGTTGTAGATCCTTGATGAAGTGCTGGAGAGTCTTTAGATGGGGGCTATTGGAGATAGTCAGTGGCATTCTGTTACTTTCCTTGTTGGGTCTATTCTGTAGCAGGTGACGTCTGGGTACCCATCTGGCTCTGCCAAACTACCTTTGAAAGCCTATTGGGTGATTTAGCTAGTGCAGGATGTGATGTGTTTGCACATGTACTTAGAAGGGACAGTGGTATAACATGTATTGCACCTGTTCTCTCAACCCTGAACTAGCTTGCAGTTCATTTCTCTTGCAAATCAAAAACATCAATTTGTATCGCTAAAGCCTTACATGTTTTGATTCCTAGCTATCTCATATCCCAATCTTGCAAAAATATCCAAATGTGTCAATCCTTTTGCTCACACAGAATTCCACTGAAGCCAACAGGACATTCTGCAGATGTAAACAACCATCCATACCGAAGTTTTTGTAAGATTGGTGTCAGACACTATTTTGCTTCATCTATATCTGTAAGACAGTTAACATTAGCTGGTATGCTTGTGCTAAAAATCTCCAAATTCTGAGCTCTGGGCATAGGAAATTCTTGGCTCTCACACATGGAATTTGCTGCCCCTTTCCTTTGTGGAACTTCAGGGGTCGTCTGATGCTGATCTATTTTGGCTCAGTAGAATGGCTCTGGGATTCCCTGAGGTATTTTTCAGGGGAGCTGATATGAGGTGCTATTTTAAACACATTTCTTCTAATAAATGATACTAGATGTTTAATGATTGGCAGATATTTTATTAATCATGAATTCAAATGTAATAAATAGAAATTTGGTAGGAAGAATTCTCCAGTGTGTAAAAAGGAAAAGAAGTGGTAGCTGAAGCAGTTTTATCACAATGCCCTGAAATGCTCTACAGTGCACCTATTTAAGCAGATTTTCTTTGTTCTATGGGTGACAGATATGATGTTCCTTGTATTATATAAGCTGGCCAGCGATAGGATACCCTGCAGTTAAGCATGGCAAAGAAATGCTTAAAATGTAAACATCTTTGGAAACCTCAAAGTTGCTTCCATGAAAGCTCCATGGTTTAAAACCAGATGCCTAGGGTTCGAAAGGACCTAAAATATACGATAGTTGGTTATCTAAATCAACACCACGCTTTTCTTGCAAGCCTGTTTCAGACTATTTACTTTAAGAGACCATGTAGAAAATATAAGATGGTTTAACCCACTTCATGTGATATTATATTTGTTTGTTTACTCTCCACCAACCTACGTGCTTCATATTTTTGAGCATCTTATTTAATTGCAAGTAAATTCAAGTAAAAACTCCTTTCCCTTAAAGTCTAAACTGTTGTTCCAAATTTTAATATCTTTAACCAGTTTAGATCCATTTATATCAAAATAATTCTAATTTTATACCATTTAAGAATGTGGCCCATGGCCTTTTATGACTGCATATTCATCACAAGCAACTGCGCTTCCTGCCCCACCCCCGCTGCTTTTTTTTTTTTCCTACACCTTGATTTCCAAGGAAAGCCTTATGGAGTAATAGATTGCTCTATTATAGCTTTTGCCAGTAGCAAAAGCTATAGTTAAGGCTGCGTATTCTTCTCATGAAGCTATTTTTAAATCCACTTAGCCAAACATGCACATTACTCAGTTTATAGGATCCCCACAAGGAGTTATGCTAAAATGAGATTTTGTTCTGTATTGTGATTGTGCCTGTGTGCAATGCACTGCAGCTAACAAAAATATGTTTGCGAATTGTAAATAACAGAATAATAATATTCATAAGTAACACCGGAAGCATTTGTTTGGCATGAATATGCATACCTATGGATGTGCATTTGTAGAAAGCAAGGCAGACTACAATGATAAAAGGTCAGATTTCATGTGCTGGAAAATGCCTTGCAGCTCCTCAGAATGAGTTTGAATTTCTTCAAAGGTTAAGGTCATTATGACCTATTTCAGTTTTCTTACTAATAGGCCTTGAGCTGCCTTGAAATATCACTGCCTTAGGCATTGTGGGGAACTCTTAAGATTGATACCAATATGTCATTATGTCTCCAGAATGGTACAACTAAAAGTCATAAATATATCTTAAAGCATATTGTTTTACCTGCACTAAGAATTATTGTTTTTTTCTATAACATACAGAGCATCTTTGCAGAACAAATTACAAATCATTGTTTTTACTTTAGTAAATAAACATTTTTTTAAAAAAGGGGGGGGGGTTCAATCAGCTGTAGCCAATGGCAGAAATGCTCCTGAAAGTAAGCCATTGATTTTGGCTTCCACGGCTTCCATGGCAAGAATCCACAGAAGTCCCTCCATATATTAGGATGTCTGTGCTGACAGACGCCACACCACTTGCCTTTCCATGCAGCTGTAAACCTCTGTCCCTAGGCCTGAATGACATATTGAAAACCCCACATTAAATTATACTGAACTTTTCATATAAATTTGTTAGAGCAAATTTCACTGGAATTCTAAACCCTCATTAACACTCCACAGGTTTGGTTTCTATTAGCAGACTGGTTTGGTGCTCTGGTAAGTGACATGTGAATAGAAAAATCCTGCTTCATCTCTGCAAAGAAAATAATTTCCAGATAATGTCTTCACTGCACTGCCAACCTGGGCTCTTACCTAATTTTTAGCCCAACTTCCCTACAATCCACACAGAAAAACCTCTCACTCCAATCTGAAATTGCTTTAACTTCTTGCTATCTTACCCAGCTGAGGGATTAAGATAGACCAGCACTCTGTTTTCATTCAGGCAGGAACTTCCACACACTTTGCAGTGAGAGAAGCAAGTGCTAGTAATCCACCAATGTCCTTCCCACAGTTCCCCTGAAGAGCTGATAAGTTCTCCCATAATTAACAGGGAATGAATGCTAGAGCATCTCATAAGAACAGCCATACTGGTTCAGACAAAAGGTCCATCTAGCCCAGTATCTTGTCTTCCAACCATGGAAATGCCAGGTGTCCCAGAGGGAATGAACACAACAGGAAAACATCAAGTGATCCCTCCCCTGTCACCCATTCCCAGCCTCTGACAAAAAGAGGCAAGGGACACTATTCTTACCCATCCTGGCTAATAAGCATTGATGGACCTATCCTCCATGGCTACGTCTACATTGGCATCCCTTTCCGGAAAAGGGATGCTAATGAGACGAGTCGGAATTGCAAATCCGCGGGGGATTTAAATATCCCCCGCGGCATTTGCATTTACATGGCTGCTGCTTTTTTCCGGCTTGGGGATAAGCCGGAGAAAAGCGCCAGTATAGACGCGATTCTCCAGAAAATAAGCCCTTTTCCGGAGGATTTCTTATTCCTACTTTCAAAGGGCTATTTTCTGGAGAATCGCGTCTATACTGGCGCTTTTCTCCGGCTTATCCCCAAGCCGAAAAAAAGCAGCAGCTATGTAAATGCAAATGCCGTGGGGGATATTTAAATCCCCCATGGATTTTGCTATTCCGATGTGTCTAATCTGCATCCCTTTTCCGGAAAAGGGGTGCAGTATAGACACAGCCCATGAGTTTATCTGGTTCTTTTTTTAACCCTTTTGAAGTCCTGGTCTTCACAACATCCTCTGGCAAGAAGTTCCACAGAATGACTGTGTGTTGTGTGAAAAATGGCCAAGAAATTTGTCCTCAGAATCCCAAGAGCATGTCCAGAAAGAGGCGGGTTGACATATCACTGATAAGGTTGGTGGGAGCACTCACAGCTGGGTTAGTCTTTGCAGAGAAATCTACCCTACATTTTCAGATGCGATCATTAATTTCCCATCTACCTTGCATGATGGCGTCATTGAGATCTAACTTAACCAAGTTATACTTGCTAATTGTATATTGAAAGTCAATGAGACTTGTGGTGCTAGTGGTGAATGTTTAGAGCAGCCACTAGGGCAGGCCTGGGCAAAATATGGCCCGTGGTCCAAATCCGGCCTGCCACGCCATAGATCTGGCCTGTAGAGACAGTGGGGATTCCCAACCATGACTCCACTGCTTGCCCCACAGGCTACTCAGAAACGTGACTGCGTGGCACTTCTCTTTATGAGTCTGGGGGAGAGAGGAAAAGATTCAGATGCTGCTCCCACCCCCAGCACAATCCCATTGGCTGGTTTCTGGACAGACACTGGCCTATGGGAGCTGCCTGTTTGAGTAAAAGGCATCTCTGTAGCACAACCCTCCTGCTCAGTTACTCACTCAAGCACATGGCTGAGCAGGCAAAAACATTTTAAGCTCTGAAACCCTTTAGCGCTGCAGGCAGGTTCGGCTGCTGGCTGGTAAGTCTCCTAGCCAGAACCTGCCTCCAGCACCCCACACGCCCCCTTCTACACATGCACTTATACCCCCTCCCAGATCTGGCACCCCAATCTCCTGCCTGAGATCACAATCCTCTCCTATCCTAGGTCACATCCCAAAATCCTGCACCCCAGTTCCCGGCCCTAGATCATAACTGCTTCCTTCATCCAAACTCCCTCTCAGACACCATTCTCCCTCCTGCACTCCAATCCCTTATCCCAAGCTCCCTTCTGCACCCTACCTCCATCCCAGACCCTGCACCTCCTCCATTAATACCATGGAAGTATATGGCCGTCAACCACTTTCCAAAATCTTGGAGTGCTCCCCCCCACTGAAAAATTATTGCCCACCCCTACACTACGATGTATACAACAAGGAGGCAAGAGTCTATGTAAACAGGAAATAAAGATGAAATAAAATAATGATTCCTCCAATGAATGCAGGATATGTCTAAGTCTTCCAAGAGAGATGACTATCCAGCCTCTTTCTGAAAACCTCCAGTGAAGGATATTCCATGCTTTTCTTAGGCACTTTGTTCCACTGTCTTATTGTTCTTATAGTTAGAAGGTTTCTTCTGAGATTTAATCTAAAAATGCTCTACTGTAATATGAACCGATTGCCTCTTGTCCTGCCCTCCTTGGCAAGAGAGAACAATTTTTCTCCATCTTTTTTCTATGACAACTTTTCAAAAATTTAAAGAACACTATCCTATCTCCCCTTAATCTTCTCTTTCCAAACTAAATGCACTCAGTTCCTTCAGCCTTTGTTCATTTGGCTTGCATTCTATTCATTTGATTATCTTTGTTGCTTGCCCGTGTATCCTTTCCAGTTTCTCTAAAACCTTTCTATACATTGGTGACTAAAACTGGATACAGAATAGTACTATCATCTCCCATGACTTTCATTTGCTTTCTTTTTTTTTTTTTTTTTTTTGCAAGAGCATCACATATATTACCCTTCAGAAGTGAGACTTTCACAGGTGCCTTGACAGTACCAAATACAGATGATCACATTTGGGTGAAAGATTCTCAATAAAAAGAAAACAGATCAAAAATGCATAAAACCCTTCAACTCTACTTTTGTAAGGTACCAGTAAGATTCATCAGTTGGAACCAGTGACACCTTTTATTCTCCACTTAAGCTCATCTGAAGAAATGGGTTTTGCCCACAAAAGCTAGTAAGATATATATATATATATATATATAAAATCATAGAATAATAGGACTGGAAGGAACCTCGAGAGGTCATTGAGTCCAGTTCCCCGCCCTCATGGCAGGACAAAATACCATCTAGACCATTCCTGACAGACACCTATCCAACCTATTCTTAAATATCCAGAGCTGGAGATTCCACAACCTCCCTGGGCAATTTATTCCAGTGTCTGACTACCCTGACAGTTAGGAACTTTTTCCTAATATCCAACCTAAACCTCCCTTGCTGCAATTTAAGCCTATTGCTTCTTGTTCTGTCCTCGGAGGTCAAGATGAACAAGTTTTCTCCCTCATTCTTATGACACCGTTTTAGATACCTGAAAACTGCTATCATGTCCCCCCTCAATCTTCTCTTTTCTAAACTAAACAAACCCAATTCCTTCAGTCTTCCCCCATAGGTCATGTTCTCTAGACCTTTAATCATTCTCGTTACTCTTCTCTGGACCCTCTCCAATTTCTCCACATCTTTCTTGAAATGCGGTGCCCAGGGTTGGACACAATACTCCAACTGAGGCCTAACCAGCGCAGAGTAGAGTGGAAGAATGACTTCTCGTGTCTTGCTCACAACACACATGTTAATGCATCCCAGAATCATGTTTGCTTTCTTTGCAACAGCATCACACTGCTGACTCATATTCAACTTGTGGTCCACTATAACCCCTAGATCCCTTTCTGTCGGACTCCTTCTCAGACAGGTGCTTCCCATTCTGTATGTATGAAACTGATTGTTCCTTCCTAAGTGGAGCACTTTGCATTTGTCTTTATTAAACTTCATCCTATTTACCTCAGACCATTTCTCTAATTTGTCCATGTCATTTTGAATTATGATCCTATCCTCCAGATTAGTCGCAACCCCTCCCAGCTTGGTATCATCTGCAAACTTAATAAGCGTAGTTTCTATACCAATATCTAAATTATTGATGAAGATATTGAACAGAGCCAGTCCCAAAACTGACCCCTGAGGAACCCCACTTGTTATACCTTTCCAGCAGGATTGTGAACCATTGATAACTACTCTTTGAGTACAGTTATCCAGCCAGTTATGCACCCACCTTATACTAGCCCCATCTAAGTTGTATTTGCCTAGTTTATTGATAAGAATATCATGCGAGACCATATCAAACACCTTACTAAAGTCTAGGTATACCACAGCTTCTCCCTTATCCACAAGACTTGTTATCCAGTCAAAGAAAGCTATCAGATTGGTTTGACATGATTTGTTCTTTACAAATCCATGCTGGCTGTTCCTTATCACCTTGCCACTTTCCAAGTGTTTACAGATGATTTCCTTAATTATTTGCTCCATTATCTTCCCTGGCACAGAAGTTAAATTAACTGGTTTGTAGTTTCCTGGGTTGTTCTTATTTCCCATTTTATAAATGGGCACTTTATTTGCCCTTTTCCAGTCTTCTGGACTCTCTCCTGTCTCCCATGATTTTCCAAAGATGATAGCTAGAGGCTCAGATACTTACTCTATCAGCTCCTTGAGTATTCTAGGATGCATTTCATCAGGCCCTGGTGACTTGCAGGCATCTAACTTTTCTAGGTGATTTTTGACTTGTTCTTTTTTTATTTTTTTGTTTTACCTTCTAAAACTACCCCCTTCCCACTAGCATTCACTATGTTAGGCATTCCTACAGACTTTGCGGTGAAGACCGAAGCAAAGAAGTCATTGAGCAACTCTGCCATTTCCAAGTTTCCTATTACTGTTTCTTCCTCCTCACTGACCAGTGGGCCTACCCTCTCCTTGGTCTTCCTCTTGCTTCTAATGTATCTATAAAAAGTCTTCTTGTTTCCCTTTATTCCCGTAGCTAATTTGAGCTCATTTTGTTGCTCGCCTGTAGACAGATAGATATTTTGTTGGTCTCTAAGGTGCCACAGGACTACTTGTTATCTTATTCCAAAACATCCTCATTGCTACAAGAAAACTGAACCAGTGAACGCCACCTTCCTGTCTACATAGATTCTCTCCCTGTGAAGAGATTTACAGACAGAAGCAGATGGCATCCTACAATCCTGCAAGATTACAAAAAATCTTGAGATTTCAACAAAGTCAGAGGAGAAATAACTGAATATTTTATAAGGGTAGATAAATTCTGGACACAGGGCTCAAGATTCATGCGGTCTCCTTCTGTGCTTTGTAGTGCTGGAGATTCTTGTTTTGTGTTGATATTTCATTCCTTTTATATGGTGTTATTTAAGATAACTTTTGGATAAAAGGTTTTATGGCCCTTCCCTTTTCAGAAATGCTTAAAGAGGCCACTAGGGGGCACAGACCAAGCAGGTAAATCTACATAAACTGAAAATAAAAACAGTTATGCATTCAACCCATGATGATATTCTAGATCTCTAATCTCTACTCAAACTAGGCTCCTAAATCACTTAAACATTTTTGAATGCTTCATTGATTTCTGAATATGTGGCTGCTATGTTACAGAAAAAAGCATAGTTTCCTCCCCATGCTTTTTCTCTTTCTTCATCACATCCCGGAGCTAACACATCCTGTCTGTTCAAATTTATTATATTGACTGAGGTAGCTGGATGTGACAGATCCAATCTATGATATATATACACATAGAAAACATGTTAAATGATGTGGTTTTGTAAGAATAAAAGTGTCTTTTTTAACTAGCCTCGTAAAACTGTGTGAGGAAGCCAGAGCTTGGGAGAAACCTCAGGACTCTTTCACATCCAGACCTCTGGACATTCTGTGTATTATGGAAAGATATTGTTCAACATAAATACAAGTTGGTACCTCACAACTAGAGACGAGAAAGTGATCCGTTATGAATATAAAAAATAATTTAACCAATTATGAAAGAATTTGCAAACTAAGTCTGATTAGTTTAAATGTATTCTTCACGATTCATAAGTTATTTTATGATAAAGAAGCCTATAGGTTGGTTATCACAAACTGTTTACTTCTGCTATTTGTGGTGACTGGTCATCTATGTCCATGGTGATGCTTATCTTTCTTGATTGCATGACAGGAATAACCTGTAATGCCCTTTCAATGCCAGTGTTCGCCTAAACACTACAGGAGGGATAGCTCAGTGGTTTGTGCATTGGCCTGCTAAACCCAATGTTGTGAGTTTAATCCTTGAGGAGGCTATTTGGGGCAAACATTTGTCAGGGATGGTACTTGGTCCTGCTGTGAAGGTAGGGGATTGGACTTGAAACCCTTTCAAGGTCCCTTCCAGTTCTAGGTAATCTTCTAATAATTTTTTTTCTTAAACAATCATTAATACTAAGTTTGCAGTATAATAAGCAATCATCAATATACCAGCAATCACCCAAATTCTTGCAAACAATGAATAATATGACTATGGATGAAAATAGCAAGAATATGTTACATTTGGTCACAAAATTATTCACTGGTCACTGCTTCATATAACTTAGCTTATTCTAATCACAACTTTGATGGAAACCTTGAATGAAGCCAGGTGATCTACCGCAGCTCTGGGGCTAGGAGGGGAACAAATGGTGCAAATGATATAGGGAAGGAAGGCCAGGGGGAAATATTGGGTAAAAGACATCAGTTTTTCCTTAAATTAACCCAATAATTCCCTTTAACTATGTGAATGAGGGGATCCTTCTTCTCTTTCTCCTACTTTGGCTACAAGCTGAGGCTGTTCCTACAATCCTTTGTGATGTTTCTGAGTACCTGGCTGTCACAGGGTGCTCTACTCACAGCTAGGGGTATCTCCTCATGGCCTCTAGCTCTTTCAGCCTGATACCATCTTCTTGCAGTTTTCTCAGCCCACTGTCTCCCTCTTCTGCTCTGCAGTAGAGCCCCACTACCTCTGATACCTCTGAAATTGCTACATCCATTATAAATGTAAAAAAAATTGCTTGAGCCCAGCACCTCTTTCATTACAAATTAAGCACTGCCCTGCAGCACCTCTTTTGCTCCTGAGTGGCTGCAGGTTAGCCCTCCAGCCAATCACAACAGTCCTCCCAAGCCAGAGTCACAGCAAAGACCTCCACAGCATTGCAGCCAATCTGTAAATTCACTGCTCTGGCTAAATCATTCCTTCGGTGACTGGGACAAACAGCCTCGGACAGTTTTCAAGACCCCTGCCTAGACTGTGTCACTCACTCAGGGGCTGATAGTGAGTCCCAGGCACATCCTCTCCTTGGATTTCTAGTCCAGGGGCTGTATCTCCAGCAGCCAACGTCTCTTTTACCTCATTTTCATGACTTTCTATCCCAGGCTTGCATTTTCCACCCTACGTAGACCCCTATCTCCTGGGTCAGCCAGACAACCCCTTCCTCACTCCCATCACAGAGGCAACGTCTACACTATGGCAGTTTTTCGGAAGCTCTCATTTGCAAAACTTGTGCTCTCATTTGCATATTCTCTTCTGATCCTTTTTGTGGAAGAGATTTTTGCGACAAAACCCTCAGAGTAGAAAGGGCCATTTTTCAGAAAAAAAACCCTCATGTGCAAGATCCTGTAAACATCATTTCTTGAGGAATAAGGGATCTTACTCAAAAGGGGGGGGAGTGGTTCAGAAAAATGGCCCCGTCTACACTGTGGTTTTTTTTCCACAAAAACTTCTTCTGGAAAAAGGATCAGAAGAGACTATGCAAATGAGACCGTGAGATTTGCAAATGAGCACTTCATTTGCATTTCCTCTTCTGAAAAACTGCCATAGTGTAGATTTAGCCAGAGAGAGTGATTGCAGTAGGCCTCTTTCTCCTATTAGCTCCCTGGTTTTATAGAAGCCATACCTGCTCCTCCAGAGTGAGCTTCCCTTCATTTGGGCTCTCTTCTCAGAATAAATATCCCCCTTCTTTCAGCCTACTCAGGTATTTGGCCCTTCTGGCCTAATTTAACTCTCTCAGGGCCAGTGTGAGGAAACACACCCCATCACACTGTCTTTGTGCCTTGCCCATTTTTGAGTGGACTTTTGGAGTTCTGCCACTCTTAGACCAGATCCTGGGCTACAGTAACATGTATTCACTGATACTACCCTGCAGATCTGATTGGGTTTAGGTACCTTTGGTTCTCTTTTTCAAAATACAGGTCTGATAGTTTACAGCAGAGGTGGGCAATAAGTGGCACATGGACCAGACACATTTCACAAGGGTTAGCCCCTGGTAGGCTGCTAGATGCTTTATTTCACCTGAGCATCTGCCTCATAGCTGCCAGTGTCTGTAGTTTGCTGTTCCCCTCCAATCAGAGCTGTGGGAAATGGCACAGGCTGGGCCACCACTTCCCACAGCTTCCACTGGAGGGAAACCATGAACCATGGCCAATAGGAGCTCTGAGTGGCCTTATTTGTGGATGCTCAGTTAAATAAAGCATCTGACAGCCCATCAGGGGCTAACCCTGGAGAACCTCAGCTAGTCTGTGGGCCGCTTACTGCACACTCTGGTATACAGTGATCAGACAGCTTTCTTAAAGCAAAATTAGTATTTATTTTGAAATTGAAACAAAGTACTTAGAGAAAGAGGATTTTAAAACAGCCTACATATGTAGATTTACCTAAAACCCTACTGTCCCTATATGATAATCTAGATCAGTGGTTCCCAAGCTTTTCAAGCATACGGACTCCTTTTCAATCAATTAAAATTTCATGCACCCCCAGCTACCTGGAGAAGAAAAAAAACCCACCATCACAGACCACCAGGGTTCCGTGGACCACAGGCTGGGAACCACTGATCTAGACTAGCCTAACTTTTTCAGGCGTCTGCAGCAGGATGTTGTATATCAGTTCGGTCCACCCTGAACTATCCCTCCTGGCTTGTCAAAAGGTCCTTTTTAAACTTGTCAGAGTTTGTTCATCTCTCCATGGTCATGGGCCTTTTTCTGCCCTTTATTCCCTTTCCTGGTTGTGTATGTTGACTGGAGACAGAGGCAAAGGCATAAAAACATAAAAGACCTCTTCAGTATTTGCTGCAAGGCGGCTATTAAAGAATGACCATTTTGTTTTGTGATAACTTGCACAGTTTCAAATTCACCAAAAACTTTCCAACATATTAATGAAACACTTGTGCAACAACACTCATTTTGGATTAAAAGGGTCAAATTTCTGCTTAAGGGTATACTTGGCGTAGACCTCAGGAACCTCCCTTCAAATACTTCAAAAATCAAAAAGTCATCCCTAAACATTTTGGCTTTGATGAAGAAGTATATTTTGAAACCACCACATTTGGTCAAAATAGTTCTATTCAGCTGCTGCTATCTTAAGTCATTGTTTCCCTTCCCGTGTTTAGAAATCATTCCATTTCCCCCTCTGCAGTTTGCTATTCTTGTATTAAATAAATAACTGTTAATAAGATTGAGCTACATGCAGTTTTCCAAATTTTCTGTCTCAAGTGACCTGAAAGGAAACAGAGAAAACAACTTTCTCATATATAATGTGTCTTGGATGCCTGCTGTGCACTATGTTCACAAGCACGCAGTGGAAATTTTCCTGACTTTTCCTCCATACTTCCCATGACACAATGGAATCTTCTTTAAAAAATGAAATAGTAACTCTTCAGAATCTAAATACAAGCAAAAGAGTTTCACGGCAAAAGAAATCTACGAAAACAACATGGAGTTCTGTGGTACCTAACGACTAAAACAAATTTGTTAGTAGCTAAGGTGCTACAGGACTCTTCGTTGTTTTTGCAAATACAAACTAACACGGCTACACCTCTGAGAAAAGAAATCTAAGAAGATAATCTTCTATAACTTTTTAGCACAAATATGGACTCACATGGTGATCAGAAAGCCTGTGATCTCATCTGAATGTAATATGAATTAAAGCAGTCTGAATAAGGTTGGCTACGTTGTCAATTAACATATCACATTCACTGATCTCTGGAGTACCAAATTTGTTCATTTCTTATTGTAGAAATGACATTTGTACTATTTATTTATACTGAAAAATTATTTTAAAAGTCCTCAAGTGCTATGAACAGAAGTGAGGTTTTTTTCCCCCAATCAAATCCTTTCTTGTGGTTTTAGAGAAAACAGAAAATATTGTGCAAAGGATGGAGTTTTTATAATAATGTTTCTATTACTGATGTGTAACTTATAAAAATATATCTTAGGGAAAATAATATATCTTACATTTTGGTGTAACTCATCTTTTAGCATAATATAATGATAAAAGGTTTTCAGTCACCACTCCAATATGGACAGAAATTCTCTGCTTGAATAATAAAAGCATAGCAACAGGAATATTTTACTGACTGCCTGACCAGGACATTGACAGTGATTGCAAAATTCTCAGGAAAATTAGGTTACAAAAACAGAAAACCCAACAATAATGGGGGGGTTCAACTATCCTGACATTAACTTGGTAAATGTCACTTCAGGACAGGATGTAGAGATAAAATTTCTAGACACTGCTAACAACTGCTTCTTGGAGCTGCAAAGCCTGGCACCCATGAAGGAAAAGGCAATTTTTGATTTAATCCTAAGTGGTGCACAGGATCTGGTCCAACAGTGAATATAGCTGAAATGCTCAATAATAAATCAGCCATAATGTAATTAAATTTAACATCATTTAATGGGGGAAATATCAAAGAAACTCACCACAGTCACACTCATCTTCAAAACAGGGAACTAAACAAAAATGAGGAACCAAAAGGAACAATCATAAAAGCAAAATGCCAGCAATGCCTTCAAGCTGCAAGGAAACAATTTAAAACACAATAATACTGGATCAAACTAAATGTATCCCACCCACCCCCTCAAAAAAAAGTAAGAGGGGCAAAAAAAAAGGGTCACTATGATTAAACATCATGATCTTCTGTCTTTCCAAAGCCTTGAGCACAGAAAACCTTCTTCCTTCACATAACCCCCAGAGTACTCTGCTGCATCAGCGACCTACGCCAAATGAAGGCAGATGACTACAGCTAAGGTAGCCCAAGTCCTGCTCAGAATTCAACCATCTGTAGCACAAGGAGATCAGGTAAGTCTGTTCTGCAACTATGAGAGAGACAGACGGTAGGTCTACACTACAGAGAAAAGTTGGAAAAAGATACGCAAATTGCAAACCGCAATTTGCATATCTTTTTCCACTTTCCTTTCAGAAGAGGCTTTTCCAAAATTTGGCCCACTTACACGGGGCCAAATTTCAAAAAAAGCTCCTCTTTTGACACATCCCTTCTTCCTCATGCAATGAGGATTATAGGAAAGGCGAAAGAACACGTCCACTTTTTTGGAAATTGTTCCAAAAAAGCGGACACATTCCTTGGATGCAGTCTAGACTTAGCTTAAAAGATCCATTTTCTTCTGTGTCACACAGTGTTGTAACAAGCCCTGGAGGGTCCTGGTGCCAAAATAGGTATGGGGCCCTCTTCCTGATTCTGAAAATTAACATTTTACTTAACTTTCATCTCATACACCCTAGCATCCTCTATTTCCTCCAACTCACACCACAAATCCCAATGTCCCCTCAAAATCCCCCAACATCCTTCATTCCACTCCAAAGACCCCACAACACACTCCCCTTTTCCATTGCCCACCATCAACTTTCTCCTTAGCCCCACTCATCACCCCAAGGACCTTCCTGGACACTCACCAGCACCTTCTCCCAGCTCTTAGCTATCCCTAGACTAGTGTGGCTTCTCCTTAATCCAGCTACCTTATGATTCCGCTCACTCCCATCGTATGCCCCACTCACACAAGAGCCAAAGTTTATGACAATGTTGTGACCTCAAGTTCTATATTGATACACTACTCACTCAAATTTGCTCTCACATACCCGTCATGACGGAGAAACACATGGACCAAACCTGAGTGGTGCTGCAACTGCCGTGCACCTGGTCACACACAATGACACTCAGATCTGGCCTGACTGCCTACTGTCCCATTCTGAGTGAGTGCTGTCAAACTTGACCCTAAACTTTATGCACCCCTTGCACCATTGCACCTATGCCAAAGCTGCCATCAAATCAACTTCACACACAGATCTATCTGACTTCTCATACAAAAAGTGCTTGTCCTATTTTGCTGAAAAGATTAACAGTCTCTTAGATAAGTCTTGCTGAACCTAAGAATACAGAAGTAGAAGGGAAAGTGATGAACACACCACATTCCCCAACAGAGGTCAACCCAATCATGAGAGGTCAAAGATCCATTAGAGGAGGACATTAAATGCTACAGAAAAGATTTTCCCCTAGGGGTTTCAGTGAAAGTTGCTCATATCCAATATTTACTGTATCTAGGCCCCAGGCTCTCTTTTTAAATCCAGAGGTGTCTTATTACTGAGGTGTTGACTTAATTCTCTCTCTTTTTTAAACAATACCCAAATATAGGGATGAATTCCACATATGAGAAAAATATCACCCCTTAGTTAGACACAAAAGAGATGCAAGCTGTATTCAACAAAGTCAAACTGATATAGATTTTTAAAAAACATATTTAGACACATCAGCATTAAAAGGACAGGAATGGACTTGCTATACCTTTCTCAAATTCCTCTTTTTTGTATGATCTGATAATGCTTCATACATATCTAAAAACACTATGCATGTGAAATAATTCACCAGTTTTCATTCAAAAACTGTCTATCCTTTTTAGCTTCTGTACTGACACTGTACAGGCAAAGCAATATCATAGAAATAGCAATGTGTGTCCCACTGACATAATCCATAGCAGATTCCGTAGCTTTCTGAGTCTAAATACCTGTATAAATTGTGGTTTCTGTGCATTCCCAAACAGAATGTCTTTATTTCCCCACAAAAACTTACATTATCTATTGAGAACATTGTATTGGAAAAACGGTACCGAAGATCCAGCTCAAGTAGCCTGTGACATTTCTGAATCAGAGGCATTGCAGACTTGTCTTCTTTTCCTGACTAGACCCTGCTCACATCCTGGAATTTCAAAGATTTATTAGAGAGATTATGAATCTTAAGCTAACCAGAAAAGAATTCATACATTTAACCTTAATAGGAAAACTTGATGTGGAAGCACAGTGGTACATTAGCTACAGCCAATACTAATCTTCCAGTATAGGAGGACTGAGCCAGGTGATTTAACTCTTAACCCCAACACATTGTGGTTTCAGCTCAATTATTACTTGGCAGTCTCACTCTTCAGCTAATACAAGGCATTAAAATGACACATTTCAATTTGCTCCCTCTCAAAAAAACACATTAGAATGACAGGCTGACATTTGGAACAAGGCTTATGTTGCTGCTATTTTTAAGTGCTCTTCAACTAGCAAACATACAGTATTTAAAAATTCAACACTAGCATTTATTAGCTGGGGTGTGGGAGCTCTTCACAGCAGATAAATAAGGCT
This sequence comes from Pelodiscus sinensis, assembly GCF_049634645.1. Lineage (NCBI taxonomy): Eukaryota > Metazoa > Chordata > Testudines > Trionychidae > Pelodiscus > Pelodiscus sinensis. Next base: position 94,468,741 of record NC_134715.1, on the reverse strand, counting down.
TGATTGATAATAAATGTAGCTATTACATTTTTTTAAACACTGTGATGCCTAATCATATGTGCACAAATGTTATCTGACTGCCAGCAAGTAGAAAAATATGCCAATATTTTGAAATCAAATAGAAAAGGGATGCACAAGAAAAGTATGTCATGATTCAATACACTGTTCCATGCAACACAAACACGAGCATTCATCACCTTGATGTTTAGCACAGGGAACAATGTGTCAGAACTGTCTGTCAATCCCATCACTGGGTGACTTTACCTTGCAGCACTATCCCCCCTTGTGCTCACTGTTCAGTTAATTCCAAATACAAAACAAGCCATTCCAGAAATGGAGTCTAGTGAAGGACAAAAATAATCACAAGATTTTCTCACTAGCTCAGAACTTTCTAAGAACAGGGGTGCATTCTTAAAGTGGGAATTTGGGGATGCAAGATCTTCCTCTTGAAAGGAGAGAAACAAAAGAGAAACCCTAAGAAAAATTACACTCCTGTCCATCTCAAATTATGTATTCAGAGTCTTCTCATCTTTGGGTCTGCTAGGAATAAAGCTGTTTGGTGGTGGGTTAAGAGTTGAACAATGCATCTTCTGTTTAGAATCACCTTACTAAGAATTCCAACAGCAAGCTGAAAGCTTGTGACTTGCTATAAACAGTGTCAGCAGAGGTCATAGAAACAGGGAATGAATGTTGTAATCTAATGAGACATTTGCAGCATGCTCATGCTGCTGCATTATTCCTACAGCCACTGCTCCTGCTTCTAGGTCATCCATGCTGACTCCTTTACCCTTCTACTGATTCATCTGTGATTTCTCTGATATGGCCGCCAAAAGAACAATTCAGATGTCAAGAATTGCTTATGACCAAGATAGAAAGCACTCACCAAGAGGTGCTGCCACTCTTTTAACAATACAACTGATTGGGGGCATTATTGATCTGGCTTGACACGTGATTCAGAAGGTTGCTGGAAGAATTAAATCACCAACACAGCATTACATCTCAATTCCCTTTGAATTACTATATTAACCCTCCCCTCTCCCCAGTATGCTTGTGGTTGTGAAAATCAAAGCTGGGATATATTTGGAAAAGGAGCCAGATTTATTTTATTGCTAACACAGGGTATGTCTACACTACCACCCTAGTTCGAACTAGAGTGGTAATGTAGGCATATCGCACTTGCAAATGAAGCCCGGGATTTGAATTTCCCGGGCTTCATTTGCATAAGCCGGCCGGCGCCATTTTTAAATGCCGGCTTGTTCGAACCCCGTGCCGCGCGGCTACACGCGGCACGGGGTTCGAACAAGCCAGCATTTAAAAATGGTGCCGGCCGGCTTATGCAAATGAAGCCCGGGAAATTCAAATCCCAGGCTTCATTTGCAAGTGCGGTATGCCTACATTACCCCGCTAGTTCGAACTAACGGGGTAGTGTAGACATACCCACAGAAACCAGTGCAGCCACTATCTGAGCTATATGGGGGAGCCCCATTTGCCACTTTCCACAGATCAGGTTCCAAAATTGCTCTTATATGCTAATTGCATAGTCCATCCCAAGACAAACTCATAAAAAGGAAAGAGATTATTTAAAATTGATTTTATAAAATTTCCATAACACAGGGGATCCCCTCCACAGCACATACAGTCCAAGACTGCAACCTGTAGCCTCTACATTACTACTAAAAAGAATTCCAGCTTTCTCTGAAAACATAACTCCTTTTCCACCAGTACAACTGTATAATACCTGACATTAGAAGCTTTGATTATTTTTTTTTTAACTTCACAACTTGACTATTTTTTTCCTACCCAAAAGCAGCATTTTAGGGCCTGCAGCTTTGATAGTCAATGGCAAAACTTTTACTGAGTATAGTAGAAGCAGAATCCATCCTTTAAGGAAAAAAAGCCAATAATTTTATTGTTTTTTTCCTTCTTGTGTCCACAAGCTAAAACAGGTGTTCTAGGGACTAATTTTTGATCACATTAAAGTGTCACCACTGACTCTTGCTGGTGGCTGCTCTCACAATTTTTCCTAAAATAGTTAATTAGCTTTAAGAAAAACAAGTATGCACATATACACATCCAAATCATTATAACGTATTTATTCCTATCTAGTAAAGTCTGTTGTGAAAAGTGATGTAACAAACATACAAGTATCACTTTTCACAGTAGACTTACTCAGCCCTGGAGACAAATTGAGCTGCAGGAGACTGAAGTCATAAGCCCTGTGGCCACAGCCTCAAATCTTGTGGCTGGAGGACAGGGCTAAGGATAGAGCCCAAACCCATGTGACCAGAGAATAGGCCCTGCTGCTGCACAACTGGAGCTTGAGGCTTGAGTCTGAAGCCCTATGGACAAGCTTTCTGACCTGCCACCATATGGCTAAAACCCAAAGCCTGAGCCACACCACCCCTGGGAAGGTAGGTTACTCATTGGCCACTTGCTACTCCAGTATTGGGCCCCAGAAATCTCCACCTGCTAGTGGCCCCAGCAGCCAACACCAAGGTGGTTAATCCAGGAGCAACAGGAAGTAGGAGGGGAGTAGGGGGAGGCTACTTTGCCCCCTACACACACTCCCAAGTCACAGCCCAGGAGGCTGTGGCCACAAGAAAAGTCCCTAGTGGCCACAAGAAGCCACAATGGCCGATTTGAGAAACACTGAACTAGAAAAATGAACATAAGCTTAGGAATCCAGAATTCCAAAAATCTAGTCCTGTCTCTGTTACCAGTTGTACTCAATAATACTTTAAAAATATCATTAGGAAGTTTTACAAAATTCCTTTGAAGTAATGTAGTCTCATTATGTACCCTTTACAGATGGTAAAACTGAGGTGTAGACAGATTAAAGGTCATATGTATGACAAAAATTGGGATTGTAACCATTTTTCCTTCTTGTGCTGCATAAAGGTCAGTAAGTTTCTCAAAAACAAGTTACGTGTATGATAATAATTTAATTATTGTTTTGGACAAAATGACCACAGAGGGCACATCTACATAGTAGGGCTAAAGCCGAAATAAGCTACATCAACTGGATAGCTTAAGTCAAAATAGCTTATTTCGACTTTTGGCACTGTCTACACAGCAGGAAGTCTGAGTTAGGGCATTCGTCCTCCGACTTCCTTTACTCCTCATAAAATGAGGGATACGGGAGTCAGAGTAAGAAGTCCTCTAGCTCGACATTATTTCAACATTATGTCAAAATAACTGCTTGTCATGTAGACACGGACTATATTGTTTTGGAATAACGTCAATTATTCTGAAATAAAGCTGCAGTGTAGACATAGGCAAAGTTATTATACAAATGGAGTGATCACTGAAAATGCCAAAGAATTTTGTTTCTATTGTTTTCCTGCATAGCTGGAAACCTGCACCTGAAAAAGAAGTTTTTACTTATCATTTATGCTAAATCCTGGGGCAGAAAAGAAAGATGTCTGGACCTGCAAAGCCACAGTAGAGGAAATGCTGAATAGGCCTATAGAAAGTACGGTCTGTCCCTGATCAAAATAATTACTTCAATAAAGTTATGAGGCTTGGAAGGTGCCAAATTGAATCTGTATTCATCACTTGCTGAATCACATTAGGAAATGTGCCCCCAATTTTCTGCAACTTCTAACTGAAAAAGTGACATCTGGTCATTACGGAGTAAAGAAAAGCTTTTTATCATTTTATTGAAATACATAGCCTAGTTAGCTTAAAATGCTAGTGTAATTAAATCTCCAATGGAATAGGTTACAAGCCATACTATGGATTAAGTAAAAAAGTCATAGAAAAGCACTGCAGGTAAAGAGACATCCAAAACCAATTTCCAATATAGACATGCCTTTCCAAATAAGAAATAAACTAATCTACTCAGAGTAGAAATAATTGTGCTTTTACTAAAGGTACCATTTAAACTAATATTTCCGAGAAGATCTCTCTTGTGAAGTGTGATTTAGCATAATACTAGCCAACTGGCCCACAATTAATTTTGCTTTCTGCACAAAACTCTCATCAAAATTTTCTTTTATAGAATCACAATGGAATCACAATGTATAAGTTATAAAATCACAATGTATAGCTGAGAGATGAAAGCAAGGTCAGAACCAATGCTTCCAATGCAGCCAGCTGGAATGGGAAAGAAATCCTGGGTGCAGTTACGCTCACTCAGCTGTTTAGCCCTGTAAGGTATTCAACTGTTGTTATGTAAATACAGTTCATGCTGGAATGGGAAAGAAATCCTGGGTGCAGTTACGTAAATACAGTTTAGTTAGTGCTATAGGCATGATAGATAGTCAATTGTTAGAATGGTATTTTGCCTATTGTAACTAATTTGGCTATTGTGGGTCACAAATCATATGGAATTCTAAAATATGACCACCAATACTTTCAGGAGGGACACTGTCACTGTAAAGAATCTCGGATGGAGAAGGCTTTCCCTTCCTGACTCAGTGAAGTCAATTGCGGGGGAGGGCAGAGCTCTGAACCAGCAGGCTACATGCCCTCCAGGTATGAGCTGTAAAACTGATTCAACCTATTTCTCTTCCCCCCAATTCTAATGATAGAACTAACACTGACTCCATAAGGAGTCTCATTATTTTAAAAAAATATTATTCCAAGGGATGCTGGAGTCTTTTTGGCTGGCCTGTGTTGTGGCCCAAGAGCTGAAATCACTGAGAAACTGATATCACAAATAGCTGAAATCATTAGGTTTGGCCTAGAGTCAAATTCATCACAGGAGACCAACAGCTGGCCAGCTGGCGGGAGCAGCCAGCGGGGACACTGGCAGGTGGTTGGCAGGAGCAGTGGCAGGCAGCTGGTGGGAGCAGCAGTGAGTGGCCAGCAAGGTGGTGCCAGAGAGCAGCGAGCAGGTGGATGGTGAGTGACCAGCAGAGTGGGTGAGACGCCTACTATTCTTCCCCCCCCCCCTCAGGATGGGAGGTGAGCTTTGCAGGTCACCTCTGAATTCTGGTCTGCCCTGACCAAGGGCAGCAACTGTGAGTGGGGTGCAGAGAAGGGTTGAGCATGTGAATGGAACAGGACTTGCGAGCCTGAGAGGCAAAGGACATTGCCCAACCTACCTGAGCTGGGATGTTTACTCATGGTTTGGTTATGAACTGTGTGGTGTTTTCCCAAATTAATGACACATTACTTCTCTCCCTCTTGCATTAAAAGTTTCTTTTCTAAGCTCAGACTCTGTGCTTCTGAGTGGGAAAGCATTGCCTCTCAGATGTGCTCAGGGGAGTGTGTGAATTTACCAGGTTACTGGATGGGGGCTTGAACCAGATGGCTACGTCTACATTGGCCCCTTCTCCGGAAGAGGCATGTTAATTTCCAACTTCAGAATAGGGAAATCCGCGGGGGATTTAAATATCCCCCGAGGGATTTAAATAAACATGGCTGCTGCTTTTTTTCTGGCTTGGGGAAAAGCCGGAAAAAAGCGTCTAGACTGGCGCGATCCTCCGGAATAAAGCCCTTTTCCGGAGGAACTCTTATTCCTACTTTGATCCTCCGGAAAAGGGCTTTATTCCGGAGGATCGCGCCAGTCTAGACGCTTTTTTCCGGCTTTTCCCCAAGCCGGAAAAAAAGCCGGCCATGTTTATTTAAATCCCGCGGGGGATATTTAAATCCCCCGCAGATTTCCCTATTCTGAAGTTGGAAATTAACATGCCTCTTCCGGAGAAGGGGCCAATGTAGATGTAGCCGTTATGTGTTGGATGGATAAAAAGGAACCCCTAGATATTTAACCCAGACCTGGCTGCTGTTGGTGCTACCTGACAGAAGGGTTACCTATAGAATCACAATGGAAATAAGGTCCAATCCCAGGGTTTAACTTTACAACAGTAAAGCTTTTCCTCACAGCATGAAATGTTGAAGTATACTCTTGGAATTCTGTTTTCAAGACTACTGCCTATGAATTACTTCTACAGGGTGAACAGTTCCCTCAGCAAACATTTTTGCATTATTTATAGCTGACTTGCTTTGGCCTCTTGATTTGGAACTTATACTGGAGTAAGCTCAAGTAACAAATTTTCATGAGCTTATGCAATCACAAGCCTTTTCCAATAACTGGCCTGAGCGCATAAATTCACATGCACCTACAGGAGCAAACAAAGCCACCATGTACTGGGCTACAAGATATTGGAACATTCTGGTGAAAATGTGATGGTGTCACTGGGCCAACAACCTCCTGTGGACCACCTCATTGCCTGGGGTAGCTCTGCAGCACTCAGCTTTTCTTTCCCTTTTCAAGACTTCTTAAAAACTCCATATCTTTGTCTTTGACATGGTAAATGCCACCCCTGTCAGGGGGTGGTGTAATAAGAGAAAAAGTTTAAAACAATCCTTCAGGCTCCAAAGTAAAGTCCATCACCACAACAGAAAGTTCAGACTTAGCTCTGACATCTTCTTCCACAGTCAGAACCCTTCTGTCCAAGTTTGTTCTTCAGAAAGCCACCAGTCCACACTTTTCCTATCTGGAGCTCAGTCTTCTGTTTCTGGCTTCCAGGCATCAACCTGCTCCCACACAGGGTCTTCTGCTCACTGCAGCTCTCCTCTGCCAGAGCTTCCTCTCCCTGTTTCGTTTGTCTTTGACTTTCTCTGTTTTTGACAAAGCAGTTCATTATACGAGGTTATGACTGTCACATTTCATCATTTATTTTTAGCCAATGGTGTATGGGGTTGGTGTGTTTTATGATCCTTTCCCACAGTTTAGTATGCTAGAGGGAACACATTGAGTCTTTTTTATTTGTTATTTATTTTTATTAATTCACTTCCCTGACATTCTCACACTAGTCCTTTTAATGAAACAAATCTACGATGCCAAGTGAGGCTATGTCTAGACTGCAGAGTTAAATCGGAAAAAGATACACAATTTGCAGAGTGAATGGGGAAGCCACAAATACTCAAAAACACCCCTGAGGGGAGCAGGAGGAGAGAGAGAAACAACCAAATTAACCATGAAAGTTATCTATTTCCCGCTAGGGGAGCCAAACAAACAAAACAGTTACAATATTGAATCTAACAACTTAAATCTAATTACAAAAGTTAGAGCTAGCAAACCCATAAGTGATTATATAGGGCCGGGTCAGAAGGCTTTATCTCTCTAAAGAAAGAGAGATCTCACTACTCCACAGAGCTTAAATCAATCAGGGTTCTCAGCTGCTGTTGGTGGATAAGGGTCTGGATAACTTGAGACAAGCAGAGGCCCCAACACAATCAGTCAGGACAATGTTCCTTCAAGGGGCTCATAATGCATTTAGGCAGCTTCAGTGTTTTGGATACCAGTTAGGTATGTAAAAACCTATTAAAATAGTTAACCAGTTAAACGATTACATTTATATTGTTTAACTGGTTAACTACTACACCCAACAGGGACTCTTGTACATTTCAAAGGAGGAATGTGGAACACCACGTGCAGCCCGGGGCCAGCCCGGGGACTTCGGGCTGTACACAAGCATGCCAGCTTTGAAATGTACAAGAGTGCCCAGCAAGGGCTCTTGTGCATTTCAAAGTGGCAGCACAGCATGGAGCCTGGGATCAGTGGGGGACTTCCCAGCTGACCCTGGGTTCTGTGGAAATGCCACACGGAGCCTGGGATCAGCTGGGGAGTTCTCAGCTGACCCCGGGCTCCAGGCGGTGCTTCCAGTTTGAAAAAGCCACCTCGGTGTTTCAAAAGGGCAGCACCACACAGCTAAGCCCCCGGGGATCAGCTGTGAGGTGCTGCCCCTTTGAATGCCTCACATTCCCGGCTCAGCTGTATAACACTGCCCCTTTGAAGTACTCCTTCCCCCCCGCCCACCTTTGCTGCCTCTGACAGAAGCAGCAAGAAGGGAGGGATCGACTAGTCGACTATCCAATAAGCATTTGCTTATCGGATAGTTGACTAGTCTTTAACATCTTTAGGTTCATATAACATCTGGAGGAGAGATTTCCCATCAGGCAATGCCTCTCTGCTTTTTGAGTCTCAGAGTTCAGAGCAGTTCTTGTCTTGGACTTTCTGTTCTCTATTCTATATGCTAATGAAGATATCTTTCTGTTCCATTTTTAATGCAAATGAAGCTAGGGGAGTTTCTAGAGAGTTTCAGGTGTATTTTCCCCTGTCTTTTCACTGTTTTGTGTAAGTTTTCTTTTTATTGGATTTGGTTCAAGCAGAGGCTGGAGGAAGGGAGGTCTTTTGTAAGTCAGAATGGGGGAAAACTATGCCCTAGTTCCCCAAGAACACACAGCTGATAGGTAACTATATATCATGGAAACTTTGTCCTTTTCTTTCCTTTTCCCATACTTCATGCCATTTCCTTGCAAGCTCCTGCATGACCACACTTTTAAACTCTTGTCTACTTAAGGATACCGTAATATTCAATTCCTCATTTTTGTAAGTCATGTTTTGCTGCTTTGTCAGCTATCTCATTTGCAGGTATTCAATATTTGCTAGAATCCATGTAGCTGTTACACTCAGACTTGTTTGTATTATTTCCATAGATAGAAACATTATTTCATTTATTTTTATCATTTCCACTTTCCAAAGCCCCTATTCTGATTGTCATTAAGCCTGATGAGGAATAAGATAAAATTATAAACTATAGCCCATTGTATTTCTGATCCAAGTTAGTTGCAACATTACCCACATTAGATCAGTCATCAGAACAGTCACACAATTTCTATTCCTTTCAGATTTCTGAATTCCATGAGTGGGAACACAGAAGACTGTTCCCACTCCACTCATGCTATCACCTTTTGATCCATTTGTATAGATTTGGCAAAGCTGACCCCATTTTTCAGAAACTTCATTGGTCATACACTGTATTTTTGCTTCCGTAGGGTTTTTTCATACAATCTTAAATCCATAAATGGGTGAATATCTATCCAGTTGTAATTTGATTTTCCATGATTGTTTTTTTCTCATTTTACTGATTTTTCTTTTAACTATATCTCCTTAACCCACTTTTGACCTTAGTAGTATGAGAAAGTCTGTGGCAATCCATATGATTTTGTCTACCACACTCCCAGCAATCTTCATAAATCTTTTATACGTTTCTGTTTTCATTATTTCATTTTACCTTTGTCCACAAGGTTAAATCTAATAGTTTCATCCTTAGATTTATGTGTTCTTCTCCAGTGGCTATTTGTAGCACACACATTGGTCTTGTTATCACTGTACCACATGCTAATTACAGAGTTTAGTCCTGGAACCGTTTCAAATTTCTAACGTTTGTTTTCAAGCCTGAACCAAAGGTTTCATATCCATAGTCTGAAATTGGTCTTAATGCTCTATATATCATTATCAATATCCTAGCGGCACCCCCATTAGTTTCCAGCAATACTTTTAAGTTCATCCTACTTTATCTCTGTGACCTTCCTAAATTAATGTATTATCAAATAGTACTCATAGAAATTTAAACTTTTGAACTGATTTTTTTCATTCTTCTCTAAATTTCTTGCTTGCTAAAAGCATTCCCTTTGGTTTTGCAAGAGTAAGTTTAAATCCACAATCATTTCCTCACTTGGAAATTCCCTGGAGTGTCTCAAACGTTTTTTACATGGCTATTTTAAGTCTTTTGCGCTTAGTCCATATATAGCATTATCATCTGCAAAAAGGGAAATACCTATTCCAATCTACATACTTTCTGGGAGTTCATTTATTATAAATGGAAGCTTCTAAGTTTTTGAGAGAGCAGCTTCTACCTTGACTTTTATAGGTCTGTCCCTTAAAAAGTCTCTTATCCACCAAAACATTATTCCTTTTATTTCAATTTTGGTTAATTTGTATAGACTGTCTTCCTTCCACAACACGCTTTATGTTTTTCAATGGCTAGCAAGAATGCTATAAAATTCTTGGGCCCAATGACTTTTTGCACCCACTTTTCTAGATTCATTATATAATCAACTGTACATCTTTCTTTTCTGAAACCATATTGTACCTCAAAAATAATATCATTTTTCTTCAAGTATTCCACTAGTTTTACATTTTTTCCCAGGAGTTTTCTCCACAAATGATGTGAAAGCCAGGCCTAATTGCCCCAGATCTTGTATGTACTTTTGTAGGGATAACATTAATGTATTAAAAATGATTCCCCCAAGTGGAAGTGACTCCCCATAATTTGTTCCCCACAACTTAAAGTGTTTAGATTTATTATTATTAATTATTATTATTATTACTTGTTAAGATTGTTAAATGTTTAGATTCATAATTATTGCCCCTCTAGAATATAATTTGTTAGGAATATTATATTAGGATTATGTAGCCAGAAACAGCTCCCCTCTCTGTCCCAGGGAGCCAAGCCCTGTAATTGATTAAGGGCATTGTTACATAATTGACGCCCATTCTCTTCAAAGCAACTGTAACAAACTCAGCACTCAGACAGAGAATGTTTCAAGAAATGCCACCCAGAAACTTGTGACTTTTTTGTAACTACAACTCTTGAATATGTAAAGTTGTTATTATACAAAATACTGTATGGGAAACATTAATTAGGGAATGTATGTAAGGGTATGTCTACACTACCCCGCTAGTTCAAACTAGCAGGGGTAATGTAGTCATCCGCAGTTGCAAATGAAGCCCGGGATTTGAATTTCCCGAGCTTCATTTGCATGAAGCCGGCCAGCGCCATTTTTAAATGCCGGCTAGTTCGAACCCCATGCCGCGCGGCTACACGCGGCACGGAGTAGCTAGTTCGGATTAGAACTAGCTGTACTCCTCGTGGAACGTTCCACGAGGAGTACAGCTAGTTCGGATTAGAAGCCTAGATTCATAATTATTGGATGATGATGAGTGGATGGTGCTTGGATGATGAATGGATGGTTCTGAGAGGTGCCAGCCTGAGAATACAGCAACAAAGGGCTGAAGAAGGCGTCAGGTGCCAGTGCAACCAAAAGGTGTCAAGTGGAGAAAACCAAGTACTGGAGGTCCACCCAATGAGATCACTGACAAGCACCTGGCAGCCACCCTGAAGACATCAGCATGATACAGCAATTTCCGTAGACTGGCATAGGAAGAAATTCCTATAAGAACTGGACTAAAATCTATGGAATCAGAGTCCAAGGTTCTGCTGCCAGCCCACCAGGAGCCTTCAGATGCACATCTGATCAGGACTTCGCTCCCCACTACCATCACTTGTGTACAGAATACCTGGCCAGTATTCTGTCACAAGCAACTTCCAGGCTGGTAACAAATACACAGAACCTGAATGAATGGATGAATGAATGTTTATATGTATAAGGGTTAAGTAGTGATAGGAATAAGTAGTTAAACAACATTGTTTGCTTCTATCTTTTCTTTATTCTTTATTATTATCTTTGCAATAAATGTGGCTTTTTGCCTTATCCCCCTCATAAGATCCTGCTTGCTTTCATTGGTATAACACTTTGCCTGGTTCTTCCTGTTCCCTTCTGGTTCTTCATAAGAAACACCTGTCCCCTCTTAGGCCCCATCAAGCCTATGGGCAAGTCACAGATAGGATGGACCAGTTACCTCTTAAAGGACCCAGTTCGTTAAGAGACACAGCAACAGAAAGGAACCATAACAATGCTCTGCTCCCCCAATACCTTGCTTGGGTTCCAGAGAGGAGTCCAAGACTTGCTGACAATGTGCCTGTCACCTTTTGTACCATAGACTCCTGTGTCTGAATAACTCCTCACCCAGCTAGTTCACAGTTCTACATAGGTCTAGAGGAAACCCTATGAAGTGGCAATTGAGGCTACAGGAGCAACTTCAGCTCAGTGTCTTGTTCATATGTGGAAACTTATCACTTCTGGAATCAGCTGATGTGAAGTTTGGGAGGTCTGAATTGCCTCTAGCAGGTCAACAGGTTCCCAGATGGAAATGCGGGTCACTCAGGATTTGTACACAGTAACTACTTTTATCGTTGGAGTATAAATGAGTGTTCCGTGTAGTGATAGCAAAAGCAAATCTATCCTTCCTATCTGGTTAGGTATTAAAAATGTTATCCTTCTGTGACCAAGCCATGTAGCAAAATTGCTAAGTTATCATATCAAGCCGTGCTTGCCTGATACATTTAGAATTACAGAAGATATTTCTGAAATTCTGTTATCTACATTTTAAAGCAACGAGCAGAGCAGTAGCTATAGACATTGTCATCAACAATTTGTGCAGACCAAATGGGATAGCAAAGCAAAGCCAGATGGCAATGGAAACTTAAGTATAGAACTGCACAATATTGCTTTAGAATACCTACATCTGCCTACAAATATTATTAAAATTGATTTTCAAAGCCTCAAAGAAGTGTTTGATGGAATTATTGGGCACCTTATTTTTAATTAATCCAAAAGATAATGATTCTTGTTCATGGACTATGCTTATTCAGGAAGTCAGACTATAGAATACAATAATCACCCAGGGTATGTCTACACTGCATCCTCTGTTGACAGAGGGATGCAGATTGGGCAGGTTGACATTGCAAATAAGGCAGGGATTTAAATATTCAGTGCCTAATTTGCATAAAAATGGCCACCACATTGTGCCGACTCAGCACCTTGTCTGCAAAAAGTGGCAGTCTAGAGTGGGATCTGTTGAGAAAGAAAGCCTTTTTTGACAGATCCCTTATGCCTCCTGCAAGGAGGTTTACTGGATCTGTCAAAAAAGGCTTTCTTTCTTGACAGATCCCCGTCTAGACGGCCACTTTTTGCCAACAAAGTGCTGAGTCGGTAAAATGTGGTATTTTATGCAAATTAGGCACGGGATATTTAAATACCTGCCTCATTTGCAATGTCGACTGCCCAATCTGCATCCCTCTGCCGACAGAGGGATGCAGTCTAGACATACCCCAGGCTAGGTCTAGACTGCATCCCTTTTTCGTAAAAGGGATGCAAATTAGACGCATCCCAATTGCTAATGAAGTGGGGATTTAAATTTCATTAGCATAAAAATGGCTGCGCTTTTTTTCGGCACGGAGCTTTGCCGGAAAAAAGCGCCAGTCTAGACGTGGATCTTTCAGAAAATAAAGCCTTTTCTGAAAGATCCCTTATCCCTCTTCAGTCTAGACATAGCCCCAGGCTGTGTCTACATTGGCACCCCTTTCCGGAAAAGGGATGCTAATGAGACACTTCAGAATTGAAATTCCACGGGGGATTTAAATATCCCCCGCGGCATTCGCATGAACATGGCTGCCGCTTTTTTCCGGCTCGGGGTTTTGCCAGAGAACAGCGCCAGTATAGATGGGATCTTGCAGAAAATAAGCCCTTTGCGGAAAATAAGCCTACTTGAAAGTAGGAATAAGGGATCTTCCGGAAAAGGGTTTATTTTCCACAAGATCCTGTCTAGACTGGCGCTTTTCTACAGCAAAACCCCAAGCTGGAAAAAAGCGCAGGAATGTTTATGCAAATGCCGTGGGGGATTCCGAAGTGTCTCATTAGCATACCTTTTATGGAAAAGGGTGCCAGTGTAGACACAGCCCCAGTGTTTAATTTGTGCCAGTGTTTGTCAGGGCTGAGTCCTAGTACCTCTTTCATTACAAATTAAGCACTGTAATCACCCATTCTGTCCTTAAAACCTGAAAAGATGGCCTTGTGGTAAAGATACTGGTCTAGGATTCAGAAGAGCTGGGATTCATCTTAGCCAAAGACTTAAGCGAGATAATCTTTCTTGTGTGTCAGCTCCCACTTTGTAAAATGGACATACCCACAAAGGGTAAAATCCATTAATGACTGTTTCAGTCTCAAAAGCTATGACACTGAGAGGCATATAAGTGTTGAATCAGACAAGGTTCTTCCCAGTGTGAGATACCATTTGAAGTATTACATCCTTTATCTGTAAACATTGCCAGTACAGGTGCTGTTTTTATTAAATTTCTAAAATGTGTCCACGGAGAACTTTACCATAGTAAGCAAATATGAATTTCTGATTAAGGATAAGATATATCTGCTTCAATGTATTTTGTAATTAAGTTGCTCTTCTAGGGACACGAGATTAACATGACAAAATAAAAAACAAGATCAGAAGAGAAAATGTGACTGAAGTGGATAAAAAAATAAGCTACAGACAAGGATATAGTTGAAAGGACAGCTGACAGGCTGCCTGAGCAATTATAGATCAACTTTTGCTTCTACTTCATCTTCAGAATCACTGCAGGTACACAATGTATTTCTTTACATTGTGTATCCCAAGATCTATGCATACTCCCCGTCAGTATCCAGCCTAGGCCCAGATAGTTAATGAGTCAACTGATGGACCAAATTTGATTATGAAACCTGGTTACATGCCACTTTAGGCATGTGGTACATATGCTACAAAGAAATCCTTCTATTATACATGCCTCTGGTCTTTCTTTCAGACAGTCCCCTAGGTCTGAAAAAACATTTCTAATAACATTCATCATGCTTCTGAGTAAGTGTTGCTTAGAGGATGGGAAATCCTTTGTTAGCAGTGCTCAACACCATGTAATAGGTGCAAGAGGACAATCCCTGCACTCCTCTATTAACTGGTGGACCTTGGCTGCCATTATGGGAGAATATATGCTACAGCCAGAGGCTACGTCTACACTACAAACATAAATGGGAAAAAGAAACGCAATTTGCATTATGCAAATTGTGTATCTTTTTCTGATTTACTTCCGAAAGAGGTTTTTCCAAAATTTGGCCTGTCTACATGGGGCCAAATTTCGGAAAAAAAACCCTCTTTTGAAACATCCCTTCTTCCTTAAAAAACTGTTTATAGGGATGCTGACAAAACGCGTTTGCTTTTCTGATATTTTTTTCAGAAAAGCAGACACATTCCTTAGATGCAGAAGAGCTTTCCCAGGATACCAGAAAAGCTCTGCAGTCTAGACATACCCAAGAGTTTCCAGGCAAAGCTTCTCTGGTGTGTTTTGATTCAATAAAGCACCCGAGGACATGCTTAATTTTAATGTGTTTAAATCTCATAGAAAGGAAAAGCTTAAAGTTAAACATACGCTTAACTATTGTCCTGAATTCAGATGCTTGTTTTAAATCTGAACCTTGATGCACTTGTGTCATGAATAGGAGCTGCTAAGGAGAGTTTGACTTACCTGGAGAATGACGAAAGGGTTGAGCAACTAGAGATGCACCTGAGGGAGGGGGCTTGGGCTTTCAGCCAATGAAATGCAGATAGAAATTTCAAACAGAGAAAAGGTTTTTTTTTTCTCTCTTCTTTTGTTTGGAATCAGAGCAGTTTTTCCCAGGTATCGAGGGAGATGGGAGACAGGCTCTCCCAAGAATGGACTCCTTGCAATGTGTAAGTAGACACAAGTTTAGATAGTCCGTCAGGTGTTATTGTTTTCCTTGTTTGGGGGTTTGGAAATCACATCTAACCTGGTTAATTGCTTTTCTCTTTGTAACTGAGGATTCCAATTCAGGGAGGTCCCCTGAGTCTATTTCACTCCATGGCATTTTAACACCGAGTCATTTACTATGCTTGCAACAATAGTTTTGTTTTGATAAAGTGTTTTCTTTTTTGCTTTAATTAACTGGTATTGGTTGACTGTTGTGTCCTTTAGCCTGATTATTTGGGAGGAGCAGAGCCCATTGTTCTCTGCGGATTCCCTCTGTTTTCACCAACTCCAAACAAAACGGAAGTTGAAATGGGACGGGACGGGGCAGGGAGCTTTGGTGATTCCCAAGTGATCTCTTCCCTGGAAAAGGGTTTATTTTATATTTTTCTTTTAACTTGCATGAGTGGTGGCAGCATTTCCTTTTGAGTCGCAGGGAGACTGAGAATGGACAAGTTTGTTTCTGGGAAGTTTCAGAGGCAGGTTCTTACAGAGTTTATTCTGCTAGCTGGCCCCCATCTCTACACTCCACTTGTCAGGTTGGGGATTTGAGCCATGACAGCCTATAACACTCCTGTGTACCATTTTGGGTATGTCATGTTCCCTCCTGTGCTTTTTGTCAGCTCTGCCCTGCCAATACCAATGCCTCTCTCCTTGATCCCTCTCCATAAACTTTTGACTTAAATTGCTTTACAGAATTCCTTCCTCCCCATACCCTCTCTTTCTCTCATTTTCTCCTTCCCTTCAAAGTACAAGTATGCACTTATAGTCTCTATCTTAAAAAAGGCCCTTAACTTTTAACATAGTGGACCACAAGTTGAATATGAGTCAACAGTGTGATGCTGTTGCAAAAAAAGCAAATACGATTCTAGGTTGTATCAACAGGTGTGTTGTAAGCAAAACTCGTGAAGTCATTCTGCCGCTCTACTCTGCACTAGTTAGGCCTCAGCTGGAGTACTGTGTCCAGTTCTGGGCGCCACATTTCAAGAAAGATGTGGAGAAATTGGAAAGGGTACAGAGAAGAGCGACAAGAATGATTAAAGGTTTAGAGAACATGACCTATGAAGCCAGGCTTCATGAACTGGGCTTGTTTAGTTTGGAAAAAAGAAGATTAAGGGGGGACATGATAGCGGTTTTCAAATATCTAAAAGGGTGTCACAAGGAGGAAGGAGAAAATTTGTTCCTCTTGGTTTCTGAGGACAGGACAAGGAGTAATGGGCTTAAAGTGCAGCAGGGGAGGTTTAGATTGGACATTAGGAAAAAATTCCTAACTGTCAGGGTGGTCAAATATTGGAATAAATTGCCAAGGGAGGTGGTGGAATCTCCCTCTCTGGAGATATTTAAGAACAGGTTAGATAGACATCTGTCAGGGATGGTGTAGACGGAGCTTGGTCCTGCCTTGAGGGCGGTGGGCTGGACTCGATGACCTCTCAAGGTCCCTTCCAGTCCTATTATTCTATGATTCTAACTCCACCTCTTTCATGATTATTTGTACTACAGTAGCACAGAGATGTGATGGCTCCATAAGAACAACCATACAGGGTTAGATCCAAAGTCCATCTAGCCCAGTATCCTGTCTTCCAACAGTGGCCAATGACAGGTGCTTCAGAGGGAATGAACTGAGTAGGTAATCATCAAGTGATCCATTCCCTCTCACCCATTCTCAGCTTCTGAGAGGCTAGCGCCACTATCCCTGCCCATCCTGGACATATGCTCCATGAATTTTTCTAGCTTTTTTTAAGCCCTATTAAATCTTTGACCTTCACAACATCCTCTGACAAAGAGCTCTGTGAGTTGTGCAAAGAAATATTTCCTTTTTTGTTTTAAACCTGCTGCCTAGTCATCTCTCCTCCAGGCTGACAAGTCCCAGTCTTATTAATCTCTCCTCATATGAAAGTTATTCCAAGCCCCTAATCATGTTGTTGCCCTTTTCTATAACTTTTCCAATTCCAATATAACTTTTTTGAGTTGGGGTGATGAGATCTGCAAGCAGAATTCAAGATGTGGACATAGAAGAGATGTGTATATATATGCAATATGATAGTTTCTTTGTCTTATTAAGTATCCCTTTCCTAATGCTTCCCAACATTCTGTTTACTTTTTTGATTGCTGTTGCACATTGAGGGGCTCTTTTCAGAGAACTATCCACAATGACTCCAAGACCTTTATTGAGTGGTAACAGCTCATTTTAACCCCTTCATTTTACATAGAGATTTGTGATTGTTTTCCAAAGTGCATTACTTTGCATTTATGAACACTAAATGTCATTTACCATTTTGTTGCCCAATCACCCAGTTTTGTGAGATCCCTTTGTAACTCTTCATAGTTTGCTTTGGACTTAATTATCTTGAGTAGTTTTGTAATATCTGCAAATTTTGCCACCTTACCATTTATCCATTGATCCAGATCATTTGGGAGTATGTTGAACAGTACTGGTACTAGTACAGACACCTTTGGGGTCTCTCCATTTGTCTCTCATCATTCCAAAAACTGACCATTTATTCCTACCCTTTGTTTCCCATCTTTTAACAAGTTACTGATTCATGAGAGGACCTTCTCTCTTATCCCATGACAGCTTAATTTGTCCTAGTGACTTATCACTGCTGAATTTATCAGTTTGTTCCTCTATCAATCTGGACAGTGCCTCACATTTATTACTTATAATGAATGGCTCAAATTGGGAAATCTCCCTCATATCCTTGGCCATGAAGACTGATACAAAGAATTATTTTGGTTTCTCCACACTGGCCTTATCTCCCATTGTTCTATACACTATACAAACATATCAAAAACAGTCTCTGATTTCCCTCCATCTCTTCAGTTCCTTGAAAACAACATGTACAATTACTGCCCTGATTTCCACGCCTTCAGATCCTTTGTAGAGTACTGCTAGAGCATCTGCCATTTTGGTATTGAAATGCCACTTAATGTTACTCCTCCCTGAGTGAAGCATACCCCGTAAGTGTAAATAGTTACATATCAGTGTAGAAAAAACTTCCAAATTATGGCACTTTTCCTTGGGATTTTGCATATAAGCCTCATTTCAACAGCATTCCTTGTATTTAAAACACATTTTAACATTTTATGGAGTTATGAGATGTAAAATTATTGTTAATGAATTCCAATCCTGGTTCTTAACTGGCTTCTCAATAGTAGTACACAACCTTGAAGTGAAAGGTAAAATCTGGGATGTGGAAATTAATGCCACAGAAGACGACTTAAACCTATCTGTGATGTACTATGTAGACAGAGCTTTCAACATGGCCTTCTAATCATCTACAACTCTGAATAATTGGAACATGCTGAATTGCTGCGACAAGAGATGCTGACTGCTGCACAGTGGAGCATGCCATATACACAATACCATCATCTTTGCATGCTTCCAAGACAAAGTTCATGTACCAGGGACATTGATAGTTTGCCTACTGAGATTTCAGGACAGAGAGAAAAAAGCAGGCTTTGATTTTTTTATAAGTGTATCCCATTGGCAGACTTGTGGGTCTTTTTAGTCTCTTTCCCTACTCATGCAAAGCTGTCCTTACCCATACACAGAATATCCAGTTATATAGGGCAGGGCAACCAAAATTTGGGGCACCACTGGGTCTTAATGTCCACCCACCTGCCTCTTCCTATCCCTGCTCTGCTTCCTCTGGAAAGGATCTAGTTAACTTAAAAGTGAAAAAAGCTGTCAGACCTATTAGTAGAACACTAAACTTGTGAAAGAACCACTCAAGTGCCCATTTAACAGGCATTTACCAACCCTAGGTATATTCTGTAAGTTTTTGTTAGTCTACAGGACCTTTGTTTAAAATTTGTTTTAAAAATATTTCACTAGTGTGTTGCTGAAGATTTAAAATCACACCTCTAAAAACCATTGTCTCCTCTAGCTGCCATCAGGCATGGGGCACCAGTTTAATAGTACTGTGTAGAATCCCATAAATCGTAAGGATGGCCCTAAGACCATCTGTTTTTAGAGGAAACCCCATCTTTACTTTCAAGGTCTGTAAGAGTCACCAGCCTAGAGTGCCCCGTCACTTCAATGCCTGGTATTGCAGCAACCTTACCCCATTTATCCCTTTTGGATCCAGTGGTCTGGTTTAGTGACTTAGCCTTCCAGCCATGTCACATGTGGTCCTCTATCTTCTCTAATTTCAAGCACTCTTTTGCCCCATCCTCTGGGCTCAGCTTTCATCCTCCCCAGGCTGTTTTCCATCTCTCCCTTCAGGCTCCTCTGTGTTTATCCCTGCTCTTTCCTGAGCCTTCCTACCTGAAGACTTCCACAGGTATCTACCTGCCTTTGTGCTCCCTCCTGGTTCTTCCTAATACTGTTTAATTACATTCAGAGCATGATTCTACCCAATATTTTATATCGATGATGCTATTCTAGATAGAAATAATTGTGAAAATAAAATTTTATTTTAGCCTAGTATGTTTCTTCATATTCTCTTTCATTGAATTTAATCCATTCTTATCAGCCCAGCAGCAAAGTCCTTCTAATTTGTCTTGCTTGTCCCCTGTAGCTTTCATCACCATGCACTTTTGCATTGCCACTCAAATCAACTTATTTGTAAAATATCATATTATTTCTATTCATATAGGGGAAAACATCATTAACCTCAGTAGAATGCAATTCAACACCTTCCCGTATGAACACAATTCTTCTTATGACAGAATGTTAACTGAAGATCTACATTGTGAAGATCTATATCACAAGACTGATGTCATACTAGGGGTCTATTACAGACCCCCACTTACCCAGGTAGAAGAGATGGATGACATTTTTAAAACAACTAACAAAATCGTCCATAACACAGGATTTGGTGGTAATGGGGGACTTCAACTATCCAGACATATGTTGGGAAAGTAATACAGCGGAGCACAGACTATCCAATAAGTTATTGGACTGCACTGAAGACAATTTATTTCAGAAGGTTGAAAAAGCTACCCGGGAGGAAGCTGTCCTAGGTTTGATTTTAACAAATAGAGGAACTGGTTGAGAATTTGAAAGTGGAAGGCAGCTTGGGTGAAAGTGATCATGAAACCATAGAGTTCATAATTCTAAGGAATGACAGAAGGGAGAACAGCAAAATAGAGACAATGGATTTCAGGAAGGCACATTTTGGTAAGCTCAGAGAGCTGATAGATAAGGTCCCATGAGAAGCAAGACTTAGGGGAAAAACAATAGAAGAGAGTTGGCAGTATTTCAAAGGAACATTATTATGGTCCCGAAACCAAGCTATTGCGCTGTGTAGAAAAGATAGAAAGTATGGCAAAAGACTGCTTTGGCTTAACCAGGAGATCTTGCACGAGATAAAAATAAAAAAGGAGTCATACAAAGTGGAAAGTAGGACAAATTACAGAGGATGAACATAAGCAAAGAATACAGATATGCAGGGGCAAGATTAGAAAGGCACAGGCACAAAACGAGCTCAGACTAGCTACAGACATAAAGGGAAACAAGAAGACTTTCTATAAATATATTAGAAGCAAAAGGAATACCAAAGACCGGGTAGACCCATGGCTCAGTGAGGAGAAAGAAACGATAACAGGAAACTTAGAAATGGCAGAGATGTTTAATGACTTCTTTGTTTTGGTGTTCACCAAGACGTCTGATGGTGAAGTCATGCCTAACATAGTAAATACTAGTGGGAATGGGGTAAGTTTAGAAGATAAAATTTTAAAAAGGACAATTTAAAAATCACTTAGAAAAGTTAGATGTCTCCAAGTCACCAAGGCCTGATGAAATGTATCTTAGAATACTCAAGTAGCTGATAGAAAAATCTTTGAAAAATCATGGAAGACAGGAGAGATTCCAGAACACTGGAAAAGGTCAAATATAGTGCCCATCAAAAAAAGGGAAATAAGAACAACTGAGGAAACTACGGCCCAGTCAGTTTAACTTCTGTGCCAGGAAAGATAATGGAGCAGATAATTAAGGAATTCATCTGCAAACACCTGGAAGATTATAAGGTAATAGGTAACAGCCAGCATGGATTTGTAAATAACGAATCATGTCAAACCAATCTGATAGCTTTATTTGATAAGATAACGAGTCTGGTGGATAAGGGAGAAGTGGTGGACGTGACATACCTAGACTTTAGTAAGGCATTTGATATGGTCTTGTGTGACCTTTTTATCAATAAACTAGGCAAATACAACTTAGATGGGGCTACTATAAGGTGGGTGCATAACTGGCTGGATAACCATTCTCAGACAGTAGTTATTAACGGTTCGCAATACTGCTGGAAGGGCATAACAAGTGGATTCCGCAGGGGTCTGTTTTGGGACCGGTTCTGTTCAATATCAACGATTTAGATATTGGCATTGAGAGTACGGTTATCAAGTTTGAAGTTGATACCAAGCTGTGAGGGGTTGCAACTGCTTTGGAAGATAGGGTCATAATTCAAAATGATCTGGACAAATTGGAGAAATGGTCTGAGGAAAATAGGATGAAGTTTAATATGGACAAATGCAAAGTACTCCACTTAGAAAGGAACAATCAGTTTCACACATACAGAATGGGAAGCAACTGTCTAGGAAGGAGTACTGCAGAAAGGGATGTAGGTGTCATAGTGGACCACAAGTTGAATATGAGCCAAAAGTGTGATGCTGTCGCAAAAAAAGCAAACATAATTCTGAGATGCATCAACAGGTGTGTTGTGAGAAAGACATAAGAAGTTGTTCTTCCGCTCTACTCTGCTCTGACTAGGCCTCAATTGGAGTATTGTGTACAGTTATGGGCACCATATTTCAAGAAAGATGTGGAGAAATTGGAGAGGGTCCAGAGAAGAGCATCAAGAATCATTAAAGGTCTAGAGAACATGACTTATGAGGGAAGACTGAAAGAACTGGGGTCATTTAGTTGGGAAAGGAGAAGACTGAGAGGGGACATGATAGGTATCTAAGAGGGTGCCATAAGGAAGAGGGAGAAAAATTGTTCTCCTTGCCCTCTGGGGATAGGACAAGAAACAATGGTCTTAAACTGCAGCAAGGGAGGTTTTGGTTGGACATTAGGAAAAAGTTCCTGTCAGGGTGGTTAAACACTAGAATAAGTTGCCTAGGGAGGTTGTGGAATCTCCACCTCTGGAGATATTTAAGAGCAGGTTGGATAGATGTCTATCAAGGATGGTCTAGATGGTACTGGATCCTGCCGTAAGGGCAGGGGACTGGACTTGATGAGCTCTCTAGGTCCCTTCCAGTTCTAGTGTTCTATGATTCTGTGATTGTGTCCTTGACATCTTAAGCAATTCAGCCACAATCTGCCATATGGAACTCTAACCAATCTGCCTAGAAATTGAAGAGAACGATTGGAGGTTATCCAGAGTGCAGGATGAGAAACCAGCCTATAATTTCTTCAAGAAGTGAGAGAGAAGAATTAAGCAGACCCTCTTTCACATCCATTACAAGAATATGAAATGTCCAATTATCAAAAAGGCAGAAAGCTATAGCAAAATATAGAGGACATGTAGCTTATGAAAAGTATTCCTTTATTTTGGATGCCTCAGTTTTTTGGGGGGTAACTTTAGACACATGAGCCTGATTAGCAAGAGCTGCTGAACATTTATCACTCTCATAGATGTCCGGGGCTCTCCTACTTGCCAAATATCAGCACCAAAGCGTCTCAAGTTTGACATCTAAAATCACTGACCACTTCTGAAAATGTGTGGGGTGCCTTGTAGATGTCCTAGTGCTCATGACTTTATTGTGTAGACAATAGGGCCTTGTTGCCTTCAGCAGGTAGACCTCATAGACTCCTGTGCACTTTCCTTCAGCTAATGAGCTATGATTTGTGCTGACTTAGAGTATGCAGACTGGGTATTGAAACCATGCTTCCATATTTCTGAGAATCTGGTTATCTTGCAGGTTTTGTTACAAAGGAAGATGCAGATTTTTTACACAGATTTCTGCAAATGTTGATACACGTTTTTAACATAAGAAGCTCATCATTAAGTCCAAAAATTGCACTTCACAAATGATAAAACAGTCCTCTCATCTGGGCAGGCTGCCCAGCAGTAAAGCCTCTCTTATCTGGTATAACTAATGACTGCCTCTATCACCTCTTCCCTTCAATTATTTAGGCTTCCCCCACACTTACTGACTTCCTGCTGACAGTATTGTGGACTGTGTCTATTAATCATTAACTGTCACTGTGCTTTAGAAAAAATTGCTCAGGTCCAAAAATAGAACATTCTTTTTTTTCCTGCCAAATAAGTGACAACTATGTACTACACAGCTTTACACAGTCTTCAAAAAAGTTATTAAAAAAAGGTGAAAAGCACTGGTTGGCATGCACATACAGTACATATGAACTGAACATATATGAGCATACAGACATCACAGCAGAAATATCAACAGTAGCAATTATGGTTAAGGTTGCAAAACAGTTTCCATTATGACTCCCTGTTTTCACTCAAGACTTTCTCCAAAGTTTTCATGCCTACGTTTTAAAAAAAAGGTCTAGGAAAAATCTCTACTGAGATTTGAGACAATGTGTGTTTTTCATGATGTGAAAATATTATGACCCACTGGAAAGGCCTGTAATACTCCTGTATTTGTGCCTCAATTTTTGCTCAGCCCTCAACCTGATCTCTCCCCAAATGCTACAGAAAAGATGTTGACCTCTACAGAGTAATGAAAATTTGCACATTCATATTTGAAAATGACATTACATTCTTAATTGTGCGATTTCTCTTAGATACAAAGGCTAGCTCTCCAATTGGTGAGAGTACAGCTCAAATGGCTTTAGTGGAGCTACACCAATTTACCCCAAGGCTCTGATCCAAAGCCCCCAAAGTCAATGGAAAGTCTCTTATGGACCTCAATGAGCTTTGTGCCAAACACTGGCTGAGGAGCTGTCACTCAGCCTTTGAGGTTGAAAGATTTGCTCATCAAAGGCCAATTTTATGAGGTGTAACAATAAAAAGGGAGTTGAAAATGTATTCAGAGATATGCACTAGGGATGTGAACGACTAATCACTTCCCTCTCCCCTTGCTGCCTCTATCAGAAAGCAACAGCCAGCAGGGAGGAAGAGGAGGTGATACTTCAAAGCAGCAGCATTGCATGGAGCCAGGGCCAGAACCAGAACTCCACATGGCACTGTTGCTTTCAAACGCTGCATGCAGCCTGGGGACTCTGTGCGGCACTGTCACTTTGAAATACCACATGCAGCCTGATGCTGGGCTCCCCACAGCATTTCAAAGCAGCAGCGCCACATGGAGCTTGGAGCCAGCATGGGAGTCCCCAGCTGATCCCAGGATCCTTGGGGCACTGATGCTTTGAAATGCCATGAGAAGTAGCCCGGGTCAGTGGGGGAGTCCCCAGCTGACACTGGGCTCCACACGGCGCTTTCACTTCAGAAGTGGAGGCACCCTCTCAACTAATCAAATAGTTGATGCAAAATGCATCGACTATTTGATTAGTCAATTACTCGAAATTTAATATCCCTAATATGCACCCGCAATTCAAAATGGCTAAGCCATGGAATAAACCAAAACAGAGAGGCCCTAGAAAGAGGCATAGAGCTTGTGACTGTAAATACATTAGCAAAGAAAATGATAGAATGGGTGCTCAAACTCAATCTTCATTATACCATCTCCCACCAGCAACTCTCTCTCTTTCTCTTTCTCTCTGGCTGTGTCTAGACTGGCCAGTTTTTCTGGAAAATCAGCCACTTTTCTGGAAAAACTTGCCAGCTGTCTACACTGGCCGCTTGAATTTCCGCAAAAGCACTGACGATCTCATGTAAGATTGTTAGTGTTTTTGCGGAAATACCATGCTGCTCCCGTTCAGGCAAAAGTCCTTTGCGCAAGAGGGCCTGTGTAGACAGCCCAGATTTGTTTTCTGCAAAAAAGCCCCGATCGCAAAAATGGTGATCGGGGCTTTTTTGCGGAAAAGCGCGTCTAGATTGGCATGGACGCTTTTCCGCAAAAAGTGCTTTTGCGGAAAAGCGTCCATGCCAATCTAGACGCTCTTTTCCGAAAATGCTTTTAATGGAAAACTTTTCCGTTAAAAGCATTTCCGGAAAATCATGCCGGTCTAGACGTAGCCTCTGTGTGTGTAAATTAATCTGTGGTCTTCATCACAGTCACACACAAAGAAAAAAAGAGATGGAAAAAGTATGAGTTGTAGAAAGCTGCTTTGAATGGAAGTTTTTCATTAGTTTTTCATTGCAATATGATTTAACTTTCATGAAGCACATGACAGTGAAAACCAAAATGTGATAGAACTGAAGACAAGAAAAGCAATACAGTGATCTCTACTCCCCCATCAGAAACAGTGATTACGTAGCAGTGATGAAAAGTCTGAGCAAAAAAAATTAAACTATTTCTTTGCTGACATCTATATCTTCGAATTTAAAATTACGTTATACATGTGGTCTAAATAATCATCTTTGACCTCTAGGAACATGGGTTCATTTCTGGACAGGTGAATGATTTCTGGGTCTTATCTCCTGGTGAGTGAATTTCAACAGAAAAAGTTCACAGTAATAGACCCTGCTCTATGTTATCTCATCTCTCCCTAGAAGTGGTTTCCATTTTGTTCATATTACTTTGGTTGTAAAGTGATCTGAGACGCCACATTAAAATACATTCCATTGTCCTTTTCAACACTCATTTGTTTGTTAAGTGTAACATGATTGTTTATTTGCTGGAAAAATATAACTCAAACATAGTCATGTAAATTCCCATTAAGAAATTACTGAAATCATACCATTGGTTCATTAACTAATTAAGTCCTACCTATGAAGAGGATAATTAATTAAATCAGTCTTTGTCTTGAATACACATGAAATTAAATTTCTCAGCTTGAGAAAAAGTCTTTGTATCACTCAGCCTAAGTTTTAATGAAAACACAAGAAGATTCTGGAAAGTAACAGCTGCAGCATCTCATCTATT
Source organism: Pelodiscus sinensis (assembly GCF_049634645.1). Taxonomy (NCBI): domain Eukaryota; kingdom Metazoa; phylum Chordata; order Testudines; family Trionychidae; genus Pelodiscus; species Pelodiscus sinensis. The sequence continues at coordinate 94,442,636 of NC_134715.1, read as the reverse complement.
TGTGTATTAATATTAGTACTAACTAATGTGTGTTAATGTTAGTATTACCAAAAGCTCTCAGCAGTGGAATACAGCAGCAAATAGTTATGGCATTTAACTCTGATAAATAGCTCAGTTATGAATCTTAGTTGGATGTTACAATTTCCAATAATTTTCAACCATTGCAGTATTGTTTTCTTTTACAGCCATGTTTTCATTGCTTTGCAATCTTAGCTGAGCAGACACAGCCAAGCTATTTGCTCAATGGATCGCTTGGCAGTGAGCATGATCTGAGCAGTTTGGCTGGCCTCCTTCCCTGGAGATCAAGCAAACAGTTTCTGTGACATTGCTAGAAGAGTGAGACTTTAATGTATTCCTTAATTCAAGCTACTTGCTTAGCAGGGCACAGAGCACCTCCATTGGGCTGACTTGCCAAATTTGCATCACATTACTCAAACAAAAAGTCCCACTAAAGTTTAATAGAATGGCTGGTGAGTAAGCTGATCATAAATGGGCCCATAACATTTGAGGTTCATATATTATCAAAGAGAAGGTGGTAAGAAATGTTAAGTCTCTTCAGTGTCTGATTTTAAACTTGCCAATATACAGTGTGGAAAAGCAATAAATGGCAAGGTAAGAAAGCAAACTTACTGCCCCAAGCTGCGACTTCGTAAGAAACCACTAGCTAAGCAGAGTTATGGCTGTCTAGTACTTGGACAGGAAAACCCAGAGTACTACAGGGGATGATTTTTGTGATTCATTAAGTCCTACTCTTTCTCAAGTCAATTCTGAACTGATACCGCAAGACAAAGTTAGCAACTTTAAGGAGGTGCCATCTTCCAGATGAAACAGTAAATTATGCCAGCACCACTTGAGATCATTAAAATCAGAGCAATTCCTGAAAGTGTAAGGGCATTAGCTCTAGTGCCCTGGCCATATTTTAACTTGGTGAATTTTTTTCAATTTGCTTAATTAAATTGTACTTTCCTAAATTGCAGAGCCAGCTCCCATTGAAATCACTCTGACATATGCTACTGACTCACATGGAAACTAGAGATGTAAAAGTGAAACCATTTAAACGGTTAATCGATAAGCCTCAGCTTACTGGTTTCCACAGTGGTCACACTCTGGGAGTGGGGCTGGCAACTCCTGGGGAGCCAGCTTCACTGTGGGCTCTGCCGTATAAAAGTTATGTTTAAGCTTTAATCTGTGGAGCCCACAACGTGTTTAACTGTGTAACCGCTAAGATTTTTAGCAGTCACATGGCTCCTTTTTTAAACGACTTTTTACATCCCTAACATAAACAGGCTTCTCTCCCAAATCACTATAGTAATTGAGCACCTCACAATTTTTCCAGCACCTGTTAGGCGCTGTTGCCCCCATTGCTTACAAATGGAGGAACTGATGCAGAAACTAAATCAATTGAAATCAAGGAGTTTATTCATGTTGTTAAACTACACATGTGCTTTTCACTGACTCTGAATATGGGTGACATTAAGCACATGCTTAAGTGCTTTCCTTAATTAGGGCCCTGTTTGAGTGGGATAAACTGTCCTCAGCTCAGATTATGCTACAGGAGAGGAAGATTGTTCTTGGGGATAAGGTACTGAAATGAAACTGAGGAGATCTGGGTTTTGTTTTTGACTGTACCACAGATTTGCTTGGACAAATCACTTAGCCTCTCCTATGACTGGAGATGTGAATGTTAAACCGGTTCACTGGTAACCTTCACCCTTAACGGGTGAGGCTTACTGATTATGGTTAACTAGAGAGAGCTAAAACAGCTTCTGGCCTGCCACTGGCAGAGGGGGATGCTTCAGCCCCACAGAGCCTGCTGTGGACAAGAAGTGCTCCAGCCCAACCAGACCAGCCTCCATCTGCAGCAGAGGACCACTCCAGCCCAGTCAGGCTGGAGCACCTCTGCCCCCCCTCCCACCTCCGCTCACCCATTTAACTGGTTAACCAATAAAACTGGATTTTATATCACTGCTTGTGACTCAGGTCTCCACCTGCAGATTGAATGCTGTAGAAATACCCATAAATAGAGCACTCCCTACTGCTGGGAAAACAGCTGGGCTCAGGAAGGAAAGGGAATTTACATTTTTCATTTTTCATGCAGGCAGATGGTCTCTTTGAAAGTAGTAACTTATTTATAAAAGCCCCTGTATAAAAGGTCCCACCTGTGAAAGTAGGCATCCAGCTTAGAAACTATTTGAAGCGGAGCTGTCCGTTGAAGAGTGAAACTTCAAAGAAGTGGCTTCACCCAATGGGCAGAGCAGCCAATAAAGGATGATATTAATAAACTCAAGTATTATAGATCAGAAAGGTCCATCTGTGCAAACAAGATGCATTTTTAAAGGACAGGTAAATCCATTCACATTCTGTTACCCTTACTCACACTGAGTAGCACCTCACCCTCTGAATGGCCCTATTGAATTCAATGGCTCTACATACTGAGAAAAGAACTAAATAAGAATTAACACTGCAAGAACTAGCCTGAAACATTCTTGTTTACAAAGAAAAAATGATTAGTGCAATGAAAGCAACAGCCCAAATGATTTTATTGGCAGATGAAGATTATTTTAAAATAAAAAATTTGCACTCCTAGTCATGGCAGTTGTTTTCAGGATCGTTGAGTGAATGTTTTTATAGTCAGGTTGCCTCAGGGCCTTCGTAACACTTCAGAGCACAGTGCTGGGCAACTGTGGCACAGCAACGGTTGCAAAACATGTCCATGATGGCATTCAGTAATAGGGTACTGCATGCTCCATCAATTTACAGAAATCACTATTAGATACAGTAGACTAGAAACAGAAATCCACTGACAGTTTCTGCTGCAGAGTGACTGGAGTCATACAGTAAAATTCCCTTTGCTCTCAGTGCTTGTCTCCAAGATTAAGTACATTGTTCTGGATTTGGACCAGGAGGAGGGCTTTATTTTCCCCAAGCACAGATGCAGTATCCATTTGTGAGCTGGATAAAAAAAACCCGATGACACACACTAAATAAGACTAAAAAATTGACAGCTGTTTCTTTAGAATCCCTGCAGGTAAAACAAAGCTTAGCAAGTCTTTTTTCCCCTTAGCCTACAGTAGACAAATCATAGTTACTATTATAATCTTGTCCCTCTGGTACTTCTTAATTCCAACACAAACTTGCATTGGTGATAAATTCTCTACCACATTAAGGGTATGTCTACACTGAAATAGCTACTCCACGTCTACAGAAGCTGCCCATTATTTCAAAATATTTTTCCAAATAACGGACGCCCACTATTTTGCCATCCCAGTAAACTGCGATGGTTCAAAATAGTGTGTTATTTCAAAATTTGCTGCTGTGTAGACACACCAAATTTCAAAATAAAATATTATGAAATAGATTCGAAATAAGATATTCAATTTGTGTAGAGAAAATTGAATATCTTACTTCGAGATTAGAGCGCTGTGTAGAGTGGAGAGTAAATGCTGACCATCTCCTCCACTTAACACAGACTAATCAGAGAGCAATGATTTTATTTTTCAGCTAACATGGACAAAATAATTTTTTTAAATGAGAATAGTGGGTTGTATTCATTAGCAATCTTGCAGCACGGGGATATTGACTTTTCTATTTCTAATGTAATTAATGCATGTACAACAGGTGTAGCTCACTTACAGGAGGAAAGTACTGATAGTATTCTGCACAACAGATGGCCCTTTCTAAACTTTACTGCAGGCATGTATAGACTCACTAGAGTCAACATGTCCCTAACTTCTGTTTCAAATTCTATTCCAAGATTACTTGCCATAACAATTTATGCAATAGCAGTGTCACAGAAAAATCAAGTAGATGAATATGGAAACATCTCAACCTTTTCTTTCTTTTTCCTTACTTTTACTGGGTCTTCAATTCCCCATAGACTGGGTCTTTCTGCATCAAGCATTTTTGCATGCAGAGTAGCAATTAGGCAGATCCCAAAGTTTCTGCTACTGGGATTTTTCAGTACCTGTCGCCGGTGGTAGTATTGCTTCTATTATATTTCAAGTCCCTTATCTTCAGAGTTTTTAACACTGGAATTTTTAGAAGATTTCTCCAATATTTCAAGAGTGACTAGCCTCAATAGTTAGGTGTCCAACATGAGAAATCATAAAGGAAGCCTAGTTTCTAGAATGCAGGAGTTCAAGAAGTTTCCAAAAAAAAAAAAATCAAGCCTTTTTGTTCATAGGACCAGATAGAAAGCAAGAGATTGACTCTATAGTGACCGGGGGCCACTTTAGACATTTTCAAGTGGTTCTGGGCTGCCCAGAAGGAGTGGAGCCTCAGGTAGAAGGGGCAGGGGTAGGGCCAGGGCCAGGGCACTTCCAGCTGGCAGTTTCCTCTAGGTGCCATGTCCTTAGGAGGAGACAGTATGCCTCCCGCCAATCAGGGCTTTGGAGTGGGGAGGAGCAAGCAAAGTCTCCTCTTGCCCTGCCCCCCTCCCCCTCCATCCTGTAAGGAGCATGTGGCACTTAGAAGTACAGGGCATGAGGAAACTTTGCATGCTCCCCCCACCCCCAAGCCAATCAGAGCCTGGGGGCAGGGAAATGAGCTAAGTCCCCTCCCGCTCTACTCCCTTCCTGCAAGGGGCACACACTCCCTGCAGAATGGGAGCAGGGCAGGAGGAGACTTTACGTACTCCCCCTATCCCCAAGTCCTGATTGGCCTGGTGGCAGGGGAGCAGCAGGGCCTCTTTGGGCCAGATCAACCCAGAGGTGTAGCGAGGGTGTTATGTGCCCGGGGGCAAAGGAAAAATTTGTGCCCCCGCCTGCCCGCCCACCACCACCGTGTGGCAGGGCCCTGAACCTGGTGCACAGCTGAGCCTGACCCTGGGAGGAGGGGGGAAGCGGAACTTGTACCACATTTTCCCCCGCCCCCTCCAGTATGGGGCTAGGCTCCCACGTGCACTAACCCACCGGTGGAGATGGAGGAGGGTCAGGCTAGGAGCAGAGAGGCAGGGAGGAGATTCCAGCTGCTGGCGGCAGGTGGAGTAGGAGCAGGCAAGCCAAGGGATGACAGGGGGAGCAGAATGGGATTAAATTGGTGCCTCCCTAGCATGGTGCCCAGGGGCAACTGACCCCTCCAGCCCCCAGGCTACACCACTGCCCCCCACTCCTGAAGATCTCTCATCGTATGCATGTGCAAGATCTGTGAGAGCTGTCCCATGCATCTGCAGTTAGTGTCTGTGGTGCCTGCTTCTGTGGGATGTCTCAATGTTGCCACATCCACCTCCAAAGAGGGGGCTTCCCAAAGCAGGCCCTTGCTGCTGACCCCGAAGGCATCCACAGGTCCAGTTTCCTTTCAATGGGCCCACTTCCCAGGGCTCATTGGTCTTGGATCTGGCTTCCATCCCCTCTCCAAACTTTGCAACTGCCCAGAGGTGCTCACCTTCTGCCTTATACATTCCCACCTCATTCACCCCACAGGGACAGTCTCTACCTCACTTGTTTTAGGGACTATCCTACCAAGATGTAATACAAAGTTTCCATGTACAAGGGCTCAATACAAAGCTAAAAACTTCAGTGACAGAATGATTAATACAGAGACGTGTCTACATCTGCTGCAGGGAGACTCCTCTGCCTGCCTCCACCTCTCTCCCCCAAAGTCTATAGCCCCATCGCAAAGCACGAGAGGGAAAGGAAAGGGGTTGAGGCCCATCCAACAGGACTGAATCAGCCATGCCTGGGAGCCATTCCACTGTCTATTGCTGGTGTTGTGTTGCTTCAGGCACACTGAAATGCAGTCACCTCTGAGGTGGGGCTGGACAGCTGTTTAACACCTACACAAGGGGTTTCAGGCAGGAGGCAGTGAGGGCTGCCTTCCCGCAGAGGCTCTGTCAGAACCACTGTGCTCTCCTGACTAGGAAAAGAATAAACAGGAGTATTGGAAATTATCCCACCAGGTCTCATGTCCCCTAGGCAAGGACTGAGCCATCCACATTAGGCCCCAGCTGGAATATCGTGTCCAGTTTTAGGTGCCACATTTCAGGAAAGATGTGGAGAAACTGGAGAAAGTCCAGAAAAGAGCAACACAAATGATGAAAGGTCTAGAGAACATGAGCTATGAGGCAAGGCTGAAGGAATTGGCCTTGTTTAACTTGGAAAAGAGAAGACTGAAAAGGGACATGAGAGCTGCTTTCAAGTATCTAAGAGTATCATAAGGAGGAGGAAGAAAAATGGTTCTCCTTAGACTCTGAGGCTACGTCTACACTGGCCCCTTTTCCGGAAGGGGCATGTAAATTTCACCAGTCGTAGTAGGGAAATCCGCGGGGGATTTAAATATCCCCCGCGGCATTTAAATAAAAATGTCTGCCGCTTTTTTCCGGCTTTTAAAAAAGCCGGAAAAGAGCGTCTACACTGGCCCCGATCCTCCGGAAAAAGTGCCCTTTTCCGGAGGCTCTTATTCCTACTTTGAAGTCTTGAAGTCCTACTTTGAAGTAGGAATAAGACCCTCCGGAAAAGGGCACTTTTTCCGGAGGATCGGGGCCAGTGTAGACGCTCTTTTCCGGCTTTTTTAAAAGCCGGAAAAAAGCGGCGGACATTTTTATTTAAATGCCGCGGGGGATATTTAAATCCCCCGCGGATTTCCCTACTACGACTGGTGAAATTTACATGCCCCTTCCGGAAAAGGGGCCAGTGTAGACGTAGCCTGAGGCTAGACAAGAAGGGATCTGGAGCATGAGAGAGGCTCTGAGCTGAGGTTGGGGCAGGCAGCTGGGGTGCTGGATGGGATTCTAGGAGCAGGCTCTGCTAGGGTGTTTGGATGCAGGGGTGCTTGAGGCTGGGGCAGGGGCTTGGAGTGCAGGAGTGGGTTCATAACTGGATTAGGGTTTCAGGATGTGGGCTCCAGCTGGGCCCTGCTGACCTCAGGTGGCTCCTGGGTGGTGGTGCAGTGGGGCTAAGGCAGGCTCACCTCGGCCCTGGCCCTGCACCACTCCCTAAAGCAGCCAGCAAACTCCATCCCAAGTCCTGTTGTGTCCCCTCTCTGCTCTGTGAGATGGATATAGAGTGTGGGGAGGCACCCTGACACTGGCACCCTTTTGTCCCTCCCCTACCCAGCAAGCAGGGGGCTCCTGAGGGGACAGCTCCAAGACAGAGGGTAGGAGTTGCACAGCAGTAGGGGAAGGGGCAGCTGAAGTGCTGGCCCTTGATAGCCTCTTGGCCAAACCAGTCAGGATCACCTGTCAGAGGCTCCAAGATCTACCAGTAGATCCTAATCTACTGGTTGGTGACCACTTAGCTAGGGCAACTCAACTCTGAAAGCCCTGGGGGCCTCACTGATACTCACAGAACATACTGAGGGCCTCAACTTAAGTGTGGTTGCATATACAAGCAAATATATATGCAAATAGCTTCTTTCACACTGACGGGCATAAATACAAAGATTAAGGCAAGACTACACCACATATGGCCCCATTTAAGTCAGTTCTGCTAATATTAATAAAATGCAACATTTACCCGATTTCCACCCATATGACAGCACTTTTCACGGGCAATGACAGTCCAAGAATGTAATTATGCATCTCAACAGAAAACCATTGTATTGACTACTTTTTTGTTTTGGTTCCCAACTGCCAGCCATGAGTTCATCCCCACATAAACCCAAACTGCACTGTGGGCCACAAGCAACCAGCCATGGGCAGCATGAGGCCAACGAGCCATGTGTTGAGTAGCCCTGGGTGCTTGGTCCTGCCGTGAGGGCAGGGGGCTGGACTATATAACCCCTAGAGGCCCCTTTCAGCTCTAGTGTTCCATGATTTCTATACTGCCCACATGGTGCACCCTAGAAGGGACGGGTCCCCAGAGCCCATCCATACCTCCGTGAGCCAGCCTGTGCCCCCAGCCCTGGGACAGAACTGGAACCAGCACCCCCTAGACAGGCCCTGTAGCCTCCTGAGCACAGTGGGATTTTGGTGCCAGGCCCCTCCCTCAAGTGGATCCCTTGAACTGGGGGTCAGGTCAGGCCCTGTTCTCTCCCACACTGTGGGGTCCCAAGAGCCGGGCCCTGTGGTGCCTCTAGGCAGGTGTCGCAGTGCGAGGGGAGTGAATTGGCTAGTTACGAAGCGTTCCCGCCATAGGGCTCAGCAAGCCAGGGGGTGGGGCTGAGTGGATAGGAGAAGCAGGGGCAGGAGGTGGCTGCCGGGTATCAGTCTCTGCCCCTCGCTGCCATTATTTGGGCTGCACCGTGGGCTGGTGGGCAGCTCCCAGGACTGTCTCCTTTGAGCAGGGGTGGCTTGATCGCAGCATGAGCTAGCCAGGGCATGATTGCTGATGCCCCCTCTCCTCATCCTGCAGTTGTTCCCCACATGAGCCAGATTACAGCAAGCCGGGTTATGCCGGCCTGTGCTGCAGTCACATCTTCACTACCTGTGTAGACAGCCCCTGAACCACTGGAAACCGAGCCTGGTGTGTGATCTCAGATATGTCGCAGCCCCTGTGTGCCTCAGTTTCCCCAGCTGTAAAATGGGAGCAAGGCTGGTCTTCTTGGGAAAGCTTTCTGAGTGCTACTAATGGGTGAGGATTAGCCTTACTTTGGTCATGTGGGCTTGGTACCATTCCAGCGGGCGGATCATGCCATCAGTTGCTTGACAATGCTTTGTGCCATATGAAAGTGAGGCGGTCCAGTGATAGAAGTGAATGGATGAAAGTCCGTGGGCAGAGAACCAGGTGCCAGGGGGCAGGTCACTGGCAAATTCAGCATACGGGAAAGGGGACTCCCCACGCCTCAGCTCCCAGCACTTGCGGGCGGAGTTCACAAATGACAAAGCTCTTCTCGCTTCCCTGACAGCCAAGCCATCACTTTACTCAGGGTCCTTAACACGTGCTGTCCCTTGCCTTGGCTGGGCACTGCTCCAGGGCAGGCCTGGCTCTCCTAGCCCAGAATCACAGAAGTGCCCAAAAAGTGGGGTTGGGGGGCACAAGCACCCAGACCCATGATCCCCCACCCTGCTGTTCTTGCCCCAAGGCCCCCACCCCCACATACACTGTCCCTTCCCGCAAAAATGTTCCTTAGCTACCTCTTCCTCCCAAGACTCACCCCCCACTTGCGCTCTCCCCCTGCCATTGCCTGCCCTTACATGCCTCTGGCCCCCCACTCCCTGCTCCATGCCCCCTGGCCCTGGCCTGCCTGACTATGGGCTGCTGCTAGAGACTGGCAGGTTTTCTACCAGCTGATGCCAGAGCCAGGCATCCCCAGTGCCCCCACCAGCCCCCCAGACAGTGCCCCGCCCCCAACCAAATCCCCCTCCTGCAGAGCCAGGCACCGGTTAATCTTACTTTTAAAGAGGCCGCTCCTGCCGGCTGCCTCTGTTCGCAGTGTGTTCCGAGCAGCAGCACATGGCCCAGCTGCTGGCTCACTGATCTAAGCGTCAGGTGGGCGTGTGCAGCATGTGCTCCGCTCTCACCTGCATGGCACCCAGGAATAACTGCCCCTCCCTGCCCTCCCTTCGCTACACTGCTGCCAACCCACTTGGTGGGCCAGATCCAGCCCATGGTGGCACTTGAGAAATGATACAACCAGAATCAAATCCATGCTAAAGTGAATTATTATTTATACAAAATGGAACACAGCTTGTACAAGAGAGATTCCTACCTTATCAGAGCCAGCAAATAAGGACACTCAGCTGAGATGAAGGAAACCCAGAATTAAATCCCTTTGAACTAGGAATGTTAAATATCGGTTAATTGATTAGTCAAATAAATTCATTAATTCTTTTCCGTTAGCCAACTATTCAGTAGTCCCCAGGGGTGGGGCCAGCAGCCACTACGCTCTGTATCAGAGGCAGCAGTGTGGGGTGCCAGGCAGGAGCTGGTCAATGTGGGGAGCCAATTTAAAAAACAATTCCCTTTGCAGACCAGCTGCCTGTTGCCTTGCGCTGCTGCATCTGATAAAGAGGCAGAAGCGTGGAGAGGCAGTAGCCCCTGTCTAGGGGTGGGTCTGAGCTCCTGAACCTGTTACGAGCCAGAACTGAGCCGGGCTGCCTACCTGATGCATTTTAAATGCAGAGCTGCAGCAGGGGTACTTGGGATGGTACTTGGTCCTGCTGTGAGGGTAGGGGACTGGACCTTTCAAGGTCCCTTCCAGTTCTATGAGATAGGGGTAGGTCCTGGACCCATTACAAGCCAGGACTGAGCCAGGCAGCTGGCCAGCCTGCTAAAAAATGTAGTGGCAAGGAGAGGGGGGAGGGAAATGCATGTAGTCTATAGCATTAACCGATTAACTTTTGCTTATCAGTTAATTGACTACACTATTACATCACTACTTTGAACTGTCTCCAACAGTCTAGATGACTGTCCTGGTCACAAGGCTATTTGCCAGTCTATTAGTCTTTTCACTGAAACCTTGAAAAGATCTGAGTTTCATCCTGGTGCAGAACAGAAACATTTCTGAAATCATAACAAGTTTTGTGGTATGGAAAAACTTTCCCATCCTGCTCTTGTGAAGAGCACAGGCTTTGCACTGGAGTTTCTAAAACCATAGTAACTGTATTCTTAAAGCATACAAAAGCTACAGATCTACAGGGAAAAGAACAGCAACCTACACACTCTGTCCCCTAAATCTATGCTCCACCTTTATAAGAGTCCTTACATCCAGCTGCTGTGCCAGATGGATAGTCTTCTTCTGCCATTTATCTCTTGCAGTCCTTCTGCTTCCCAGCAATGGTGAGCCAGTGAGTGAGGTACATGGATTGAAGCAGATCCTGACTTTAATGTTTCTGTTCTCTCGGACATATGACACTGATATATTAGAACAGGAGTTATCTGGCATCCACAATAAGCTGCACTGGTTTGTTCTCATCATCATTCCCCACTCCACATAGAAGTTTCACTCTTCAGAATGGCAGTCACAATGGCAAAGGAAGGACACACTTTGATATAGGGTTTGTACAGGCATAGTGATCCACCACATTAGGCATCCAAAATTATTAGGCACTTTTGAAAAATCTTGGCTTAGATCCTGGAAAAGGTTTAAAACAACCCCCCACCTCCCAAAAAGGACTGAACTTTTGGTTTGCAGGCATTGTTTGTTTTTCACATCTAGTACCCACAGATCCCATGGACTTTCATCATCTGATTTAGACTGAAAATTCTCTGTAGCAAAAGCCACTTGCATTTTCTGTTATGTTCCATGTGCATATCTAACATTACACACAGAGTAAAGTGTAAGTACCAACTATTATTCTGTCTTAGAATTAAACACTGGTAGCACTGTCTATTGTCAAGGTCAACTTAAAACTTCCCTTTATAAGCCCCCGTTTTCAATTATTTGTCACTTTGCTAAACTTCAACTGGTTGAAATGTTCCATGCCAGAATACCTGCTCATTAAATGACACTGGGTTCTTGTGGAATATAAATAATATGTGATTATCTAATTAAAGACTGCATACACACAATAGGGCAGATTAAGATGGCACCATCAGCCTTAATTCTGGTATTTCCTAACTTCTGAGCTCTTAACTTTGCAACCTCAGTAATGTTCTTTTAACACCATTTGCTCATAATTATCAATAAACTTGCTGGAGGCAGGGTGTTTGTGTGAGAGAGAGAAAAGACAGACTTTGTGCAAGGAGGCAGATTTAATTTTTGAGCATCCAATGATTTATCGTAAAACATGAAAACAAAAACTATCCAAGCACCTTGATTGTGCTCTTTTAAAATTGGAGGAAACCTTCCAAGGAAGTGGAGAATAAGGAATGAAAACAATGTGTTGGAGCCATTTTAAGAGAAAAATCACAAGCTTTTGCTTATCTATCTGCAAAGGGGAATTGAGAATTTCTACAGAGTTGCCTCAAAACATTCAATTTCAAATCTTACCATTGCTGCTACAGTTACAGAAGATAAGACAGGTGTTAGGGGTTTTATTTTAACCTGAAGATGAAATAAAATTTCTTGCACTGATGCCAGCTGGCAGAGTAGACAGGAGCTTGGAGATGACTGCAATACCCATGTGATTGCATACATACAATAGCCACCAAGATTGCAACATTACCATTTCTTTGTCTGAGTTGATAAGCTTCCTGAAATATTAAATAACCTGCATATTTGTAATTGTACTCCTTAATGGTTACTTTAAAAGATTGTTCTTAAGTCTCTACATTTGAGAATGGACAGACCCAAGAAATGAAGAAGGGAGGGTCTTTTTCAGAAAAGCCTCCTCAGATTCCATGAAAGCCAGGGAGTTTGGAGGCTGCCCTCAGGATATCACTAAGGGTATGTCTACACTGAAGAGCTATTTTGGGATACCGGAAATATCCCAAAATAGCTATTCTGCATCTCTTGAAAAAGCCCATTCCAATGTCCCAGTAACTCTCATTCCACAAGGATTAAGGGGAATTTCAGAATAGCAAGTTATTTCAAAATTTGGTGCTGTTAACGCCAAATTGCAAAATAAGCTATTTCAAAATACACTCAAAATAAGCTATGCAATTTGCGTAGCACAAATTGCATAGCTTATTTCAAGCTAAGGGTGCTGTGTAGATGCACCCTAAGATAGTATGGTACTGGGCACTACAGACAAACAGAGACTTCAAGAGCAATCTAAGAGCACAGGTGCTGGAATAGGGAGAACAGGGGGACCATGATTTACCCAATTTTTAACAAATGTAGGGACAAGTGATGCGGGGCGGGGATGGAGTTTGGGAAAGAGGCAATGCAGGAGCAGGGCCTTGGGAGAAGAAGCAGTGAAGTGACGGAGTGTTGGGAGAAGGAACCGTGTGAGGGCAGGGCCTCAGGGAGAAGGAAAGGTGAAGGGGCGGTGGCTACGGTTTGAGCACCTGTGGCTCCCCTACTATTTCTAGTGTACTTCTGCTGCTCATGCGCAAGAACAAAGAGAAAGAGGCAACCAGATATCTGGTAATGGCTAACCTGTTCAAGCATACTCCAATTCTTTAACATTGTGAAATGTCTCTAAGTGACATGCAAGATATCAATGAATATCATCACATACTATAAACAACTACTTATGGACAGAAACTGAAATTATAATTTTAAAATGTGTTTGTTGGTTGGGTTGCCAGATGGTTTAACAAAAAATACCAAACACTCCCCTCACCAAAAAAAAAAAAAAAAAATCACCAGGAAAAAATTCTGTGGAGGAAAAAAAAGGGGGGGGGGGACCAAAGTTGTTAAGAAAAAAATCCCCCCAGAACAGAATTGTCGCGCAAAAACAAAACAAAAAAAATTTTTTTAAAGGAAGCTGCCCCTTTAAGACAGCTGCCATCTTGGGCGCCATTTTAAAAACCTTGCAGCTCTGACCCAGTAAGGGATGCGGGGGTAGGGGGGGAGCCGGCAGGGCGAGGGCTGTTTGGGAGGGGGCACAGGAGCAGCTTCACGAGCCGCACTTTTGAGGGGCAAGAGCCTCATGCGGCTCGCAAGCCATGGGCTGGCTACAGCTGGTTGAGGGAGGCATCATGTGGCCAGCTCCTAAGTCCCTGCTGGTCATGTGGGCCAGAGCAGCGTGTGCTCCGCTCCCACCCCGGCACCCCCCTAGCATGGCGCCTGGCAAGTGCCCCCTCCTGTCCCTCTTCACTATGACTCTGCCATGCTACCCACTCCCCCACCCCCACCTGACATGGCAGGGGAAAATTGTTCCCGCCAGGCTTCCGTCCGAGGGAAACAGGAAATACCAGACATTTCACATGTCTGGTATTTCCTGTTTTTTTACCGGACAGAGCCCGTGAATACCGGACACCTGGCAACCCTATTTGTTGGCCAAGCAGGAAATAAATACTCCACACAGATAAAACAACATGGTTTCCCCACATGGAGAACAGTCTTAGAAAAGGCTTTTAGAAGACAATGGAAATGTGTATATACATTGTATAAACAAGCCCATCAAGCTAACAAGAGGTGGAGGCAAACGTCACACTATCAAGGCAGGGGAGGAGATTTGACAATGTCAAACATTCATTCACTTGTACCAGAAGAAGCAGGAACTAAAAAAAAATTGCATTTTAGCAGATAACTTCAGCAGGGAAGAAACAGCAGGAAACTTCCACCTAGCTTCTAAGTTTTAGCTATTAGAAAATGTTGTATCTTTATGTCTCTTGTAACCATTTCTGATTTTAATCTTTATCTTTAAATTAAAATAAATGAAATATGTATATTTAATTTTTATATTTATTCTTTATATTTGTACACTTAAAATCATACTCTTTGTAAATAAATAAATGTTTTATTTTTAATCTCAACCAATCCAGTGCTGTGTTTAAATTGAACTGCTTGGTAACTCCTATTAAAAGTAATAAATTTGAATATTGACTCTTTAAAGAAGCAACAGACCTTAACTTTTTTCTGAGTGTTTCAGGACAAGGCTGTACATTTCAGAAAACACATTTTCTTCAGAAAATTTGAGTCTGGGGTGAATGTGGAGTCATCGTCCCAGATGCTGAGCAAGGCTGGTGGCGGGTGCCAGGATCCAAGCACTGGATCAGGGCTTCCCAACTGATAGAGTGCATGTTGTCCCAGGGAAGCCACAGTTGCAAGGCAGCTGGAGTTACAAGGTAAGGTAAGATGTAACACAACTCTTGACTGGTCTGTATTACATCCCAGCATGTCATATAAATCCATTGAGGGGATAACACTGTGACCCCAGTAAATATGGTGGAAACTCTGCTACAGTAAGTAGTCTACACAGGGGATTATATGACCCTTTAAATTCCCTCTCCAGCAAGAAATGTAATATTTCATGGTGCCAGATGAAAAAGATCCAGAATATTCCACAGCTCCGTGCTCAGAAAGTCTAATTAAAGATGCCTTTCTGCTTCATTTGCAGAATTTTATCTCTAGGCTTCTCTTTTCAACCTGTACATTCATGTTGAAAATCTAAATCCATACTCCAATCTACAATCCGTCACTAACAAAACTGAACAGAGTTCACTAAACATATTCATGAGACCCACCAATGTTATTTCAAAGCTGGGCAAGACCCCAAGTTGGTTGCAGTGTAGTCTAAGACAATCTTAAAGGTGACCTAAAATGCCTTAAAAACAACATACAATTAAGAAACCTATTTAAGAACCTAAAATACTAACATAATTAAGATAACTTTATAGTTGTTTCCAAAACATAAAAGTATAGTGACAAATATTATTTACAATACATAGATCCACATGTTCAGAATAATCAGGGGAAAATATGTATAAATATATTTGAAATATCCCTTAATGTACATGCCCATTCTGCAAGCAATTTTAAGAGTACCAGAAAGACATACAATAGACCCAGTGTCACTCCCACTAAAGCAATCACAAAATTCAAGCCTTTATTATTTAAAATGCAAAATCTAAGCAACATGAACCATTACCTACACTGGATGTGATTTCTAAAAGTCTTCAGCATTGGTCTAAGTCTGCTTCAGTTTAGTCAATGACAGAGAGTTAAACTAATGCGGAGCTGTTCTGAAAATCCCACCTAATATTATGGCATTAAAGTTAATCTATAAAATATCCTGCAACACAAGCTGAGCTTGCAGTGGGAACCATAATCTTAAATATCCAGACTTCTGTGCAGTTAAATATGATCTGTATTATTGTATTGAATGTATAAGACAGGTAACTTTTTTAAATTCTATTAGCGTTGATCCTTATTCTTCATGTCAGTACATAAGATTTAAAGTGATGGATAAGTTTCTGTTGAAACTGCAGAATCATCTTCCAGATACTGGCCTTGAATGAAATCCTGTTGTAACCAAGGGAAGTCTTTCCACTAACGTCAGTGGGCTTCAGCTCAGGCCCATTTAGTTGTAGTTTACATCTTAAAAAGTCTTATTGAAATAGGACTACTCATTGAGAAAGGCACTACTCGATGTGACTAAGGCTATGAGAATCGGGACTTCAGCTAATAACTTAAATCTAGTCAATGTCTTAACATATGCATTTACCTATTCTACAGATAAGCATTCTATACAGTGTTGTTATACCTATGTCAGTTCCAGGATACTAGTGAGACAAGATGGGTGAGGAAATACCTTTTATTGGACCAAATTCTATATGTCCAATAAAAGATAATAAGTCACCCACCTGCTCTCTACTTTGGTTCTAACAGAGCACTATTCTTTAAAAAAAAAAACTAAAGCTGTCAAGTGATTAAAAATGTAATCGTGATTAATTATGCGATTAAAAATGTAATTGCGATTAATTGTGTGCACCACCCCTTTAATTAATAGCATGCACCTCCCGTGGCGATGTTTCAATGGGGCAGCACTCCAGCTGTCTCCAGCTGACCCTGGGCTCCAAGCAGCGCTGCCCCTTGAAAGCGCCACAGTGGCATTTCCAAGGGACAGTGCATTAGGAGCCGGGGATCAGCTGGGGAGTCCAGCTGATCACTGTTCCTCGGTTGCAAAGCTCCTTTGAAGCACTGGAGCTGCACTTCAAAGGGGCTTCGCAACGAGGAGCTGGGGATCAGCTGGGCACTCCAGCACTTCAAAGGGGCAGCGCAGCATTAATGCCTGCGATTAATGTGTTAAAAAAATGAACATGTTAAACCTGTCCTGCATTAGTCGCAGGCGTTAACGCAGGTCAATTGACAGTCCTAAAAAAAACCCATTACCTTATCACCTATATTGTCTCTTTGAAAAAAGCATGTAATTGAATTATAAACAAGGGTGCATCTACACTGCACCCTAAACTCAAAATAAGATATGCAATCTGTGCTACGCAAATTGCATATCTTATTTTGAATCTATTTTGAAATAGCTTATTTTGAAATTTGGCGCATCTAAACGGTGCCAAATTTCAAAATAACATGCTATTTCAAGCCATCCCTTATCCCTCATGCAATTAGGTTTACTGGGATGGAGAAATAGCATTTTGAAATAAGGGGTGGCTTGTGTAGATGTGGAGTAGCTATTTCAGGATACCTCCAGTATCCCAAAATAGCTATTCAGTGTAGACGAACTCCAAGAGAGGTACTGGAAGAGAGGAAAGAGAAGAAAGACAAGAAATATGGAATTAATTAAATTGTAGCATTATATTTAGAGGGAATTTGGTAAGGATACTCACACTGGTGAAGAAATATTCCTAAAAATGTCTTGGAGAGCCAAATGTGAAAACAAAAAAAACAAAAACAAAAACAAACAAAAAATTCAGTTGTAAGCATTTAGGGCCTGATTGTCTTTCAGTGCCCTGATACTTTGGCCTCAATGGGAGTAAAAACTACTCACCAGTATGGGTGAAGGGTTCCCAATCTGACCCTTAACCAGCGAAAAGCACCCCTCAACTTAAACCAGGCAGCTCAACTAATATTTAAAACAGATTTTTAAAACATAGAAAAATTGGATATAAAAATGTAGATTGGGATATAAAAAATGTATGTAAAATCTTTCAAATACATTAAACATATGAATTCAAACTAGAACCTGACTTGTAAAGATATAAGATTTATAAAGCACAAAAGACTTCAGAGAAAATACTAGCCTTTTACAAAGTTCTACTTTGATATATTTTGTGTAAAAGGTATTATATTCTTATAAATCTGAGTGTTCTAATGTCTTTATGAGCATTTTAGCCAAGGCAAACAACGGAATAGGATCACAATATTTTAAACATATTTTAACATTTGGATGTAGTTAACATATAGATCAGTCATGCAAAACCTATGCAGGTGAGTAGTTTGATTTAGGCATTGTCCCACTGCTCAGAGATTATTTATGTGACTAAAGTAACTTACTGCTTATGTTTTACCAGGATCAGTCTCTTAGTCAAAACATTTGATATCAAGTCACTTGAGAGCCTGCTTCTATTACACTGAATTCTGTGGCAAATGTTCCATTAACCTTAAGGATGTAGGAAGAACTGCACATCAAGTCTGATACAAACCACACTAAAGCCAATGGAAGTCTTTGAATTCAACTGGTTTTGGATCAGGCCTTTTCTACAATGAGCTCTGTGGGTGGATTCTTGTGCCTATATGAAGGCAGGGGTCTCCCTGTGTGACAGGAGTAAGGCCTAAGGATGTAGCTTTGTTCTAAAACCTAAACTATAAACAACTTATAATTTACTCCACATCAAAAACTACCCAATTTGTTCTTTATCAATAATGAAGTCTAATGGGATTTAATGTTCTTCACCAATAATGAAGTCTAATGGGAATTAGTGTTTTATGATTGACATAATACCCTGTTTCTACTTCATATTTCAATGTACATGACATCCCTTGGTATCCTGTTACTTTTATTGTTACATTCACATATTAAAATTTAAATTATTTAAAAATGTGTAACCAAATACCCTCCACATTAACTCAAACTTGTTTTAATATTGATATATTCTCATATAAAATAAGCACACTCCTTTTTGCTGAACTGTTCACTACCCCACCCTTTTTCTTAGCAACCTCATGTTATTTCACTTCATTGTCAGTGCTGCACATGAGCAATTCACAGGAGCTGAATCTAAGACAGGATGTGATACTATTCCTTCTAAAACAATATTCCCAATGAGTTAAAATGGGACAGCCTGGAGATCTTAATTAGGTTAAAGTGAGTGCCAAAAACCATCATAAAATGCAGCACTTCATGGCTAAAGTAGCAGAAAGCTATGATGAGGCAAAATCTCTTTAAGAAACTCTCATGGGAGAGTTGCAATGGGTACCAAACCAGCTACAACATAAAAAGGCCCTGTGAAGTCAGGGGCCCCATGCATCTGGCAGGAGCTTCCATTGTAGCAGGAATAATCATGATTTGCTTTGGGCTTCATGCTGCCTATCTTGCTAGAGCAGGGGGGAAAAAGCAGAGGATCTAGTCCAGCTAAACATTAGCCCCAGTAAAATACATAAGATGGAGCTCGTGCTGTTCCACAAATCACCTGTATCTCATTCAGTAAACTGTGATGAGCCTCAAGGGGCTGATCTATATTAGACAGATTACCTGTGGCTGACAATGAGAGCTAGCTGTGGGTGCAGCTGAACCATGGTAAACACAGGTGCACAAATGAGGAGGCAGGATGCAGAAAAAGAAAACCCAGCTTTGGCACCATTTCAGTAAACCGCAAGGTGGTTTTTTACGTTTATTTCTGCAATAATGCCGTGCACAGCTTGCCATTGACTACACTCACAGCTAAAGCATAATCCAACCCCACTTCTGCTTCACCTGTTGCTGACACCCATTTCTACCAACAGACCATTTTTCCAGCGTAGAGCAGACCAGAGAAATAAAGACTAACGTCTGAGGTGTTCTGCATATTCGCATTGCACCGATTTCAGCCCCAGGGAGAAAAAGATCCAGGTATGCGGGGGCCCTGTAATAAGTGGATACCAACACCATTTATACAAAACTAAGGGTGTATTGACTTAAATGTATCACATGCACCCCGTTACATACAATAAATAAGTTATATGTATACCACACAGCCTGCATGTATATCTCATGCATTATATATGTACCAAGAAAAAAAAATCTATAAAGAGCTACGCTTTGGAATATACCGAGATCCCTAAATACCAGCTGGGAGAAGAATCTGCAGCTTGTTTCCAAGAAGGGACCCACGAGCCGCGTGGGAGTATCATGTTAGGCTAATGCCTCCGGCCATTTGATGCCAAGTCCCTGCCTGTCTCTCTCTGGGAGGTTTCTCAACTCTGCAGATTGTGAAAGGTCCGCCGCCTGTGGCTGCTGCATTTCCCGCTGGGACCAATCCTCCTGTCTGGCTCACGGGCTGGGGCCGGATAGTCCAGCCCCGTGCGCGCGCGTGTCTGTCTCTGCGCCGCTCGCGTGTCTGCTGAAAGGTTTCCGCCGGATCAGCAAGCGGCTGCCGCCCAGCCAGCCGCCCCAACCTTTCTGAATATTTCATTGGCGCTGCCCGCCGGGGATGCCCCGCCGCTGACTGCTACAAAGGAGAGCGAGCTCGCGCGGAGCCGATTCCTGCCCCTTGCAGTCTCTCAAAGCGGGCTTTGATTCCTTCCTACAAACCACTGACCGATTTGGGAAATGAATCCCCTCTGCTGGAGCTGACCCGCTGGGGAGCCTGCCCAGATGCAATTCAAAAGCCAAGCAATCCCCAGGGCTCTCTCTGAACTCTTTAGTGACCAAGAGATGAGCCAGGAGCAGCTTTTCTATAAAAATCCCCGCCGGGGGCTGTGAAGCAGTTTGCGGAGGGAAGGGGTTGGCGATGCTGCTGAAGAAGAGTTGCAGGGGGAAAGGCCCCTTTTTGGACGCCGCAGCCCTTGATGCACGAGGAGGAAAATACCAACCAAGAGACTCCTAGTGTGTTCAGCTGCGCCCGAGCTCTCCTGCACGCCAGGAGCCTGCAGCAGGGAATCTCTGCAAACGCCCCGCGCGCTCCCTTCCCCGGGAAGTGTTACGGGGGCCAGCGGGCACGTTGTTGCCGCCTGGGCAGGTGCGGACTGAGCGTGGGCCACAGCCCACGGCGCCGGGCGGTGCTCGCGGACTGAGCTGGCAGAGCGCAGGCGGCAAGCCCGGGGAGAGGCGCGCCCTGGCGTGGTGGCTGCCCGCGGAGGTGCTCCCGGGGCTGGCAGCAATAGCGGAGCTGTGCGGCGCCGCCGCCGGGGCCGGGATTGTGGAGTCAGCGCTGCACGCTCAGCAGCGAGCCGGCACGAGCCCGGCGCATAAAGTTTCTTGCCACCTGCCCCTGCCTGCTGCCTCGCTCTGGGGGCGCCCTGAGCCGGGGCCAGCTCGAGCCCAGCTTGCCGCTGGTGACCTCCCGCTGCCGCCCGCTGCCGCACTGAGGACACGGGCGGCGGCCCAAGAGGAGCCCGCATGGCCTTTCCCAGCGCGCGGGTGGCGAGCGCGGCTGCTCCTGCCGCCACCGCGGCCCGGGGGCTGCTGTGAGCCGGGGCGGGGGCAGCCTCGGAGCTCGCCTGCGGAGCACTGCGGGGCCGAGCAGGCGGCGGCGGGAGATGTGGCCGGCGGGAGCGGCCGGCCGGCTGCCCTGCCCGCGGGACTCGGCGCTCCGGCGGGCGGCTTTCTCCGGGAACCTCTCGGCTCTGCCGTCTCACCTTGCGCCCAGCGGCAGGAGCGTCCGAGTCTTCATCAGCGCCAACCCCGAGGGTAAGTCGCCTGCGCCCGTCGGCTCGGCCGCCCTGTGCCCTCCCTCCCGGCGCGGCTCCGGGGGCTCGCGGCGGGGCCCGGGCAGTGCCAGCCTGGCCCCTTGGAGCACAGCTGAGAACCAGCCGCGGGGCTCGGCAGAAGTTGTGCTTGCCTGGGGGGGGCAGACATGTCCCGGCTGGCGGCGCTCGCCTGGGAAGGGCACCGGGGCGCCGCCAGCCAGCTCCCTGAGGGGGGCAGCAGCTCTTCCTCGCGCCAGGCTCTTCTCGGGATCGCGGCAGGGGCGAGCCCGCTCCGGCTGGCCTGGCGCTGCGGGGGAGCGGTGCGGTGTCCCGGAAAATGCTGGCGTCGGCTCAGGCCGCAGCTCACTTCCCAATAAATAGAAGAGGCGGTTCCGCGGCCATAGCAATGTCCGTCGCTACTGCCCTGGGGAGCAGGGTCTCCTCCTGGAGTTAGTGCTGCTTCCCCAGCTGAGCTCCGGCGCCTTCAGTCCAGTGTCAGTCACCAGAGCTCCCCAGCCCGGAGGAAGGTTGACATGGGCTGGCTCTTTATCGCCCCCTCCTCCCCCAAGTTCACTAAGCCGATCAGTCTGCCCTTGGCCGGGGGAGGGAGCGGGGAGCGCTGGGGTCTCTGCTGCTTTCCCCAGTGGTTGTGCAAGAAAGGAACAACTCTGGTGGCTGGCGTTAAGCCAGGATCATCTAGGATTTGTTCTTGTCAAGGGTGAAAGCTGAACCAAGGGGCAGCTACGAGAATAAAATGTCCGAGAGCAATCTTGCACTTACATTGCTAGATTGTGTATTTCACTGCCCTAAGTTATCTGAAGTTTAGCTCAGATTTTAGGAAACAGACCATTTCACTTAAAATATCACAGCCTATAGTTGATACAACCCCCTTTCTCGAGTAACACACAAACTAAAAACACAGCACCACGTGCTCTGTTTATTACAGTACGGATAATCTAATATACTGTGAGCTAAACATAGGGAAGTGACTACTCCAGACCGTGTCAAAAATAGGTAGTCTTGTCATGAAGGAGTGTGCAACAAAAAGTATCCTCAAATAAAATGACTATTTTAGGATGATTGCCTGATAAGGCAGTCTCATGTACACATTTCACAATATATTTCAATAAAGAGTAGATCATACACACTGATTAGTCTGAAATAGATTTTAAGGGGAACTCTTTCTCTATAGGTATTTCATGGAGCAGAAGCCTCAGTTACCACTTTGATCTTAATCCCTGTGTATTTACAAGGAAGTATTTCCATTGCAATCTACAGCCTTAGTTTAAAAACACTGCAACATCAGGCACTTGATTAGAAGTACTGAAACAATTAAGCAGCCTTTTCTCAGAAGCACAAAACATTCTGTCTTTAGAGCTGAAGAATTTAGCACACATGCAGGAGAAAGAGTTAATCTTACTCATAAATGTAGAATTAAAGTCGTTCACATTGATTTCTTTACAAAATCTAAACACTAAAAATAAGGAAAAAATAGATTAAGGCAGCCCCTTGACAAGAAACAATGCACTAATTTTGCCATACTTACTCCATGAACACTCTATTGCCTTCCCTAATGCACTAACTTAATTCAACAGTACTGTCAGCTTCAGTGCACGTAACAGAAAACTGAAAATCACTCTTAAAATGGCAAATGAATTTGAATAAAAACATAAATAGTTGTGTCGTTATGACTAGCAGAGTCATATTGGCCAAAATAAAATTCAACAAATAGTTTAAGAATAATATTATAATAACCATTTAAAATATTAGTCTCGGGGTAGCCGGATTAGTCTGTATCTGCAAAAATGAATTCTGTGGTACCTTAGGGTGCGTCTATACTGCAGTGTAACTCAAAATAAGATACGCAAGTTGAGCTATGCGAATTGCTAATCTTATTTCAATGCTATTTTGAAATAGCTTATTTCATTATCTGGCACTATCTACACAGCATCAAATTTTGAAATAAAAGGCTATTCAAAAACGTCCCTTAGTCCTTGTAGAATGGGATGTTGGAATAGTGAGCCCAAAATGATGGGCTTGCTGTGAAGACCCAGGATAACTATTTTGGGATACTCTAATATACTAAAATAGCATTGCAGTGTAGATGTACCTTTAGAGACTAACAGATTTATTAGGGCATACGCTTTAATGGATAAAACCCATTTAAATCTACAAGCTATGAATTCTATACAGAAAGAGTATGTATTTTAAATTTGGGAAGATATAATTGTATTCATGCATAAGATAAAGATTTAAACCTTACTAAAAGTATAAATATACTCTTTACTATGGAGCAACTGTGATTGTGATACATCCGTAATAACTATGATTAAAGATGTTTGATATCCCACCCTCCATTTGTCATATGGACTAGATATTTCTTGTTAAAAAGTTAATATATATAGGCTCATATATCACATTCAGCAGAATTGTTTCCTTAAATTGTTACTTTGACATATCCGTTAATAACCAAATCGAGATGTAGGAAGTAGTTTTGCCTCTGAGTGATTTATTTCAGTTCTGTTAACAGACTCAGCAAGATGCTATTGGATTGATTTACCCTTGGGTCATCTTCCCAAAATTTGCTTCACAACTGTAAGGGCTAGGTACATTCTCTCTCTTTTTTTTTTTTTTTTTTTTTATGAAAGCCCAAGAGAAGTTGACTAGTGTTATTGAGTGCCCAACCTGAGATACCTAAAAGGAATCTGATTTAGAAAAGAATAATGTCTGGCATGAATATCCTTTAAAGCTGAGGTGCCCAAAATCACTAGTCCCTTTGGAAAATTTTGACCTAGAGAATCCGTTTGGTGAGAAATATCCATCCATGAAAATATCTGATGGTCCTTCTAAAATATACAGATATAGCTATATATATTGTGTAAATTTAAATAAACTCTAAAAAGTCACTTGTGTTGGATTTAACTATAAACTAGAAGTTAGTTATTTTCACGTCTTAAAATAAATTCCTAAGTTTTTTCTAAAGTGATCCTTCAAAAAAATAAATACAAACGTAATTCCGAAAAATAACCCATTTGAAAATGCTTCAAATTCACTAATAGATTTTGGACCTGATCCTTGTGTGTTTGTTGGCTCAAAGCCTTGCTTGTTAATTTTCATGACATCTATTTGTGTACTCTGGGTTTGATCTCTCTGGTTTCTGAGCATTTCTGACAGACTTCAGTAGGAGTTGGAAGTGTACAGCATTTCATAAGACCTTGCAAACCAAGCCATCAAATAGTAAGTGCTGTGAGTTTAGGGACTTGAGCCAAGGTCCTTAGAGTTTTGGGAGCATCTAATAACCTCATTGGACCTTTGAAGATCTGGGTCACTCTGTATTCTGTTTCTGATTCAGCAAAGCCTAAAAGCAACATACTTAATTTGAACCATGTAAGGGGTTCCCTTAAATTATGAGCGTCTATTAAAGTAGGGTACATATGTAATTACTTCACTGAATCAGGGGTTCGATTCCTGTTTTAAATGCAATTTTCAAT
Organism: Pelodiscus sinensis; assembly: GCF_049634645.1. Lineage (NCBI taxonomy): Eukaryota > Metazoa > Chordata > Testudines > Trionychidae > Pelodiscus > Pelodiscus sinensis. The sequence goes on along the minus strand of NC_134715.1, from coordinate 94,418,151 downwards.
ATATCCTTAACCTGGGAACTCTTATTGCACCTCCATAATACAGTTAACATAATATGCTGTGTGGTTTCCATTCACAGCTGGAAAAGATGTTCCTGTTCACATTTCTTGAACACTATTACACTGAATAATAATAGCAAACAACAATCATGGGTATGGCTAATTAGAAATAATACTGAGCTATAGAAGCTTTTTTTCTAGCTTATATGCATGATAATGTTGTTTTTTTAGTAGTTGATATGAACAGTGACCCTTGCTTCTTAAGTAGTTGATACTAATTGAACATTTTAGTGAAGTTGAAAAGAGTGATCTTCTAAATCAAGTTAAAGCTGCTTTAATCTAGGAAAAGGCTTTTATTTTAATGATGATGAAGTATTTTAAATAAATTTAAAATGCTGAATTGCAGAAAATTACATCCTTTCTTATTATCTAATTAAAAATGTCTTTATTTAAGGAGGAAACATTAGAAAATTGTTAACCTCAGTTTTATCAAGTATTTTTAGTTGTTTTAAAGTGATAAGGAAATAAATTTCATTTTCTCAATAGGAAGTTGCCATCTAGGAAGGAGTTCTGCAGAAAGGGATCTAGGGGTCATAGTGGACCACAATATGAATTATAGTGTGCCACTGTTCGGGAGAGAGAAGGGAGGGAGCAAACATCATTCTGGGATGAACTAACAGGGGTGCAGTAACCAGAATGCAAGTAGTAACTTTTCCACTCTACTCCATGCTAATTATGTCTCAACTGGAGTAGTGTGTCCATTTCTGGGTACCACATTTCAGGAAAGATGTGGAGAAATTGAAGAAAGACTAGAGAACAAGAATGATTAAAGATCTAGAAAACATTACCTATGAGGGAAGACTGAAATAAGTGGGTTTATTTAGTTTGAAAAAGAAAAGACTGAGAGAGGACATAAAAATGTCTTGTCAGGGTGGTTAAGCCCTGGAATAAATTGCTTTGGGAGATTGTGGAATATCCATCTATTATAGATTTTGAAGATTCCGGGAGTAGCCAACTTAGTCAACAGGATAAACTTTAAAAAAAATAGTCTGGTAGCACTTTAAATCCAAACATAAAAACTCTTCAAATATATAAACTTTAAAAAAAAGTCTGGTAGCACTTTAAAGACTAACAAAACATGTAGGTTTTGTTCTACTTCTTCAGATGAGCTTTCATGGGTCATCTGAAGAAGTGGGTCATGATACAATCTACATGTTTTGTTAGCCTTTAAAGTGTTACCAGACTATTTACTGTTTTTTTTAAGTTTGTATATTTGAAGAGTTTGTATGTTTGGATATGTTTGTGCAAAATAAAGTTATACTTCAGGATTACCTACCATACCAAATTTTGCATAAACAATCCTGCCACTTAAATTAGTTGAATGCACTACTTTTTACACTGAAAAAGACTGGGTGAAAGTTTGACATAATAATTTTTGTTTTTCATTTGAAAAAAAGTCATGACTATTATGATTAGAGGTCATAAAATATTTGCTAATAAAATTAAAATTGAGTCACCTGTTCAACTGTCAATTTAGAGCAAAGAAAATTTGTACTGTTGTATATCACACAATAATTCAAATTAGTTACAGAAAGAGTAATGGAATCTTTATGAGTTTCTGATTCAAATGTACTATGTATGGTAATTATACAATAAAATGAAAAGTAATGTTTGAGTTGAAATCCTACAAATTTAAAACTCTTCTTTTACTTCCCTTTTGCAAGCACATTAATTTAAAAAAATTACGTGTTTTTTTTAATTTCTTGAACTTTGCTATAAATGTAATCTATGCAAAATGACTTTGCCTGGTCAATAACAGGGCTCACCTGCTAGTTGGAGATATTTAAGAACAGGTTAGATAAAAATGTATCAGGTATGATTTACATGGTACTTGGTCCTGCTGCGAGTACAGGGAAATGGAATTGACCTCCAGAGGTCCCTTCCAGTTTTAGTATTCTATAATTCTATGAATATTTGGAATCTGTTACAAATTTATGTAGAAGAAATCTGTACAAAATTACAGCTTTTAATATAAAGTCAGCTTCTGTAAACATTTACTGTTTATTTCTGTAAACAGGGTTAACTCTTGTGACTCTTCCTTCTGTTAACACACAGCCCATATTAACAATACTTAGGTCTAAACTCTCATGTAATTCTAGCATACTTGGCTATGATGTTGTCATTTCATAGATTAAGCACATTCAGATGGTCTTTGTCAGTACTTGGACTGTAGGTTTTTCTAAAAGTGGAAAAGCTAAAAACTTTGTGGTGCTGGTGATGGAATAGGTGTCATAATGGGTCCCAGTTGAGCAGTATTATAGCATAATTAGGACGTTGGCTTCTGAAGATGTATTTTGAATGTCTACTCAATTTCAATGTTTGAAATCAAAATTCTGATAGCCTGCCTTAATTCAAAATTCTGTGGTGCTTTGAAAAAGCAGCATAACTGTGAATTAATCCTGGGGTATCTGAAATTCCATTTTTTAATAATTTTATTAACTAGGTTAACTGATGGGAACAACAGATCAGGCTTAACTTATTCTTCATTTTTTACTGTAAACAGCAGTGTCGATTTTATTGTGTTGCTACATTTCATGTCTGAAAAAAGCTGTATTTCAGTAGTGAACAAAGTGAAACCAATAACAAAGAATACATACAAAGTCAAATTTTGTATTCTTATACTTATGAATTGTCCTGTTAAAGACAGAGGCAATGATGACTTGCACTTATACATCATCCATGTGCATCTTCCTGCTGTGGATAAGGTGAGCAAATCCTATCTGCGGACTCAAGAGGGACTTAGAATCATAGGACTGTAAGAGACCTCAAGAGGTCATCGAGTCCAGCCCCCTGCCCTCAAGGCAGGACCAAGCTCTGTCTAACCATCCCTGACAGATGTCTATCTAACCTGTTCTTAAATATCTCCAGAGAGGGAGATTCCACCACCTCCCTTGGCAATTTATTCCAATATTTGACCACCCTGACAGTTAGGAATTTTTTCCTAATGTCCAATCTAAACCTCCCCTGCTGCACTTTAAGCCCATTACTCCTTGTCCTGTCCTCAGAAACCAAGAAGAACAAATTTTCTCCTTCCTCCTTGTGACACCCTTTTAGATATTTGAAAACCGCTATCATGTCCCCCCTTAATCTTCTTTTTTCCAAACTAAACAAGCCCAGTTCATGAAGCCTTGCTTCATAGGTCATGTTCTCTAGACCTTTAATCATCCTTGTCGCTCTTCTCTGTACCCTTTCCAATTTCTCCACATCTTTCTTGAAATGTGGCGCCCAGAACTGGACACAGTACTCCAGCTGAGGCCTAACTAGTGCAGAGTAGAGCGGCAGAATGACTTCACGAGTTTTGCTTACAACACACCTGTTGATACAACCTAGAATCATATTTGCTTTGTTTGCAGCAGCATCACACTGTTGACTCATATTCAACTTGTGGTCCACTATGACCTCTAGATCCCTTTCCGCCATGCTCCTTCCTAGACAGTCGCTTCCCATCTTGTATGTATGGAACTGATTGTTCCTTCCTAAGTGGAGCACTTTGCATTTCTCTTTATTAAACTTCATCCTGTTTACCTCTGACCATTTCTCTAACTTGCTAAGGTCATTTTGAATTATGTCCCTATCCTCCAAAGAAGTTGCAACCCCACCCAGTTTGGTATCATCTGCAAACTTAATAAGCATACTCTCTATCCCAATATCTACGTCATTGATGAAGATATTGAACAGTACGGGTCCCAAAACAGACCCTTGCGGAACTCCACTTGTTATCCCTTTCCAGCAGGATTTAGCACCGTTAACAACAACTCTCTAACTACGGTTATCCAGCCAATTATGCACCCACCTTATCGTGGCCCTATCTAAGTTATATTTGCCTAGTTTATCAATAAGAATATCATGCGAGACCGTATCAAATGCCTTACTAAAGTCTAGGTATATGACATCCACCGCTTCTCCCTTATCCACAAGGCTCGTTATCCTATCAAAGAAAGCTATCAGATTAGTTTGGCATGACTTGTTCTTCACAAACCCATGCTGGCTATTCCCTATCACTTTATTACCTTCCAAGTGTTTGCATATGATTTCCTTAATTACCTGCTCCATTATCTATAGTGCCTAGGACTTGTTAGCCTTCTGCTCAGGAATCAATTTCACGCTTGGTGTTTACTTTTGGGTCCATTTCCCTAAACCTGTAGATTTTTTTTTTAGATTTTTATGATTAACACTTCATACAGCAGCTTTGATATTTGGTAAATTATAAATTAGTTTATACAGCATAAGCAGAAACAGGTATGATAGATGAGGTTTGCTTTTTTAAACTCTTATAAAGAGTACTACTGACCTGTGCATCCTTTTTACTCAATAGTTGCTTAACGTTTTAGGTATTAAAGCCAAGTATAAGGAGGCTTGGCAGATTTTTTTTTTTTTTTTTTTGTAACTGACATATCAATGTTTATTCTAAGGATTTGTTTTTATTGTCTTCATATTACATTTTTAAAGTTGTGGGATATTATGGGCAAATCACAATGTGGGAGAAGAAAATTATTTAATGAGAGATGCTAAGATTCAAAAAAATATTTATAACTGTGAAAACATAAATTGGCAATATCACATCAAAATATACAAAGTTATGTCCTTATATCAAACTCCAAGTTCTCAAGCAGTATTTTGGTTACTTTGTCTCTGTACATTTTATTTGTGGAAATATTATTTTCATAGGTTTGTGTGTGTGTGGTGAAATCAATGTTAACCTACATTTACTGATTAAAAATCTAATCCTTCCAAGACTTGTTTTGTAAATTACAAAGATCATAAAACAAATCAGCTTTATCTCCTTTGAACTCTTAAACTAGGCCTTGATCCAACAAATCATATAAGTCAATGGGGACTATATCCTTGTTTAATGTTAAGCACCTGCTTATGGGCTTTACTGGATCAGAGCCCTGTTAACCTTAGTTGCTTTCACTAGAAAATGAATTTTGTACTATACTAGGGAAGTTGTGTAATTTGTGTTATTTTGTAATGTAAAACATTTATTTTAATCTCTAACAAGGACACTGATATGTCAGTTATTTGGGGAGGGGGGATGAATCAATGTAACCTTAACTATGGAACATTATAATAATGTTAGATAAAATGTCATTCAATATAAGGATTTAGGAGGCTTTACTAACCTCAAACAAAAGAGCAAGAAATCTCTCTCTCTCTCTCTCTCTCTCTCTCAAGATGACCAAAATGGCATATAGTAGTACAATGCAATCCATATTTTTATAATAATAAAAGATTTACCTAGTGCTGCTTAACCCAGTTAATTTTTTTGGGGGGGGGAATAAAATGAAAATGTACATGCTTCATTTAAATCATTACTTTGGTCCAGGATGCCCTGGGGAGAGGGAGCTACCCCAGACCTCTCACAGTAGCAGCTTGAGGCCAAATTAGAAGTGCCTCTCCATGACCACTGCAGCTCCAGCGGGCACAGCCAGGGGAGGGGAGCATGTCCCTTGTCTGTGGCAGGTCCCAATTTGTCTGCCTGCACTTTCCCCAGCCAGCATATCCCACTATGAATGGGCGGGAAGGGGGAGGAACAACAGACCAACTCTTCCCCCCCCCCACACACACACCCGACCCTCCCTAAAAGGTGCCTGGAGGGTGAAAGGTTCAGTGCTACAGCTGTCCTGGCCTGGCCCCTTTCACCTGCCTAATGATTCTGTCTCTCTCTTTTGTATGGTTCTCTGAGCAGCAATCCCATTCCAGGCATGTCCCAGTTTCCTGGCACAATCAAACACACACCCTACTTTAAGATATGATAAAAAGGAAGCTGCACACCAAATTTGCTGATCCTAGCTCTTACCATTTAAGAGGAATTCTTGAACCAACAGACTCAGACTAAACTATGTTGTAAGATAACACTAGAATTATTCTAAAATGTTTTCCATCTAATCTGAATATTCAAAAAGAAGTTTCTCATGATATTCTAGTATTTTTTCAGGTGATTAATCCCATTGAGTAGGGCTACTCTTCTGATAGAAAGTTGCAAAAATTAGTCTTCTGTGCATTATTATAATTGACTTTATCTGCTGTTTGAAACCTTTTCTGTGTGTGACAGAGAAATGAAATAGAATATGCATTTCTGTGGACATGCAATAGAACACATTTACTGCCACCAATGAACACATGGCTGGTAACTCACAGCTAATGAAGAATTACAATTGCACTAATTATGCTGTTCTTGCCATATGTTTCCCTTCTGTAACAGTCCCATTATGCTACTTTATTTTTACATGAAATGTTGATTTCCTTTTAAAAGAATACAAGTGACAAATCACACACAGAAGTTAAGAAAATACTTGTTAAAACAGATAACTGTGGTTCATTAGTCTGCCCCAAAATACTGCATGATCGTCTCTTCTATGAATTGCATCATAGGAATACTATATTTATAAAGAAAATTTTATGTAATCTGAAAGGAATTTATTTCTTGTCTAAAGAAAAACACAGATGTTCAAGTGTGTGAGATAGCAAGGGAGGTGTTGAAGAGATGTGGAGACAACTCCAGGACTTGTTTTATGTTGTGTCAGTTCCTGTTACCTGAAGTTATAGCTGTATATGGTTGTATGTGACACTTGTTATTGAGGTGTCTAATAGCTATAAAACAAACTATATTTGAAAAAGAACAGGTCGGTAGTATTAAAATTAGGAACTTTTAAAGTTCAGTGATCCAGAGTCAGAGAGTGGCAAATTTCAAATAATTGGATTTTTAAAAATAATAATTTGTAACAAATTCCCATTTCAGGCGGCTCAGAAATTGATAGAATCTCCTGTTCCAACCATACAAGGCAGGACTCAGTCTAAAAAGGTGGGTCTGCTGCTTAGGTTGGTGAAGGGAAGGTTTTGGGTGTGTTTACAATTGCAGCAGAATCTAGAACCTTGCTCTGGGTAAGCTGTACATTTCTTGAATGGCATGATGAAAGGGCTGTTCCAGAACTGGCACAAAGGGGGGTTCATTGCAGTGCAGATCCTTGGGTGTTAGTTTCCTTTGTGGGAAATGCTCATTAAGTGATGCAAAAGGATCATTGGACTGCAGTAGCTGTTGTGGGGAGACTTACTTCTCATGACCTCCTGTGCACCTGCTGAGTGCTCAGAGCATCTAACTTGGTGACTGGGCTAAGGATTTGGGTGTATGTTGAAAGTCATAATGGAGAAGTTTTTTGTTTTTGCCAGAAATGGCTAAACAGATTTTGCTGATGTGTGTCAAGTGTACACAGTGAAGAGGATCAACTGGGAAAGTGTTTTGGGACTTTTATAGAACTGTGAACTATTCAGTTCCTCTACTTCATTTGTTCTCCTACATCAGTGGTCCCCAACGTGGTGCCGCAGCGGCCATGGCGCCCGCTGCGGCATTTATGTGCACCCGCCGAATGATCTGGTCTGGCCCCGCCCCCAGCGCGGTGCATGCACAGTGCCGGCCCTGGGCACACAGTGCATGGGCGGCCCCTGCCCCGGGCGCATGGCACATGTGCAGTGCCAGCCCTGGGCGCACAGCGCATGGGAGGCCCCTGCGCTGGGCACGCGGTGCACGCATGGCCCCACCCCCGAATGCCCAGCGCATGAGCGGACCCGCCCCCGAATGCCCGGCAGCCCCAAAAGGTTGGGGACCACTGTCCTACATCTTTAGGAATGAAACAAGACCCTAAAACCAACCCACTTCCCTGCTCTGCACAATCCAAAAATAAAAGGAATGTGTGTGAGAGAGCTAAGAAACTGAAAAAAGGAGAATGATTGAAGTTGTAGTTGATCAAAATTGCAATAGTTCCTTCTTCTCTCTCTGTAATTCAGATGTCACTATCAAACATTCATATAGTAATTAGGTATATTCACTATCTAACTTTTTTTATGGAAACTGTAATTTTTTCTTTCCACTACAGCAAGAATAACAACATTAACCCCTTCTTCCCAAACACCTTCCCCTCAAAATATCAATCAAGTAATAAACAAGCATAATAATTTCAAAACAAAACATCAAACAAAAAATCCAAGCAGACATTTTACTCTGAAGAGAAAGAAGGGACAGAGGCTGTAGGAAGTTCACATAGACTGCACTACTGCTATTGACTGTGGGAGATGCTCACAGGCTACAGCAGTGGTGGGCAAGCTGCAGCCCATTGGGGTTCTATGTTAAGAACCCCACAAGACATTTTGTTTATCGTTTCCCATGCACACAGTTGCCAGATTCCGCTGGTTCAGTCAATGTAGTTTTTTTCCTTACTGGTATTATTAAAGTGGCATGCACATTAGAGATGTGAAAGTGTAACTGTGTACAATACATGGTTAACTGATGAGCCCAACTCATTGGTTAACCTTCACAGTCATGCAGGCTTCCGATGCGCACAGTTAGCTGGCTTAAAAGTTGGCTCCTCTGGGAAGCTGTCTGATCCACACATGCACTCATTGCTGCCTCCTATCAGAGGCAGCAGAGCATGTGGGGGAAAGATGGGAGCCAGTATGCACAGGGAGCTGGCTTAAAAGCTGACTCCCCGCACACACCAGCTCCTGGGAAGCCAGCTGCCATCTCGCATGTAACCGCTGAAATTTTCAGCAATTACATAGATGACTTATTTAAACACATTTTAACATCCCTAATGCGCATAAAGAAAGGGCTGATTGCACACACTATTGACTGAGAGCTGTGGACAGTCTCTGCATTAGGGATGTAAATGGTTAACCAGTTAACTGGGGCCTGCTGCAGGGAGCAAACGCTTCTGCCCAGTCAGAGCAGCCTCTGTCAGCAGTGGGCTGGGCTTGGATGCACCATGGGCAGAGGTGGAACAGCGGCCCACCCATGGTGGAGAGGTGCTCTCTTAAAATTTAATCACTTAACTAATTAAACAGGATTTTATGTCCCTATTCTCTGTCTAGTCAAAGTGCTGCTATGGTTCAGTCGGTTACCCCCCAGATTCTACGTACACAAATGCAGTTAGCAAAACTATCCTGTCACAGAAGACCATCTTGGTTATGATAATCTTGTGGCCCACTGAGATAAGAGGGTCACTCATGGGCAACCTAGCCTAGCAAGTGTGCTACATCGCTGGGCTACAGAAATGAGTACAGGCAGTCCCCGACTTACGCGGATCTGACTTATGTCGGATCCGCAGTTACGAACGGGGCTGCCCCGGAGTACACGGACTGCGGGACCTCGCGGTCCTGCCGCCCGTGTACTCCGGGGCTTTCTCTGCGTCTCCCTGGTCTGCAGACCAGGAAGACGCAGAGCAAAGCCGCGGAGGGGCTCGGGCAGCAGGGCAGCCCAGGCGCGCCTGGGCTGCCTCGCTGCCCGAGCCCCCCCGTGGCTTTGCAAAGCCTCGGAAGCCGGCAGCGGAGCAGCCCAGACGCCCCGTGGCTGTCCCGCTGCTGGCGTCCTCAGAGGCTTTGCTCCCCGTCTCCCTGGTCTGCTGGTCTCCAGCAGACCAGGGAGACGGGGAGCAAAGCCGCAGAGGACCCAGGCGGCAGGACCGCAGTGAGTCTCGGTCCACTGCCCTTGTCTTCCTGGTCTGCTGGGGTGGGGGGGGGGGGGCGCAGCTAGTACACTCCCCCCCCAGCAGTCTAGGCTTTTCTCCGGACGCCTGTGGCAGAGCAGCTGGGGTGCTGCCGGTTGGTCCCGCAGCGCCGCTCTGCGCGCTACTGGACCAACCCAGCAGCACCCCAGCTGCTCTGGTCCTGATTCAGCCGCTGCTGGTCAGTTTCAGCAGCGGCTGAATCAGGACGCCTGGGGCAGAGCAGATGGGGTGCTGCTGGGTTGGTCCAGTAGTGCCGAGGAGCGGCGCTACTGGAGCAACCCAGCAGCACCCCAGCTGCTCTGCCCCAGGCGTCCCCAAGTCAGCCGCTGCTGAAACTGACCAGCGCTGACTACAGGAAGCCCGAGGCAGAGTTGCTCTGCCCCGGGCTTCCTGGAATCAGCTGCTGATCAGTTTCAGCAGCAACTGACTTGGGGACGCTTGGGGTTCTTAAGTTGAATCTGTATGTAAGTCGGAACTGGCGGTCAGTTTCAGCAGCGGCTGAATCTGGACGCCAGTTCCGACTTACATACAGATTCAACTTAAGAACAAACCTACAGTCCCTATCTTGTACGTAACCCGGGGACTGCCTGTAGTACTATACAAGTCTAGATAAATAGATAATTCTGATAGTCGTCTTACTTGAGGGAGAGAAAATTTCTAAGGTTTTAATAATTAATGCTGTTCAGGTTCCAAAACTTTGCTTGAAAAATGTATATTTTCCAGACTCACCTATAGCACTGGAAAGACTATGTTGTTGGTTTTGAAAGCAGCCTTGGACATTAATTCTTGTAAAAACTGGATATTTATGTTCAGAGAATATTGGAGTTGCCCATCCAAACACAGTTATTGCTGAAGATGGAACTAAACTATTAAGCTGTTACTCAGATTTCTGCAGAATTTAAGGATATACATTAGGGTTGCTAATTTAGGTTAATTTAGTAATCAAGTAGTTGACAGAATTTTTATTGATTATGCGATAGGGAAAGGCAGCCCTGTTCTGTCCCAGCTCACACCAGGACCAACCCCCGCTGTGGTTCTGCAATTGAAAAGGCAGTAGGAACGGGGGCAGCCTGCCCCTGGCTCATACTGCCTTTTAAATTGTAGATCCACAGTAGGGTTTGATCCCCATGCAAGCCAGGACAGAACGGGTCCTGTCCGCCAGGGGTCCAAGTGGGAAGCTGGGAACCCTGTGGACACGGGCTACTTCACAAGCAGAACCCCCTGTCCATGGGAGATCCCGACTTCCCACTTGAACCCCCCACGGAAAGGGGTTGCTGCCGGAGCAACGTCCCCTATCCCCTCACGCTACTGCCTCTGATAGAGACAGAAGTGGGTGGAGGGGAGTAGAGACAGTGCTCGGTGAACCACTGAAACAGTCTCAGTCCATTAGGGATGCAAGGCATTTGATTTGTATACATAAGTTCCCGTTCCCCATACTCCAGATTGTTTGGATCTGTAGTTTTGATTCATCTTGTTACCATCAAAGAGAAAAAAAAATAACCTGGCAGAGTACTTGATTTTCTTTCTTACCACAATAACAGTTTGAAATGTTGCTTTATATCTTGACAAATATTAGCATACCAATCTTGGCTCCTGGTGTGAACAACTCTCTCACTGGTTTGTTTTGAAGTTCAGTGCCATGGACATGGATGTATTACACCAGAGTCTGCCTTTTCTTCTCCTTTTTTTTTTTTTTTTTTGGTCTCGTCGGAAGGGATTTGAGCTCCATACGTTCAATACAGATTCTAAGTGTGAGATTAGGAAACTGGAATTTCCAAGTGCAGATTCAATATTATTTTAAACTATAGTTTGAAAGGTACACCAATACAGTATGGATTTCACTCCTTATATCACTCTGTTTCAAAGTAAACAACATCAAAGTCTTTGCTCTCCAGATAGATGGGTGACTCTATCTAACATTTAGCAGTCAAGAAAAACATCACTGTCGCCACTCTGCACCAGTCTGAACTGGGAGAGCTCATACCCCCAAATTTGTTTTACATAAAAGATGAAATGGTGTCCTGAAAGTCCACCTCGCTCCCGCACCACAGTAATCCCTTCAGCCTCACCATGGTATGAGGACCCATTTTATGATGGTGTTGAATTAATGGGAAAGCCATAATGCACAGGCATATAAACTCTCTCCTTCCTGAGCAGCTCAACCTGCTAAGGAGCTGTTTCTTTCTCCATCTGATCTAGTGTATTGGGTTGACCTTTCTGTGTAATGATTGTCACACTGTAAAGCAGCTAATGATGCTTTTTAGGATTTGGGGCTTCTTATATGGCAAGGCTCAGTCTAAACACTGAAAAAGTCTCAATCAATGGTACTCACATTAGGGATGTAAGTGACTAGTCGACTACCCTATAAGCATATGCTTATCAGGTAGCTGAGTACTTGCCCCCTCCCACCCCCCCTCTGCCTCTGTCAGAGAGCAGCAGCAAGGGGCGGTGGAGCAAGAGTCAGTGCCGGGAGTAGCCAGCTTAAAAGATGGTTCCTCCAGCATTGTCTTGGGAGGGAGGGGCGGGAGGCAGAAGCATAGTGGGGGACCAGGAGCAAGTTGGGAATCAGCTGATTCCTGGCTCTCATCTGGTCCCTCTGCTGTGCCTCTGCCTTTTAAATGTATTAAGAACCTGACCACTGTTAATACATTTAAAAGACAGAGCTGCAGCTCCCAGGCTCGGAACTAACCCCACTACTGCTATGCAGTTCCCCCCTTATCAACTAATCGAGTAGTGAATGGAAATTCCATCGACTACTCAATTAGCTGATTACCCACAATTTAACATCCCTAACTCATATCATCTTGGATTCATCATAATGAAGAATTCAGCCCCTTTTGTGCAGTTACTGCATGTAAGCCAGCTGCTTGAGTCCTGGTTCCCTGTGTCAGCCGACGGTCAGGGGAGTGAGTGAGTGTGTGTGTGTGTGTGTGTGTGTGTGTGTGTATACACCCGAGACTTCAACTGCTGAGACCGGGGTCCCTTGCAGTGGGCAACCTGGAAGAGGTTGATGGGTGCCCCAATGAGTGTACAGGAAGAGCTTATTACACTTCAGATTTCAGCTGCTAGAATTCATAATTCCTTCGCAGCGGGCAGCCTCGGGGAGGCTGGGAAGTGCCCCAATGGATTTTGCCACCTGGGTGTGACACAAATCCAAATGCCCAAGCTCTTCCTATACTGTGTCTTAAGACTGGCTGAAGTTCTTTTAAATTGTGCCTGGTTCTGTTACAGCAACTGAAGGAGTCAGGTTAAAGCTTAAACAGTTACAGGTTTATTGAGGAAGCTTATAAATCATATGGTTACAATGGCTATTGCTCTATTTCTTAACTACTAGCAAAATATAGCTCTTAAAAATGGTTACAAAGAAGATAAAGATAGAAAAATAGAAATAATGGTACCAAGTAACAGCTTACTCTTTCTATGTGTACACTTAAGACAGAGGACCACATCCAGGTACAATTTTTACCCCCTTCTGTGCCTCTTGACTCCAGCATGTCAGGCCAGGACCGGTCCCTCAATTCCTAGGAAAGACAAAAATACGAGGTGGGCGTCCCCATAGAACCTCGGGAGGTCAAACACCTAACCCGACCAGCAGGTAGAGGGTAGAATGACACTCAAAAGAGAGTGTGCTGCTGTACCACCTTTATACTAATGGGGTCACGTATTTCTCTTTCTTATCTGTCATGCCAAATGGGGCTGGTCTGTCTTTTGTGAGACCAGTTCTTACAAGGGAGTTGTGAACTTAATTTACACTTGTAAGAGCAATAACTAAATTGGAATTACTGGGGATTCTTTTCTCAGTGGGAAATTCCTCTCCCAGGGACTGTGTGTGTGTTCAAATCAACATGGGTGCCAGCCAGGGCAGTTCTCGAAGCCTCGAAGCCAGCTTACTGACTTAATCGCTCTCTCTCCACATATCTGGTTTTTTCAGCTTCTCAGGATCAGATGAGCCAGCATAGACTATGCTGATTTTACTGCTCCTTCTCTGCCCTGTATGCTTCAGAGAGGCAAATAAGATGGATGATATTGGGGGTTAGTCTGTCTGGCTACACCCTGACCTGTGCTCAGGCCTGTAAGTAAGGGTTCATTGGTTCTGTTCAAACTACGGGCCCTGAGAGCAAGGCCGTCAGCAATACAAATACCATCACACTGAAAATAAGGCCTCAGGCCCTGATTCAGGGTGGGGCAGCCACAAATGCAGTCCCAAAGGGTACGTCTAAACTACATGGCTCTGTCGACAGAGCCATGTAGATGAGTTTACTCAAAAAAGGGAAATGAAGCGGCGATTTAAATCAAAATGGCCACCACGCCGTGCTGATCAGCTGTTTGTCGGCACAGCACAGCACGGCATTCTAGACGGGGATCTGCCGACCCCAGAACCCTTCATCGGCAGATCCTTATGCCTCGTGAAACAACAGGATCTGCCAATGAAGGGTTCTTGGGTTTGCAGATTCCCGTCTAGACTGCCCTGCTGTTCTGACAAACAGCTAATCGGCATAGCGTGGTGGCCATTTTGATTTAAATGAAGCGGCGATTATTTAAATTGCTGCTTCATTTCCCATTGTTTTCCTGCCTCATCTACATGGCTCCGTCAACAGAGCCATGTAGTCTAGACACACCCAAAGGTAGTATGCACCAGGCCCTGGTTCAGGGTGGGGTAGCCAAACAAACGCAGTTTCCCAGGCATGAGCGGGAAGACTGCCATTCGGTATGTGGGATGACAGGGGGGACACAGGCCCTCCCTACTTCACTGCATCCTGATTTAGGGCCCTAGCAGTGCCTTTGCTGCCACTAGGGTGAGCAGGGATCCAGTCTGCAACATGCTAACGCACTCTAAAGTTTTATTAGATCAGCCTGACAGTCATCAGATTCCCCTGGGCCACTTCCTAACTCCCCCATGGCAGCTACCTGGCTCCACGCTGACTGCTGGTTCTTAGGGTTGTGGTAGTCTGCACCGTGCGGCAGAGTAAAGAAGGTCTCCTCTTCGGAGCATGGGCCCAGCAGTCCAGGCCTGTCCTCAGCCTCTGCCAGGTCCTCAAGGCCCTTCTGACTTGGTAGCTCAGAGCAGGTCTCTGCTTGTTCCAGTGGCTCTGCTCTTAGTGAACTCCTGGGCTGGGCTTTTATCCTACCTGCCCTGCCCCTTGGCCTCCGAGGAGTAAAAGGAGCAGGACCTGGCTCGGTCTACCTGGGTTTGAAGAGGGGTTCTTTCCTCTTGGGGTCAGTGAGCGGCCACCCCTGCTCACTACACTGCAAAAAGCAACTGTCTTCAAAAGCCTTAGTAATATATTTATATAGATAGATATAAATATAGATATTTAGGACAGAATATCTACATTAAAAAGCTGTAAAGGTTGCTGCAAATAGGTGAGGAGTAACATGGAATACTATTTGTAGCACCTATAACTACAATTTGGTGTAGTTGTTCTGTAGTTTTATCTGGAATGGAAAAATGGATTGTCTTTATGTACCTTTATGGTCTTTTAGATATCTGCAAGGATAAATATTCATTTTATTTCTGAGACAGGAGTCAGTTCCACACGTGAATTTCATTGTATTTAATGATACACATTGTTTCCTGTCAGATTATTTTCTCCTGATCTTCCACATTACCTTTGTTAAGATTCAAGTCAGTCCCCAAAAGCACCCAGTTTCCATAGCTCATAAGTTTCTGGAAAACTGAATTTTTACATTTCTGCAGCATAAGAATAGGATGGTATGTTCCTGAACTGGAGCTACTAAGAAGTTTGTTCACTTTGACACTTTGAGATATTTGCATTAATGTACTTATTTAAGCAATAACACAAACATGTCGACTTCATGACAAACTGTACACATTCATACAAAAGCAAGGCTGGTAAGAAGTTTGATATAAAAAGAATTCCTCATTGACTTCAGTAAGAATTCTATTTCATAACTGATAGCATAGTATGAGCCTTTATAATTCATTATACCTCATGCATTGGCATGTAGAAAAGATACCCAGAAGGTAGCAATTAATATCTAACTATTATATGGGGAATTTGTAAAATATTTAACATTGAAAGAAATCTTGAGAACAAGAGATTGCAGGCCTACAGTTCTGTATACAAGAGGCCATTATTTCAATGACTAATCTCAAGTAAATAAATTTATCAAAATTCCTTGGTTTTCTTATGCTGAAAAATATATAGTAATAACTCTTGAGAAATGGGTGTGTTCAGGTATAATGAAATGCATTTGCAATATGTCACAAAATTAGAATGAAGCTAATAGAAATAATTGTTTGTTGCTATTTATTAATTCAAAATAGTGTTATGGAGGGAGAATAGTGAGATCCTTCAGTTTTTCCTTAATGTAGGCACTGTTGTTCAAGAGAGCTACTTCACCCCTTGTCTGCGATTTTAATTAAGGAAGGATCATAAAGGACAGCGCTAGAAGGCCATATTTAATCATAGTTATACCAATGTAAATGTAGAATAATTCCAGTGAGCACAATAGTGCTCTCGCTTGTACAGCTTTGACACTAATGTAACTCCATCAATGTCAGAAGTTTTACTGTAGTCTGAGGGAGAGCAGAATATGGGTCATCACCTAGGCTACATCTACACAGCTTCCCTCTTCCACAAAAGCCTATGTAAATGAAGCACAGATTAGCATATAGTCATGCTTCATTTGCATAATTAATTAGGAGCCATTTTTGCACAAGAGGTTTTTGCACAAAAAGGCACCATCTAGACAGCGCCTTTTTGTGCAAAAACCCCCTCTTGTGCAAGAGCCGTTCTTCCTGAAAAAATGAGGAAGAACAGCTCTTGTACAATGGGGGTTTTGCGCAAAAAGGTGCTATGTAGATGGCCTACATATGTATGAACCTTTTGTGCAAAAAAGGCTCCTAATTAATTATGCAAATGAAGCGTGACAATATGTTAATCTGTGCTTCATTTGCATAGACTTTTGCAGAAGATGGCAGTGTGTAGATGTAGCCCTAGAGTATATAGTCATCTTTATGGACCAGAGTGTGGTTGGCTGTTCCTAGGGGCTGGAAGGCCAGGAAGCATAAGGATTTGTTTTGGCCTGATTGCTACCTTGCTCTAAGTACCAGCCACTGGAGTCAACCAAGTATGCAAGGAAAGTTTGTTTAAGCCCTAATGAGTACTCTTGCACACCTCTCTGCCTTTTTGAGGTGCAGTTCCTCTATATTAGGGATGTGTTAATATACATGTTTAAATGATTAATCAATGAGCCTGGGCTCATTGCATGTAACTATGAATGTTAACCAAACCCTGGGTTTAGCAGGCTAATGCTCAAACCACTGAGTTATCCCCCTCCTCCCAATTTAGCAAGACTGAGAATATTGCTAAAAATATCTTAAACATAAATTAATAAAAATCACCAATTTAATCTTCCTCACTCAGAATGGGTTTGCAGCAGTTTCCATTAGCTAATCTTTTGCTTCAAGCTTCTGTATTTCTGGTGCTTTGTCTAATGCTTGTACGTTCTAAGGCAGAAAATCCAGTCCAAGAAACACCTGGATAGGCCAGCCAAATAATGACATGAATAATGTAAAGCAGGTTGTAAAAAATGCCTAAGTAAACATAATGCCGTATCTGCCTGCAATCAAATTCATTTTTAATGATGACTCTTAGTTTTCACATTTTCCATAATTAAGCCATATATAATTGTATTATGTGGTATTTTCTGCTGTACAGAAATGATATTCCACTGTAATATCAGTATTGCCTGTTCAATTTCACATAAGCTATAATAAACTTTGTGACAGAGAAGGCAATTTCCTGTAGTGTTTGGGACAAACTTTATTGAATTAATTTTAAGTATCTTAAAAGTTCATTGCATTAAGGAAAATATTTATGTATTATTTTGTAATGGTCTGCGCTAGGGATGTAAGCGACTAGTCACTTTCCTCTATCAGAGAGAGGCAGCAAGGGGGGAGCAGGAGCGGGTGCTGGGAGGAGCTGGCTTAAAAGCTGGTTCCCCCCAGCACTGTCTCTGGGGAGGGAAGGGGAAGGGAGGAAGAGGCACAGCAGGGAAACAGCGTGAGTTGGGACTGAAGTAGTCCTCACTGGGCTTTTGCTACATTTCAAAAGCAGAAGTGCAGCAGGAAGCACAGGGGGAGCAGGGACTCAAGCAGTCCCCACTCGCCCCATGTTACGACTGCGGCACTTCTGCCAGGGGGCTCTTGATACATTTCAAAGACTGAAACACTGCAGTCAGAACACACTTGCCCCATGTTCTCCACTGCTTTTCTGCCTTTTAAATGTAGTAAGAGCTGTGGGAAGCACTTACTCCATTTAAAAGGCTGAGGTGCAGTTGGGATAGTGAATACCACACCTTCCCCTTAGCAACTAATCGAGTAGTTTATGGAAATGCCATCAACTGCTCTATTAGCTAATTAATTGAAATTTAAGATCCCTAGTATGTGCTCTTTTTTTGAGTAGGAGGCATGACGGTTATACTTTTGGGAAGTGTTACAGAGCTTCAAAGTACTCTTTGTAACAATGTGCTTAACAAACAAAGTTAAGTGGCATTCCTAGGACATACCTGGGAAGTGGGAGATACAAATGACAGCAGAAGAGAAGAGTGTGGGGTGGGGGGAGGGAGGGGGATTTGATAGCAGCCTTCAACTTCTGAAGGGAGGTTCCAAAGAAGATGGAGAGAGGCTGTTCTCAGTAGTGACGGATGGTAGAACAAGGAGCAATGGTCTCAAGTTACAGTGGGGGAGGTCTAGGTTGGATAGTAGGAAAAACTATTTCACTAGGCAGGTGGTGGAATCTCCATCCCTAGAGGTTTTTAAGTCTCAGCTTGACAAAGCCCTATCTGGGATGATTTAGGTGCTCCTGCTTTGGGCAGGAGGCTGGACCTGATGACCTCCTGAGGTGTCTTCCAGCCCTAGGATTCTGTGATTCAATGATCCACCTCTGAATCCATGCTTTTGAAGCTGTATCTTGAAAAGAAAACCCATTTTCTGGATGATTACTTACTCAGTCTCTTCAAAGACCTACAGGGGATAAAAAAGTGACTTTTAGATTTGGGAGTGTGCTGGTTAAAGCGATTATGAACTGGTCATCATAGAAAAATCCCTTGGATGGTTTAGAGGACTGTTGACCCGTTAGAGCTCTCGCTGGCATTTGATTGATCTCTGGTAATCCTACCTGCATGCCTGTAGGCTCTTTTATTATTTTAATATATTTTCTCAGTAATACGTTTAATGTAAGAATAAGCATGCTTGCTTATAAAGGTCTTAGTGGTAACTTAACTGTGGGAGTTGAAGTGGTTTTTGCCTGAGAGAGCTCATGATATCACTGAACTACTCTTTTAAAGTTGTTTTTAAAGTTACAGACTAACATAGCTACCCCTCCGATATAGTTTACCTGACTCTGAAAAGTAAAGTGGGCCTGCTAAGCAGTCTGGCCTTGCTGGTGAATAACATAGTACAGGCAGGGAGCTGTTCAGCCTGGAAATACCCTCGTTCTGGTCTAAGCAGCCACTATACTCCTGTAGACTCCTGCTGCTGAGGCTCTTGGAAAGCCATTGAACTCAGTGAGCGTTTTACCATTATTTTTAATGGGTTTTGGATTAGGATCCTATTGTATTTTCTTCCTCCATACTGCATGATGTGGGCTGCAAATTTAATAATTTGTCAGATTGTTCAAAATGTAATATTCATAGAAATAATCTCAAAGATGACACAGAAGAGTTTTAACGGAAAACTTGATACAAAATAGTTATCTACATAACTGGTTTACTTCAAATATGATGTCCACTATGCATTATATTCTGGACATATTACCATGTATTTTACTGTATATATTAGGTTCAAAATATTATATTTATAGTTACCAAAATGTATTGGGAAGCCAAAACCTATAAAATCATGCAGGAGGTTTTCAAAGGCAAAAATGGGCATTAACTTTCAGTGGGACTTGGGTACTTAAACTGAACTTTGTCCCATTATAAATCTGCCCCCATATTTGTACTAAACAAATTTACAAACATTGTAAAGGAAAAAAATCCAGATCATATGTTTTATTGAATGCCACAGTGTAAGAGGAATAGTTAATGTTTTTATTAAGTCTCCTATTTTGGGGGGTTTGGATGGTAAGGTCTCAGCATAGATTTGCTGGAGGGACTATATGAGGAAAGAGGAGCAGATGGAACACCTTTCTCCCCCCCCCCCAACCCCGGAAATTATGGAATAATTATGGTATAAACATTGGGTACACCGTTATCTGCAGGATAGTTCCAGACATCTAAAAATAGGTTTAGTTTGGCCAAAAGCTTATGTCAGATCTCTTGACCTTTCAGTATAGCCAGACAATGAAAAGGAGTTGAAGAAGGAAGCTACCATGTCTCATTGCAGAGAGCAGCAGTATAGAGAGTCTTTTGAAAATATTAGACTACTAGCAGGTGAGGCTTCTCTTTGATTGGGCAAGGTCATTTGCATAGATTACGCTTACAGGGAAAAAAAATCGCAACAATCTGGACCCTAGTACCAGCACCTTGTTTGTTTAAAAAAAAAAAAAAAAAGCACTGAGTCTGTGTAATAGTAATTTTATTAATGTGCTTGCAAAAGGGAAGTGAAAGAACAGTTTTAAATTTGTAGGATTTCAACTTCAAACATTATTAATTTTATTAATTACCATACATAGTAAATTTGAATCAGAAACTCATAAAGTTTCCATTACTCTTTGTGCACTAATTTGAATTATTTTGTGATTTGTAACAGTAAAAAAGTCTTTGCACTAAAATAACAGAATAATAAATAATTATTTAAACCTTTCACCCAGTATATTCCTATGTAAAAATTAGTGCATTCAACTAATTTAAGTGACAGAATTATTTAGGCAAAATTTGGTAATTGCAAAGTATGACTTCATTTTGCATAAACAAATCCAAACAAACTCTTTAAAATACACAATAGATTTGGAGGAAGACACTGTAATTAAGTCACTGCTGGGTTGAACTGGTTACTCCAGGGCTTGGATACTCTTTAAATATCATCTTGTCTATGGTATTTAGCTAGTTATGAGAGAGAGTACTCAAGAGTTTCGTTTACTTTTGTGTCATATAACAACCAATATGTGGGGCCTGCAGCTTAGCAGGCTGGGATGGAAGTTTCCATCCTTGGAGTACGTAACTTGGGACCCTGCAAACACAAACAGCAGCTGGCCCTTATCAGCTTTAACCCATGCACTTGAAACTACTAAGTGATGAACAAGTTTGACGTTGGTCTTAGCTCATAAGAGTGATAAGAATGGCATTAAGCCAGTACGCGCTTAGCCGGTAAACAATTGGGCTGCGTCTAGAGTGGCATGATTTTTGCAGAAATACTTTTAACGGAAAAGTTTTTCCATTAAAAGTATTTCCGCAAAAGAGCGTCTAGATTGGCACGGATGTTTTTGCGCAAAAAGTGCTTTTGCGCAAAAGCATCCATGCCCAGTATAGATGAGCTTTTGCGCAAGAAAGCTCCTATGGCCATTTCAGCCATTGGGCTTTCTTGCGCAAAAAATTAAGGTGCCTGTCTACACTGGCCCTCTTGCGCAAGTATTCTTGCGGAAGAAGGCTTATCCCTGAGCGGAAGCGTCAAAATATTTGCGCAAGAAGCACTGAATTCTTACATTAGAACATCAGTGCTCTTGCGCAAATTCAAGCGGCCAGTCTAGAATAGTTCTATGAAATGAGGATTGTACCAAATTCAGGGTCCATTTTGGTCAGTTTCACAGCTGGAGGGGGGAGGAGGTTAAATTAGTCAATTTCACATGTTCAGATGTTTAAATCTGAAATTTCATACTGTTACAACCACAGGGATCCTGACCTAAAAAGCAGCCAGAGTGGGGGGGTGTTACAAGACTATTATAGGGGAGTGGTGGGATTGCCACCCTTATTTCTGCCCTGCTACTGGCAGGGGCATTGCTTTGAGCCGGGCAGTCACCATTCTAAAGCCAGTGCGACTGCCAGCAGCCATGCCCAAGTAAGGGTTGTAGGGCATGAGAGGTGGGTTAACATATCTCTGGTTTCCCCAGCAGCACTGGGAGGTGACTGTTTGAGCAGTGTAGGTTCCTGGAGGTTGGTCTGACGTGCCCTGGGAGTGGCCCCTGATGGGAAAGAGGAAGTCCTATTCCTCCACTTCCCCTATGTGTATGGCAGCTGGAATCCATGAGTCCCTGACTGGGCACAAGATTGCATAAGGAAGATCAGATTTCACAGTCTAACACATGTTTTTAACCGCTGTGAATTTGGAAGGGCTCTGTATATAATCTTGGGGGGAAAGTGCCCAAATTGCTTAAGATTTGAAACCATTCAGGATTTCATAAGAACCTAAACTTACCTCACAGAAAAGCTGCAAAAGTCAATTAGTGCTCCGAGTATTTTCTGAGACTGGTGCTGTATAAGTGTAAAGGATCATTATATTAGTTATTTGGATTTCTTGACTATGAAGTGAATTATAACGGAGTTTCCCCAACAAACAATTTCCTTTGCTTTCCTTTTCATGTTGTTCACTCATTTCAGAAACAAATGTCTTGTTTACAATTGTTTTTCCTTCGGTAACTGTTAACTGTCATGTATACAACAATACTGCATATGCAATATTTTTATGCACTTTTAACTTTTTTCCTTATTTTCACGTGGTACTCTTATGCTTTGTGTCTGCTCAGACTATCAGCTAAAAGTATCCTATTTCATTTGCTTTCATTACTTTCCAGCTTAGTTGGGAGACAAAATGTCTGAGACACCCTGTGGTTTTATTGATTGTCATGGATTCAGTTCCCCTAGTGATTCAGTATTATGTCCTGGTTGTTTTTCTTGGTTCTTATGATACCAGAAAAATTGCTAGGATTTCCAGAACACACATGAAATAATTAAAATATTTTCCATATTTGAATTCTAGTTTGAGTGTAATACCTTAACTTTTCTGAAGTGTGAATTCATATACTCAGAGTCATTAATTCTGGTGGAATTCTTTGTACATAGCAGCTTGATAGCCTTGTATTGGTCTTGATGATGATTTTTATATTATGCACAGATCACCCAGGAAACCTACATTAGGTTCAGTAATAATGTTGTTTCAAATTAATTTTGATTACAGTAACAATTCTTGTCATTGTAGGCTTCGCTATTGTCTCATGTTTAGCGGTAATGAGCATTGGTCTTCTGCAGAGGTAATTTTCAGACTTAATTTTGGTGTCTGTAATGTGCTTTGTCAACAGCTTCTTCCTTCACATCATTTAATTGTATGGCAATAATTGTTTGTAGATTATCTTGTTTTCAGGAGCTTTTCCTAGTATGTTTTGTCAAATGAAAGCGAGTAGTCTTTTTATTGAATTAATCTCTTTCCGTAGTTCATAGAAGATAAAATTCATGCCATGGCAAAAATGCTGCTCATTCTGCAAAACACCCACACTGGTTGGCTACATCTACATTGCACTCTACTGCACAAGAACATATGCAAATGAGGCGTGGTGAATTCATATTCATGCCTCATTTGCATACTTAAGGAGCTGTGGGGCTTTTGTGCAAGAGCCATTCTGCCTGAAAATAAGCAGCAGAGAGGCTCTTGCACAAGAGGGGGGTTCTGCACAAGAAGGAGCAATGTAGACTGCTCCTTCTTGCGCAAAAATGGCAGTTAATTAAGTATGCAAATGTTCTTGCACAAGAGGGCGCAATGTAGACGTAGCCATTGTGCATAGGGAGGATTAAGGGGGAGTCCTGAGGCAATGAAGTTGCAATCTAGAGCTTTCACACAAAGCCCATACAGGAATTTTGCGCATCAGATTGGGAGGGATTCTGGGGTAGGTTACATTCCTCTGCAAAATGGAGCATAGATCTCTTGCTGGTTTAAGCTAGTGTAAATAGTGGATTCTCTGTAAATTGGAGTCTTTAAATCATGATTTGAGGATTTCAGTAACTGTCAGAGATTGGGGGGTCTATAACATGAATGAATGGGTGAGATCCTGCAGCCTGCCATATGCAGGAGGTTAGTAAGGGATCATGATGGTATATGATTTTAAATTCACTCAAAGCTCAGATTTTTAATCTTGAAAGATGAATGCATTAAAATGATTTGACAATTTATAATCACAATAAAGGGGGTAAAATTCTGCCTTCGTTTACTCGCATGCTACACTCATTAATGGGAATTGTTTGTTTCTATTTAAGAGCAGAATTGGACTGGAAGGACTTGATCCAAAGCCCACTGAGGTAAATGGAGAAACTGTCGATTTCAGTGGGTAGTGAGCTTATATGGTATAAATACAGGGATCTTATCTAAACACCACTAATGTCATCTGGAATTTTTCCATTGGTTTCAATGGACTTTGGATCAGGCCTTAAACTTGTACCATATAAAAAAATCATCCTTTGAATAAAAATTGTGAACTTCCAGAAAACAAGGTCTATTTGAAATTGGGAATACAGAGAACTTGAGTATATATTGATCAAGAAAATATTAGTGTTGAAATTCTGTTATGTGAGCACATGGGGACCAGTTCTCCCATCGGTCACACTTATTTTATGCTCGTGTATTTCTTAAAGTGCCCAGTTCTGTATTTTAACATCTCATTTCACCATATATGGTACCATCCCATCTTCCTGTGTGTAGGTATACAGGTGATGCCTAATGATACTGGTGTCTAGTGAAAAATAAAACTTACTATATTTTAAACTTTATTTGCAGTTTATAGAGCTTAAAATGTTGAAGAAACAAAATGTCTCAATTTTGAAGTTTGTTCATAGTTTGATCTTGGAGACAAAATGTAAAGTTGATTGGCCCAAATCGAATTGTTGGATTTGCAACTAAGACCTGACATCTAAATGCTATGTTAAGTTGTGTGCTTTTTGAATAATTTTTGAAGTGACTTACACATTTAAGGTGCATCTACACAGCAGGGCTTAATTCGAAATAAGCTACACAAATTGATCTACGTCAATTGCGTAGCTTATTTTGAAACTGGGATTGGCTACACAGCACTTACTTTGAAATAGAGCACTCTTCCTCTGACTTCCCTTACTACTCATACAATAAGGGTTAAGGAGTCGGAGTAAGAAGTCCTTCAGCTTGACGGTATTTTGATATAATTTCGAAATAACTGTCTGCTGAGTAGACATGGACTAAGTTATTTCAAAATAATGTTAGTTATTTCGAAATAATGTTGCTGTGTAGTAAGCATCCTTATTGTATAATCGAGTCTACTAGTCATTCTCCCCCCTCTTCTCTCCTCCCCTCCCCCCGCTTTCTTTATCAGATAGAGGCAGCAAAGGGGGAGGAAAGAGGAGATACAGGCAGTCCCTGACTTACGCGGATCCGACTTACGTCGGATCTGCACTTACAAACGGGGCTTTGTCGCCCCGGAGCTCGCAGGCAGCGATCCGCCACCTCGACCTCCGGGGCGAGAAAAGCTGCTCCCGGTGCCCCTGGTCTGCTGGAGACCGTCTCCAGCAGACCAGGGGCACCGGGAGCAAAGCCACAGCCGCGGCGCGGCACCCCGCTGCTGCTGCGGCTTTGCTCCCCGTGTCCCTGGTCTGCTGGGGGGGGTGCAGCTAGTGTGCCTTCCCCCCCTCCCCCCGCAGCAGATCAGGCTTTTGTTGTGGACCCTAGGGCAGAGCAGCTGGGGCGCTGCCGGTTGGTCCTGCAGCACCGCTCTGGGCAGTACTGGACCAACCCGGCAGCACCCCAGCTGCTCTGCCCCAGGCGTCCTGATTCAGCCGCTGCTGGTCAGTTTCAGCAGAGGCTGAATCAGGACGTCTGGGGCAGAGCAGCTGGGGCGCTGCTGGGTTGGTCCAGCAGCGCCGAGGAGCGGTGCTACTGGAGCAACCCAGTAGCACCCCAGCTGCTCTGCCCCAGGCGTCCCCAAGTCAGCCGCTGCTGAAACTGACCAGCGCTGACTACAGGAAGCCCGAGGCAGAGTTGCTCTGCCCCAGGCTTCCTGGAATCAGCCGCTGATCAGTTTCAGCAGCAGCTGACTTGGGGACGCTTGGGGTTCTTAAGTTGAATCTGTATGTAAGTCAGAACTGGCGGTCAGTTTCAGCAGCAGCTGAATCTGGACGCCAGTTCCGACTTACATAGAGATTCAATTTAAGAACAAACCTAAAGTCCCTATCTTGTATGTAACCTGGGGACTGCCTGTACTTCAAAGCGGTAGCACCGCACAGTTGATCCTGGGCTCCCTGCAGCGCTGCCTGTTTGAAACGCTGCTGTGGTGTTTCAAAGCGGCAACACCACATGAGGCTGATCCTGGACTCTGTGCAGCGCTGCTGCTTTTAAACACCATGGTGGCTTTTCAAAGAGGCAGCACCACACAGAACCCAGGGTCAGCTGGGGACTCCCTAGCTGACTCCGGCTCCAAGCGGCATTTCTGCAGAACCTGGAGTCAACTGGGGAGTCCCCAGCTGATCCCAGGCTCCATGTGGCACTGCTGCTTTGAAATGCTGCACGGAGCCCGGGATCGGCTCCGATTCCACGCAGCATTTCAAAGTGGCAGTGCCACATGGAGCCCGGGGTCAGTGGACTCTGAATCCCGTGTTAACCCGAGGCTCTGTGTGGGTGCTTCCACTTTGAAATGCAGAAGGGCCCCTGCTGGGGACTCTTGGACATTTCAAAGCTGGCATGCTGCGGGTAGCCCAGGGCCAGCAGTAAGTCCCACTGACTCTGGGCTCCAACCGGGTGCTTGTGCATTTCAAAGCGGAAGCACCTGCATAGAACCCAGAGTCAGTGGGACTTCCCCATGGCTCTGGGCTGCATATGGGGTTCCAACTTTGAAATGCACAAGAGCCCCCACTGGGGCTCTTGTACATTTCAAAGGAGGAATGCGGAAGTGCCTGTCGGCTAGTCGAGTAGTCGATGGAAATTTCATCAACTACTTGACTAGTAGATTAATCAATATTTAACATCCTTACTGTGTAAACATACCCTCACAGTTATATTGTAACACTGAATTGTCTTGTGATCAACTCCCAAACACTATGGGAGAAATTTCAGAATTGTATATTATTGTAATCATATAACTCTTTCCTGTCAATGACAGTCATATGGCTAAAATAGGAGTTAATGCCTGAAATTTCAGTGATTAAATCTGACATGCTTCTAAGCAAAAAGTATTTGGGTTTTTTCCCTATGAGTAGGTAACCCTAGAAAAATATAATTGTACAAAGAACAGAAACTCAGAATGCATTTTTCTGTCTCAGAATGGGTCAGGCAGCTAAGAACAAACCTGAGCAGTGAGGTTTTCACTTCAGAACGGGAACTCGGAGGAGTATCAGAGGGTCTGAGCAAGGAAACCTTAGTCCTAGAGACCTATTAATTCTTCTTTGCAAAGGCCATTACTTTCCGTGTGTTTGTCCCATGTATGTGCTGGAGCCCAAAAGGGCAAAAAGTTGGGCTGCCTTAGCACTCAAACTCTCATTGTTAATGACTGACTGTTGTTGGATGTAGTTGTTTTTCTGTGTATGATTCAGTTCTATTCATTTTAACTCTTATTTGATTAATTTATACTGTCCTTGTGGGCCCTTGTTTGTTTTGTGATCTCTGCATAAATGTTGTTACTGAATGAATCCACCTACTGTTGGAAGATGCTGCAGCATTTGCAGATGGGAGGGAAAACATTTTGTGCTAAATCTTTAAATTTCACAGACTTTCAGGTTATTTTTATGATGCATCTGTCTAAAACCAGGGATATAAATGTGTTCCACTTTTATGGTGAGGATATTCATACAGAAACATTATCTCACTAATTCAGAAGGAAATGAACCAAACTGAAAGTGACCTTTAAAACACTCTTCATGACCATTAGATGTCTGACTGAAGTTATTTACTGGAGTTTTTATGATGAGCCTACTTCTCTGTTCAGGTGCAAGCTTTTTTGTTTGCATTCTGCATGACCGATTTCTCCTGAAGTTTCAATGCAGTATGCTTTAACTCAGGGGTCAGCAACCTGTCAGAAGTGGTGTGCCGAAATTTAACTTATTCACCTATATGTACGGGTCCAAGTGCCAGTGCTAGTTCTTAAAGTCAATAATAGTCCTACTTACAGCAGCTTCATCAATAAATAAAGATGCAGATCTTACCATTTAGTGTAATCCTTGGCTTTGCTTTGCCTTGCTGAGTTCTCCAATCTCGGGCTCATAGTTTGATAGTTTAAGCAGCACACAAGCCTCTGAGTGTTCAGTCAGACACCTCAAATAAACTGTTCCCTGCTTCCAGATGTCAAATAAACTGTTCCCTGCTTCCAGATGTCAGCATCCCCCCTTGCCCCTGCCCAACCCTGCGGAATCTGCTCCCCCCAGCCTAGATGAAAGCTGGGATAAAATCCTGATTCTCAAAGTAGCAGGCACCAGCGGTCTGTCCTGTCCTAACTCCCAGCTAAAGCAAAAATAAATTATCCACTCCGCCTGCACCTCGCAGCACAGACCAACCACCTCCCTGCCTCCACTTCACCCCAACACCAGCACCCACCCACCCCCTCTTATCCCAGGCAGTCACACATGTGCTGCCCCCCATCCGGGTTGCCGGGCTACTTCTGCCCCACTACTCCATTAGCACAGGAGTAGTCCACATGGCCCAAACCCCAACCACTGGAGCTTCCCCACATGAGCCCCCACATGCCCACCACCAGCAGCTCACCTACTTTCACTGGCTCACTGCTGCTTCCACCGGATCACTTCTATAATGGAGTTGGGTGAGTGGAGAAGGGGGAGAGCACTGACTGTCAGCTGCTCCCACAGCCCAATCAGCAGCCTTCCTGCCTGCCCCCCAGAGTTGGTGCTGCGGCTGTGCACCATCTGGTCCCACAGCCCAATCAGCAACCTCCTCGCCTGCCCCCTGCAGCCGATGCTGAGGCTGCACACAGACCACAAAGCTCAAGTAGCAGCACAGGCTCCCACTATGCGGGGAGGGAAGGGAAGGGTTCCCACCCCTCCTGTCAGTAAAGGTCGGTTTATGTACCACCAGTGGCACCTGTGCCAGAGATTACCAACCTCTGCCTTAACTCCCGTGCAAAGTGATGTGATTAAAATATGGGTTTATGGAATACTACCAGTCCCCGAGTTGCGAACAGTTGACTTACGACCGTTCGCAATTACGGCCAAAAATGTCGTAAATGGCGGACCCCAAGTTACGAACACGATCCGCCCTTACGAACAGCGTGGTCATGTGTAACTCAATGGGGTCCGACTTACGAACAAACCGAGTTACGACCAATTGCTTGGTCCATAACCGGTTTGTAAGTCGGAGACAGGCTGTACAGATCCTGTCGAACTAAGTTGATTTTTTTTTCCCCTGAGTTTACAAGTTTGGTTGACAAATGAACTAGTGTTGATGTAGTAGATGTCTGTAAGATAGTTAACTTGTTACCTGATGACATTTTGATTAAAAAACTAGAATAATACAAAATTAACATGGCACATGTTAAATTGATTAAAAACTGGCTGGACTAATATGTCTCAAAATATAATTGAAAATGGGGACTTGTCGTTATGTAGGTGTTTCCCATGGGGTTATGTAAGGATTGGTTCTTGGCCCTACACTATTTAACATTTTTTATCATTGACCTGTTCTGAACCTAATACCATTTGTTTTATTTGTCTTTACTAAACCTGATAATTCGAACCCTGGAAGATTGCCTGTGGCATCTTCTCCGTGTTGTAGATAAGTCCTAAGAGTTTTCAAAGCCAGTACTTTGGTTGATATATTAGATATGAATTTCCAAGATAATTAACCATTCCCAGAAACTGTTGAGGATGAGGCATTATTTCAGTCACTGAAATATTCCTCTTACCAGGTTATACATCTTAATTAAAAATAATGTCCTTAACAAAAGTGAATTATGTAACCCTAAAACACAATTCTCCCTACTTAGTTGAGGTTTGCAGCTCTACTTGTATCCAGGACTTCCCAAAGTCTACAATCATGCTTCTCTTTTCAAGACCCAGATGATGACAATGATTTCCTCTACTGAGGTATCAACGCTATTAATTTATTCATGGAGCATATGTATAGTTTTGTGTTGCATTTCTGGTGCTGAAGCTATGACAATGGTTAAATGTAATAATTTGTATAATCCAAAAGGGATGTTAAAGGAACAGTGTTGAGCTTTTTTCAGTTATTTTTAGCTGCTAAAATCAGAAGGATGCATCCAATTTACTGAAATATTGAGCATTTGCAAATTAAGCCATAATTTTTCCCTGGTTGGCAGCTTGAAATGTTCTTTTTATAGCCTTGTTCACGTCTCTCAGAGCTAAGGCTATTACTTTTCTCCACAAGGAGTAGAGAGCTCACCCATTCTGTTGCAGCACTTCCATCCTTGCAAGATCAGCCTTGAATTTATCGTAGTGCAAAAAGCATCTTTCTATATGGATGGATAAGTGGAGGGATCTATTTATTTATCTGGACTGTATGTCCACCCTACAAGCAACCTGTGACAACCTGACACCCCAATATTTACAACTATCCTATAATTAGGATATGTTTTGTACAAAGTATGTCTTGTGAGGCATCATTCTGCTAAAGAGTATCTCAGTGTGTTACTTCAACATGTTGTGCATTCAAAACTCTCATACAGCCTTTCAGGTAAGCCAGTAAAGGAAGGCCAATGTTAGTGGCTTATTGAAGAAATATACATAAGAACAAGGATTACCCCAGGAACTGTGTACAATAGAAACTTCTCAGAGATGGTTCCCATTGTGTAGTGCTGTTTTACCCAGAAAAAGAACTTTCTGGTATGTTGGAAGTAGATATAACTCTCCCTACAATACCACACCTGGAGAAGCAAAGTGTGTGGGAAGTGATGGTCCCAGACTGGAAGGATTTTTAGCCTGTGCACGAAAATCTGGGAAAGCCAAGACAACTTGCGCCTTAAGACTGTTTATGACTCATGCTGAGAATTTAGCTGCATGGGGGTTGGGGGGGGGGGGGTTCCTATGGGAGCCAAACCCATCCCTATTGGTGGGAGGATGCACTTGAATTTTCTGCATTTGGGATACACAGCATTTTTCGAAGTGATTATTTTCCCCACATTTATGACAGAATTTCCAAGAAGCAATATCCTGTTTTGGGACTGTTCTGATCCACACCTTTCACATGATTGTCTGAAACCAGTCTTCCCTTTAGCAGAGGCTTTTATAGCAAGCAGTTTCGCTTATTGATTTGACCTAGTCTGGTTCTATTTTTTTGTACTTAGTACTTGGATAAACCCTTCTGGTGAGGTCAGCTCTTTTTGGCTTGTGCTTTCCCCATGGCTGTTACACATAATTAAAATTTCCGAATTCTTCCCAGTTCTATGCAATACTGCCTGACAATTGCAGACTGGGTGGAGGTCACAACACATCCATTTTTGGCTGTTTCCACTTTCTTAAGCTGGTCAAGCTACTAATGTGCTTATCAGATGCATACAAAAGTCTTTGTTCTTCTCTGTTTGCTGAGCTGCATGCTCCCCATGCCTCTGGTTTCAGTTCCAAACACAGGCATTAACTTCCAAATGACTTCAGTTTCCTTCTTATTCTGCGCTTCTTACACCATATAATGATTTTGGGTCTCATTAAATACCAACCAGTGAATGAGAGAGGAATACAACTTTTAATAAAACAAACTAGAGAGCTTTTGTGTTCTCAACTCCAGCTTCCAGGGCACATTTCTAAATACCTCTAATCATAATACAATCCCTTATGAGGGAGCACTTCTAAATTACCATCATAAAATACCTCTATTTCTACAGAGGGAAGGCTAGCGAGTGAGCTGGTTCTGTCCCTTCTTAGAAACTTAGCCTAAATGGGGTTTTGTAGAGGGTCAGTTGCTAATTCCAATTTCTCCTTTCTCATGGAAATCCATGGGGGAGAGAAGGAAGCAAGGCAGCCTGCCCTCTTTCTGTGTGAATTTCTCCAGGGGCTCCAAGGGTTCAGGATAGCTCAGGGACATGTAATTTTCATCTCTGTGTGCCAGTTTCTGTGAATCTAGCCTGATGTTTGTAAAGTGCTCTGAGATTCTCAGATGAAATGCACTATTGAAATGCAAATTACTGTTATTATAATGGTATTATATGCAGAGACAAGGTTTCCATAATATTTAAGGTTTGAGAACATTATTTTCCTATTGATATTCAAAAGCTTTCAGTAACATGAGTATTAAAAATGATATTGTGCTAAATGTGGTAAAAACCTGCTGCTTAGTAAGAGGTGCTGAAAAGTCTTGGGTGATGTGAACACCTTATTGTTATCAGGTATGGAAGCAATGCTTTTATTCAGTATTGATACTAAGTAATATTCAGTATGATTTTTACCACATACTCTGCTATTTCTAGCAGACTCACACTGCGATGAACAAAACTTATATAGATGGCAAAATAAAATGAACCCGTTATTATAATATACAGCATAGAAATATTCTGTGTGTGAAACATCTGTGTTACCTATCCCAACAAAGCTAACTATTGTATTTATACCATGATCCTTAAGTTTCTAAATGGCTATGCACTTAAGGCTAGGTCAGGAGATAGGCTCTTCATTCATGTGAGGGCAGAGGTGCCAGCAAAAGATTCTTTCCCACACTACCCTTTAATGCCACGTATCACTAATGATAACAATACAGGTTGAACTTCTCTAGTCCAGCAGCCTGGGGATCTGACTGGTGCCAAAACCAGAGACTATGCTGAACCACAGGAGGTCAATATTGTCTAGCAACATTACCAACACTTCCACGGCTTACTGGGCCCTTGGAAGAAAATTAGGAGTAAATTAAAGCTAATTACAGCACAGTACACTGAGAGCCAGGACTGGTGGCTGTAAACAGACTTTATGGGCATGCGGGAAGCTTGGCCATATTTATGATATGTGAACAATCGGCTAACTAAAATCATGCCAGACCACAGATGTTGCCAGACTAGACAGGTTCAATCTGCACCTGTATTTCCAGCATTCAACAGATCACAAGTCCTGATCACATGAGGGAGGAAGATAGAAAAAAGAGGCTATAGAAGAGGCAGGGCCATAGCCCCACCACCTCTCTGTACTTGTCTGTGGAGTAGGACTGCCACAGGGAGCATAGGAAGAAGAGAGGCCTGCTGTAGGGATGTAAGTGACTAGTCGACTATCCAATAGGCAAAAGATTATTGGATAGTCAACTAGCCCCATGACAAGTTGTTCCCCCACCCCTTGCTGCCTCTAATAGAGGCAGCAAGGTGGGGGGCAGGAGCCAGTGCTGGAGGGAGCCAGCTTAAAAGCAGGCTGTTAATACATTTCATAGAATACTAGGACTGGAAGGGACCTCGAGAGGTCATCGAGTCCAGTCCCCTGCCCTCATGGCAGGACCCAATACTGACTAGACCATCCCTGATAGACCTGGATTAAAAGGCAGAGCTGCAGCAGGGTTACCTCCCGGGGCCTAAACCCACTGCGGCTCCTCGGCCCGGGAGCTAACCCCACTACAGTTCTCCTGCTTATCGACTAGTCAATGGAAAATCCATTAACTAGTCGATTAGTTGATTACATGAAATTTAACTTCCCTAGTCTTCTGCAGACCCATTTGGATTAGTAAGCAGTTTGTGAGATTGACTCCTACAAATGTTCTCATCTTCATTGGCAAATTTGGGCCAGTGGGGCTGCTGATATGTCTCAGGGTATAATTGGCTAGGCAAGACAGTTATGGAAGAAGCTTTAGTGACTGCAAAATATTGATTGCCTACAATTTTCCTTTTTAACTCCGTATTTTCATTTGCTTGTACCTTTTCTGAAACTTTAATTGGACAGAACTTTTCTGTGTTTGGTATTAGTTATAAGGTGAATGGTTTTGACAAGACAGCCAATTTGATTCACTTATTTTCAAATCCAAGAATTTAAAATGTACACTCATCTGATCTACTATATATGTGAGAGAGTTTGTGCATCTGTCTGTCCATCTGTGAGTTCATTTGTTCAAGAACTCTTCTTAAACAGCTTCCGAGGGGTAGCCGAGTTAGTCTATAACAGGAAAAACTTTAAAAAAAACAAATAATCTAGTAGCACTTTAAAGACTAACAAAACACATAGATGGTATCATGAGCTTTTGTGAGCGCAATCCACTTCTTCAGATGACTGGAATATTAGTATGTCATCAAATGTCAATAATGCCTCACTGCCATGTATATTGGCCAAACTGGACAGTCTCTATGGGGAAGAATTAATGGACACAAATCAGATATTCAAAAAGGCAACACACAGAAACCTGTTGGTGAACATTTTAGTCTGCCTGGACACTCATTAATGGATCTCCAAGACGCCATGTTGTTTCAAGCCAAATACACAGGGAAGGATTGGAACTTAACTTCATTTACAAGTTGAATTCTTATGCAAATAGTATGAATGGGACATCTGCTGTGCTAATTGTTCTTATCAGCGTCTTGTAACTACTTGAACCATCTATTCACTGTGTGTGTGTGTCTTTTTTTTCCCACCCTCCTCTCCTCCTCCTTTATTTATTCTTGGATCTGGACTTCTAATACTCCAGTCATCTGAAGAAGTGGGTTGAATCCATGAAAGCTCATGATACCATGGACATGTTTTGTTAGTCTTTAGGGTGCTCCTAGACTATTTGTTGTTGTAAGTTTTTTCTTCCTAAACAGTAAGAGCTAGGACTACCAAATATTATGACCACAGGGGTAGCACCACAGGGCCAGAAATGGGGACTGAACAGCTATAACCCATTGGGCCAGCAGGGGGAGGAGTTGAGAAAGGGGCAGGTGTCACATACACATTTCAGAGAGTTTGTCTGTGTTTGTGTGACGTGAAGCTGGGGGACATACACCCCTCCCCAGGAGGGCCTGCTGCAACAGCCATGGAGAGCTGCTTCTTACCTGGCCCCAAACTGTTGCTGTGAGGAAGGGCTGGGGTTGTCCTCTCTTCCCAGGGCAGCCTGCATCCTGAACCCCTCATTGCCAGCCCCACCTCAGAGCAATGCTTTAAATGAAGAAAAACAAAACTTATTTGTGTTAAGGACCCAAGCAATGCCAGGTAAATCTTCTAGATTAAAAGTACTAACAAAATAGCTAGATTTCAAAAGTTAAAACTTGGCATGGGAAATAAAGCACTCATAGAAGCAGTACACTTGATCATTCTGATGAAAACTGGCTGTGATCTGACTTAGCTAGGAGCCTTCAAAAATCATTCATTACATGAACTGTGACCATCTATGCTTTGGCAAGAACATGAACCACATATGTACATAGCTAATTTAGTTGCATCATTGTAAATTTACTGATCAAATAAGGCAGAGCTCTATTTGCATTCTGCATCATTCAATGTGCATTTTCTAATATGAGCATCAGGAGTGCTACTTCATTCATTGCAAAGTAAAGCACATCCTACCTTGATCCACAGCCCCATTGAAGCCGATGGGAGTCTTTCTACTGACTACAAGTGAGCTCTGGTTCAGACTGAATGAAGCAGGGTACAGGTTGGACCTCGCTGCTCCGGCACTCTTGGGACCTGACTGGTCCTGAATGAGGGGATTTGCCGGACCAGGGAAGGTCCCTCCCCTTGTGGTTGTGCTGCCACTGGGCTAGGGCTCCAACCTGCCCTTTCTGCAGCCTCAGCCCCCTGGGGCGCTCCCTGGCCCTGCTGCTGCTGTGGCTGGAGCACCACGGCCATTGCTTCACAAGCAGGCCAGAGCGCCGCAGCCACCTTGCTCCACGGCTGGAGTCGGAGCTCTCTGGCTGCTATTGGGGCTGGAGTTCTCCAGCCGCTGGAGCCAGAACACGACCGGAGCTCCACAGCCAGGGACGGGGCTAGAGCTCCCTGGCTGGGGCTGGAGGTCCAGGGCCATGACCAAGCTAGAGCTCCCCGATTGCTGAGGCCAGAAGTCCCCACCATGCCATCCATTCTCCGCTAAGTTGCTGGTACTCCTTCCAGCGCTCCTGCCCTGCCGCCAGACCTCCCTCTTCCTGGGCTCTGTGGCCAGGAACATCTGTGGTCCAGGGACCAGGAGTTGCTGCTCATGGGCAGTCTGTTCATTCAGTGAGGCTGGATCTAATGAAGGACACTGTTCTGTTGGATTGATATCTGTATCGGCCCTGAATTAAAAAAAAGTCTTCTCATCCTTTAATTTTGCAAATACAATTTTGTGATTACAGTTTGTCATAGAATCAAAAGCTACCATTTGGATTTCAGAGTACCTGATCAACGTTAGGATA
Organism: Pelodiscus sinensis; assembly: GCF_049634645.1. Classification (NCBI taxonomy): domain Eukaryota; kingdom Metazoa; phylum Chordata; order Testudines; family Trionychidae; genus Pelodiscus; species Pelodiscus sinensis. The sequence continues at coordinate 94,382,453 of NC_134715.1, read as the reverse complement.
AAATATTCTAGTGCTGCTGTCATTACTTTATTCTGGCATCCAGAAGAATGTCATTTAAGTAATCTCTTCATCAGTATCAGACTGAGAATTAAAATATGCCTTTTTGTGACATTCCAGTTTTTAGGAACTTGCCAACCTCACAGATTTTCTGTCAGTATGAATCAGATTACATTTTATTTGATGAAGCCAGTTTATCTGTCACTCATCCTAATTAGGGATGCAAGCAACTAGATAACTAGTCAACTATCTGATATTCTTATCAGGTAATCAAGTAGTGACTCGACTAGTCGCTTCTTCCCCCACCTCTCCTGCTGCCTCTATCAGAGAGAGGCAGCAAGGGGGGGGGGGCAGAGTAGGAGCCGGTGCTCGGGGGAGCTGGCTTAAAAGTCAATTCCTTCCAGCACCGTCTCTGCTGCGGGGCAGGGGAGGCAGAGGCACAGTGAGAAAACCGTGCGAGTGGGGACTGAAGCAGACCCTCCTCGTGCTGGTCCTGACTACTGCGCCTCTTCCTTTCAAATGTGCAAGAGCCATGGGCGGCTCTTGTACGTTTCAAAGGAAGAGGTGCAGGGGAATAGCAAGCGCCCTCCTTATCAAATCATCGAAATTTAAATCCCTAATCCTAATACTTTACTCCATTTTAATTATGTACCATTCCATTCCAGAAAGACAACTTCATAAAGTAATAAAAAGAAAAATTATTGATTTTTTTTCATAAATACAAGTATAAAAACTTCTGAATTGGTGAGCTCCTACTGTGATTATGTTGTTTTTTGAATAAGTAGCCTAACCATTAAGGTGGAACATGCTTATGTCTTTAGCTTTGGACAGATGCATCATAAAAATAACCAAGTCTGAGGCTGTCTCTACACTGGGAAGGTTTAGCGATGAAACTGCTGACATGCAAAAGTTGCCAAAAGTGAAATCCATCTGACTGGTTTTTCTGCCTTCCATTGTCAACATTACATGGCTGCAATGCTATCACCCTGTCAACAGAGCAAAGCACTGTGGGTAAGCATCCGACAATGCAGTGTTGTGGGAAGACAGAGTGGCAGGGAAATGTCAAAGCAACACAGCAATCTCTCCAGCCCTCCCCCTGCAGCAGTAGTCTGCCTGTTGCTGTGTTCCTAGTGCAGGGCAAAACAGAAGCATTGCAATGATTTGTTCTCTGTTTGTTCCCCAACATAGCAGCTCACTCAGCTGCCAGATACTTCCCAGAACTTTGAAAGGAGAGGGGTACATGCCTACAAGGCAGCACAGATCAAAACACTGAGCAGAACCATAAAGGCAGTCGTGGTGGGATACTGGCAGAAGCTAGTTCTGTTGACAAAACAAACAGCAGTATCTACATTGGCTCCATGTTGAGGATAAAGGGAGGGGAAAAGACAAAAGTTTCTTGCAGATGTGGAAGTTTTTTGTCACCAAAACTGGGTGTTTTTCCAGGCAAATGTCGCATTACAGCGTGAACACTTTCACTGCTTTGTTGACAAAAAACAGTCTAAGAAACTTAAAGTCTAACACAAAAATGTTCCCCTCCAATCTGCAAGTGCTGCAGGATCTCCAACTGTTACATTCACATGGCACCTAACACTCGGGACCCATCCAGGAATGACAGGTATGCAGTGATCACAAAATCAACAAGGGTCTCTATTCCAAGTCTGAACAGCACAATTCTATCAGAAGAGTTAAAATGAACAGAATTCCAGTTAAACAAATGTTTTATCTTTTCTCATTAAGATTTTGTAAACAGGAGTTAAAAATGTAAGGTCTTTGTCCCAATACTAGAATAGAATTCCAGTTAGACAGTGCTTAGCTATATTTGACTAGTATTTAATTCCAGAAGTATTGCTATTGGAATCACACAACCTGACTAAAGGTGGCAGAGCTGTACTTTTAAAAAAAGTGAGGATGACAAAATTCTATTTTTGTTCCTCGAACTAAGGATGTTAAATTTAGATAAATTGGCTAATCGAATAGTCCATGCAATTTTAATTGACTATTTGACTAGTCAATAAGGGCGCCGCCATCTTTGAAGTGTTGCTACACTTCAAAGGTGAAAGCGCTGCAGGGAGCATGGAGCCAGTGGAGGACTTGAGCAGTCCCCAACTCGCCCCGTGCTCCTCGCGTTGTTTCAAAGCAGCAGCGCCACATGGAGCCCGGTGTCAGGTTCCACACAGTGCTGCCGCTTTGGAACGCCACATGCAGTTTCAAAGCAACAGACCCTGGACTTCACGCTGCCACTTTGAAATGCCATGTGCAGCCCAGGCCAGCTGGCCCCAGGCTGCAAGGGGTGTTTCAAAGCGGTAGCACTGCCTGAACCACCCCCGCATGAAGCTCAAGGTCTGGTCCCAGGCTCCACACAATGCTGCCACTTTGAAGCACCCCGATCCCTTTCCCCCCTTGCTGCCTCTTTCTGATAGAGGCAGTGGGGTGGCAGTGGGGGAGCGACTAGTCGTTCACATCCCTACTTTGGACCAGAAATGATCATGACTCTTACCATATGTTTGCCCTTCAGTGGTTCTTTACCTTTGTTCCTCATTCTGGCTTTTCAGTATAGACAATGTTTTTGTCTTCTGGGACATTGGTCATTTTAGTAACTGTGGATAGCATTAGCCAATTAAAACCATTTTTTTCTGAAAGCTCGGGTGCCAACAGCCAGTTGCTTGCTTGTAAGAGACAATGCTATTTTGCAATACGAATCACATTTTGGAAAACAGGAAAAGATCATTTCAATCTGGTTCAGGATTCTCCATTAAGTAAAGTGTAAGACTTCTGAATTTCCAGCAAAATATATGGTCTACAGAGAAGACACTGGATTCTACTAAGGCATATCAAACTTGAAGCCTACTGAGGGCTGCACAAACTAAAACTGATAGATTTCAGGGCCACCAAAGAAAATGTACTTCTAGCAGAAATTCGTAATTATTTATTATTATAGATTATGTTTTAGGTATATTGTATAATATTTTTTCAGGTCTTGTTTGAATTAATACAATAATTTGATGTGTAAAATTATTTGCTCATATATAATAATTTTGAATTAAGGTACTTTTTAATTATTTATATGATACATAACTTATTTTGTTGAAATAAAAGCACACAGACAGTGGTAAATCCAATAGAACAGGCTTCTGTGAAAGTTTGAGATACTTTTTAAGTCTGAGATTTTGCGTATACATATAATTATTCATGTGATTGCAAAAAAAGACATTTATATAAATATATTTTGTGATTTTATTTGGGAATAAATAAAAACAAAATATTAAATCACATATTTTTTATTATTCAGCATTGAGAAGTAAATACAACAGTAGCATAAGAATAAAATATAATAGCATGAAAATTTTAAATTAAAACCTGCAGCATTTCAGTCCCAAGTATTCTTTCCAGAGAGCTGATAACTGCTTTTGTGATATCAGTTTTTCAATATTTGGTTTGCTATTTTGAGCTGAAACTACTCTAATTACCGCTGATAAATGTTCGTCACTTAACCTTGACCTTACAGGTGTTTTGTTGACTTTTATAAGCGAAAACAGCTGTTCACATAAGTATGTGCTACCAAACATTGACAATATTTTTTTAATGCAAATTTACATACTTCAACAAAATGCCTGGGCACGTTACTGTAAAAATCAAGAATGCCAACTTCACTATTTGTTTTTTAAGAGTCTCATTGAATTTCGATAAGTTCCATTTGCATATTTTCTGAAGCCTTTTGAAAATCGTAAGAAAAAGGTGCTGTAAACAAGAAGGACTTATCTTCACATGATTTGAAAACTTGGAATCTCTTCTCAACTTCATGTTGCAGCAGTACAATATTTGATGCATAATTCGCAAAATGCAAACTGGGGTGTTCACTTTTATGGTCTTGGCATGTAATGAAATAAGTTAAATCTTCTTTTTTTTAAAACTGTATTTCCCAAAGACAATGTTTGGTCATGAAAGCTTTTATACTGCCATACATAGTAGTCACTATCTGGCACTTCCCTTGAAGTTTTAAATTCAGGTCACTCAGATGTTTCGTAATGTCAACTAAAAATGATAAATCTTGTACCCAGTTATCAATATTGATTAAGTCTGTATCCTATCCTTTCATTTCAAGGAAAATAATGATTTCTTCTCATAGTTCCCAAAAACCTTTCCAAAAATTTCGAACATACAAAAAGACAGCTAGGTGCACAACACTGCCAATATCTGTTCTTTTGTTGAGAGCAATTGAAAACGCTTCAAAACTTGATGATTTCTCTTTTAATTGCTCACTTAAATCACTTGCCATTTCATTTATCCTCTCTGCAACTGTGTTCTGTGACAGAGATCTTTTAATGCTTTCACATTTCCAGGACATACAATTTCAGCAGTTTTCACCATGCACTCTTTTATAAATTCACCTTCAGTGAATTTTGAAGTTTTGAACTTCGTGCTATTAATTCTGACAAAACATAACTAGCTTTAACTGCAGCTTCACTGTCTCTGTTAAGTTTTGTAAACACACTTTGCTGTCTATTCAACGCTGTCTTTAATTCCAGTAACTTATCTTGCCGTAATTTCCCTTCTAATTTATCGTACTTTTCTCAGTGGGTTTCATAATGCTGATTGATGTTATACTCTTTTGGAACACTGATAATTTGATTGCATATTAAGCAGATAATCTTGCCTTTCAGTTGACAAAAAAAAACAACAGTTCCCATTTGTCCTGGAAAACACTGTGCTCATCTTTGATCTTCCTTTTTATTGATTTACTACTTTCCGGTTTTGATAGTGACATTGCGAAGGACTTTTTATAGCAGAAAAAGCACAACCATCCACGATGAACAAAAATCATAAACTGATGAACGTGGCACCAAGCGCAGCATGCGTACTGATGGCGTAGAGTGGGGGGCTGAAACTATACCTATCCTACTCACACGTGCAAGTATGGCTTGGTACAAGATCACGCGCTGCAGTGTCATTGCCTATGTGCAACTTAATAGCAGTTTACGTCCTGTGCATATGTGCAGCTTTTTTTCTTGGAAGATCTCGTGGCCCTATATCTACTTTATAAACAATGTAACCGGGCGGGCCACACTTAAATACTTTATAAACATGTAGTTGTGGGCCGCAAAAAAAATTTGATTGGGCCACATGTCTGACATGCTTATCCTACAGCTGTGTGTATTTATAGTCACATAATAGTTGATGGCCAGCCATTATTTAAATGTTTTCTTAAGGATGGGAATTCCAATTTTTTGGTAGACTATCTCACACCAAAATTATCTGAGTTCATGGCAAAGGACATGGAATATTTCATCTTAGATCAATGACAAATTTGAGATTCAGTATTTCAATGAATATAAATATAGAAACAGATTTTACAAAATATTTTGATGGATTAAACACATTTCTGATATACTCATAATCTAAGGTCAGAAAGTTCCATTGTGGTCATGTAGGCTGACCTCCTGCGTGTTGCAGACCCCAGAACCTCACCCTGTAATAGAGCCCTAGCCTCTGGCTCAGTTACTGAAGTCCTCATTTTCAAGGTACATGGACTGCACCATATACATTAGTTAAAACATGCATGTGACACATGCTCCATGCTATAAAGGAAGATGAAACACCACCACCACCTCCCAGGGTTCCTGCTAGTCTAATACAGCGGACAATTCCTCTCTGAGCTCAAATATGGTGATCAGTTAGACCTTGAGATATGGGCAGATTCACCAGACAGTTACCTAAAAAAAAATTATCTGAGTAACTCCGAGCACTCTGCCATCTAGTGTCCCATCTCTAGCCATTGGAGATATTTGCCACTGGTAGTTGCCAATGAGTCACATGCCATTGTAGGCAGTATTTCATTCTGTAATAGGTTTCTATCTGTAGTATTTCAGCACCTCCTAATCTGTAATGTATTTTTCCTCCTAATATGGCCGTAAGGCAGGGAGCTACTATAATGCTCATTTCACAGATGGGGAACAGAGGCACAGTGAGACTAAGTGACTCATCTGGAGTCACACAGAAAGTCTGCAATAACACAGGGAACAGCGCCTGTGTCTCAGAAGTCCCCTATCCACTGAATCTTCCTTCCTCTTGTTAACATATTAAACATAATTTAAGATCTGAAACCATAAATTCATTATGAACAGAAAAAGATATTTACAGTAGAATATCTTAATTTTTCTCTCCACCAGATATTTATTCAGAAATAATCTGTTACTAAGAATAGCCTGACTTTAATATGTAGCTATATATTAAAAATGTTCAAATCACATCTTTTTCACTTTGATGCAGACTTCATAGGCTTGAAAGAAAATTGTGGGCAATAGAAGCATCCAAGCAGCTTGGATCCTTTGATGGTGACGAGATAATGAAGGAGTAAAGAGAGGGCTAGGAAACTGGAGAACTCTTAAGACATCTTCCCTCAAATATTCTTTCTTTCCCAAAGTAGTGGGGAAGAAAAATCAGTTCATTGGTAATGATAAAATAAAATTAGATTTTAAATTAAATTAGGTAAATGTAATAAATAAAACAAACCAATGAATTCATTGGTTTAGAATAAACTGTAATAGCTCACAGTTGCATAGCAAAGATGTATGATTATTAACTAATTAAATTATGGACCTAAACACACACTCTCAAACCCCATTGTGAAAATGGACCTCAGAGTCAGCATTCATATGTCGGTTATGGCATTGGTAAACAAAGCATATTTTTGGATTTGTGTGGATGTCTATTGCTTACAACATAAGAACATTAAGTTAATTTTAAAATGGCTCCATAATGTCAAAACAGTTATATAAATATTGCTCTAACTGCCATAGCTCTACCTTATCTTTCATAAATGAATACTCTCTTACTTTTAATTATGTGGTACACAGACTTAGTCATTCTCAAACAGAATTTTATTTCCAGTAATAACCTTGAACTGACAAAATCACTTTGTGCTTTTCTCCAACCTTTACTGACCCACAGAGTAGTTATCATTCCATAACAAATCTAATCCACAAATCCACATGTTTTTAGTATTATATTGTTACCAGATTTGCCCAATACTTGGGGGTATGCTCATTTATCAGGGTTACCCTGATGGGACTGGGGGAAGGTTAACAATTCTATCAGTGTGCTGTTGGTGCTTATTTGTGCTCTCATATGGAGCTGAATTCTCCCTGCTGCCAATTCCCCCTCCCACTGGAACTCTCCTGCAGGAACTAGGTTCCTCAGGATGGGGTTCTTCCCACCTTAGCAACAGACACCCACACCCACTAACAGAGCACGTCTGAGAGGACTGGGTACTCGGCACTCACAAGCTGACCCCCTCAATATGTCCCTGGACTCAGCTGGCTGGGTTTCACAGCAATGCCACACTGCACCCTCATGTGCCTTTGGACTCCGTGGGCTGGATTAAACAGCACTTTAAGCTGCCATCCTCATAAGCCCCCAGGTTCAGCACCCCTTATCCCCACTTTCACACCACAGTCATTCACTGGTAAACCACACGATGAGCAAACCCCACAGGATTTTAGGCACTACATGGATCTTTTGCTTGGGTACAAGAAGCGTTGCTGCAGAGCGAATGGGGAAGCCAAAACAACACCCCTTAAGGAAGAGTGAGAAAAAGAGAAAGAAAGAGAGAGAAGCAACCAGCTTAACAATGAAAGTGATTTATTTCTGAGTAGTGAATAGATATCAAACAGTTACAATATTAAATCTAACAATTACAATATTAAATCTAAATTGAAACTGATTACAAACGTTAGGTAACCATATAACAGTTTACACAGGGCAGGGTCAGGAGGCTGTGCTTAGAGAGATAGTTGAGAGAGAGAAAGAGAGAGAGAGAGAGACCTCACCACTTCACGGAGCTTGCACTGATTGGGGTTCCCAGATGATGATGGTAGCTGGGGGTCCAGCGGGCAGGAGAAAAGCAGGACAGAGCCCCCAGCACGATCAGACAGGAGATGAAGAAGTCTCACTGGAACTGATGCAGTTTAAGTCCAGGTATCAGAACAGTTTTCTTGGGGCAAGGAGAGGAGTTTTTATAGGGATAGTTCAAAGAGAAAGAGGAGAGACAATAGAGACTGATCACCCCTGGTTATGGGTGATGTTCCTTGAACGAGCTCACAATGCAACTTGGCAGTTTCAGTATTTTAGATGTCAATAGGATCGTTACTAGAATTGGTCTGATAATGACTAATTTGGGTGTGAGCAGGCCTAGGTTCATTAGCATCTGGAGTAGAGATTTCCCATCAGGCAGTGCTTCTCTGCTTTCGGTGTCCCATAGTTCACTGCGATTCCTGCCTTGGAAGAGCTGCTCTCCATTCTGTATGCTAATGAGATGTCCCTCTGTTCCATCTTTAATGTAAATGAGGCTGGGGTGTTTCCTTAATTGTATCACCCTTGTCTGAAGCAGTTTAGGTGTGTCTTCCCCGGCCTTTTCTTTGCTTTGTCTTTGATTCTAGCAGAGGCCTGAGGGAGGGGGATGGTTTTCCATGAATGCCACTCCCTGACTCCCCAAGAGCACAAGGCTGACAGGCGACCATGTTCTGGTTCCCCAAGAATCACAGAGCTGGTGGGTAACAATATTGAGAGGCTATGAAACATATTTGCAATAGAGATGTAAGCAACTAATCGACTATGTGACAAAGCAAATGCTTATTGGATAGTCGACTCAACTAGTCACTTCCTTCCGCCCCCTTATCTATCAGTGAGAGGCAGCAAGAGGAGTGGGGAGCAGGAGCCCATCTCTGCGGGAGGCAGGGGAGACAGAGGCACAGCGGGAAACGGCGCAAGCCTCAGTCCCTGCTCGCACCCGGTTCCCCGTGTGGGTGCTTCTGCTTTTGAAATGTACAAGAACTCTGCGGTGCTCTTGTACATTTCAAAAGCAGAATTGACAAAGAGAGCAGGGGGTGAGCAGGGACCCAAGCAGTCCCTGCTTGCCCCATGCTCTATGCATCCCCCCCCCCCCCGCCCGCTGCTTCTCTGAGAGGCAGCAATGGGGAGACAAGAGCCAGTGCTGGGGGGAGCCGGCTTGAAAGCCAGTTCACCCCAGCACCATCTCCGGGGTGCTATCTTCCCCCTCCTCCCCCCACTGCTTCTATCACAGGGGCAACAGTCAAGAATATGGTTTGTGAGCCACAAACAGAACCCCAATGGTGGCCACAGGTTGTCCACCATTGAGTTGGAGTTTCCAGCATGCACCTAAGGGAAGGATGTGGTGATACACAGGAACTCCCTGCACGCCTAGGACTGAACATCAGGCTGTTTCTCTGGATCCTGGGACTCTGGGAGAGGGCAGGAGGTGCATGTCTGGCCCCCGGAGGGGACCCCATGGAAGTGATGTGAGAGAGGATTTGTGGGTGTCTGGATCCCCAGCTGGGCTCTGTGGAGGGAAAAGGGGCAGAGAAACAGGAACTGGCTTATCATAGGAGTTTCTTTAGTACTTCACTGCTGGGGAAAATGTTGTGTGTCTGTATTCTTACAGACATACTTGCTGACAGGTGTTTTGAAATAAATGACCAAAATAATTGAAACTGGTGTGATGATATAGTGTTATTTTGAGGAATAAAAGTTGCAGAATTTTTAATATTTTGGTGCAGAATGCTCCCAGGAGTAAAGCACGTGTAACACAGAAAGCTAAAAAAGCTAAGGTTAATGACAGTACTCTAAATATCTCAACAGTGTTGCTGTTTCCTCTGGAGGGAAGGTAGGAGCAGTGGAAAAAAGGAGAACAAGAGAGCCCAGGTGGCCAGAAAGGGTTTAAATGGGAGTTCAAAGTGCCTATTTTCCTGAGCCCAGACGCACCCCAAAAACTGCACAATTCCAGGAACTTGGTCCCCAACTCAGAGGGTACGTCTAGACTACAGGGTTTTGTCAACAGAAGTTTTGTCGACAGATACTGTCGACAAAGCTTCTGTCGACAAAGAGCGTCTAGACTACATTCAGTTCTGTTGACAAAGCAAACTGCTTTGTCGACAAAACCCTGTAGTCTAGACACAACCCTACATGCAATAACACCTTCTGTCGACAGAACTCTGTCGACAGAAGGCGTTATGCCTCGTAAAATGAGGTTTACCAGCGTCGACAAAACTGCTGAGTTCTGTCGACGTTATGTCGACAGAACTCAGCGGTAGTGTAGATGCAGGTATAGTTTTGTCGACAAAACTCTGTAGTCTAGACACACCCAGAGTGACCTGGAGTGGTGAGGAGAGAGTCACGGCTGTTCTTTTGTACTGTGTGTGCACGCCTCTGCTTTACCTGATTAAGTATAAAAGAGGTATAAAGGCATTTAAGACTGTGTGCAAAGTGTGTGTGTATGTAAGTGTTGACTGCTTCAGAACTGCTATGTGTCCCTGAGAGGTAAACTGTAATCTCTGAGGTGGAGTATGAATAATCAGGGTGTCTCGGGGGTCAGTGCTGGTCCTGGAGGGCCATGGTAAGTGGGCTGAGAGCCCTCATTTCCTAGAAGAGGATCAGACTGAGAGCACTCAACATGTGCCAGAGAATCACTGCAGCAGTTCTAAAAGCATGGAACACACTGTGAACAAAGATCAGCAAAGGCTTGGATTTCCCTCCTAGCAATCCCAGTGGGTGGCTGACAAAGAGCTCTTTGATAGTAAGGCTAAATCTATACCAGGGGTATGATTCCTAGTTCATGTAGGCATACTCTTGATAGCTCTCATCTGACTTAGGATGCTAAAAATAGTGTAGCCACGGTAGCCTGGGCAGTGGTGGCACTGTACTGGCTGTCCCGAGTACAAATCTGCCTGAACTTCATGGGTTGCACTTGCTGCCTCCGCTACTGTAGCTACTGCACTATTTTTAGCGCATCAGCTCTGATAAGAGAACCACAAGTATGTCTATGCCAGAGAGATGTAGTCTAAGTAATCTACTAATTTTTTTTATGAAAACATGCCTCTGGAGATCTGCATACCCAGACTTATAAGCCATATGTGGGTGTGAAGATTGGTGCATTTTGTATACTAATTGGAATTCTCCTCTTTTGGCTTACTACAAAAATAGAAGATACAAAGATAGAATTTAACTCTTTTGCTGCGCTGCAAAGAAACCTTGATTTATCTATGAATAGTCTGCTATACATACCTAACGTGAGGTTTGTCTCTTTTTTCTGGAGATTTTGATATATGACTTCTGACTTTACAGGGTCAGTTCAGTCCTGTTTTACAAAAGTGTATTCTTAAAATATTAATTAAGATAGATGTATTAAATAACATAACACATTTACATTAAATATAACATAACATCTAGGAACATAATGTTTAGGTATTGAAATCCCCCTGTTAGATTTTCACTCTTTTTGCCCCAAGACGTTTCTATTTTTCTTCATAAGGACATATATTAAATAAAAGATTGAGTTAATATAAATATTGTTAATATTCTTTTTTTTCCATCACAGATACCGTAGCAGAAAGAAATACACTAAGAGAACATGTTTGTCCAAAGCTGAGAGAATTCTGCAGGGAAAACTATGGGCTGGAATTACAGGTAAATTTTATCACATTAAATATTCTATTATACTATATAATTAACCTTCCTACTTTTGAAAATACACGTTACTTGTATTCAGAAAATATATATTTAATTTATATGTAAAAATGGTATAATTACAGATAAGTAGGGCACAAAATAGAAGCCTATTGAAAATCAAAAGCCAAAATGGAATATGATGATTTTAACAAATTAAAGTGCTCAGGACATCACCAGTGAAATCTGCTGGTATTAATAAAAAGACAACTAGAAAAAATCCCCACTGCTTTATGATCAGAATGTTTTACTGGTACATAAGAACAATACAATAACATTAACAACATTTCATCTTGAAAGATATGCATAATGAAATTGTCTGTTTTAAAAATACAAACATCTAAGAAGAAATAATGTCATATCCAAGTTATAGTGATAGAAATGTAGCCGTGTTAGTCTGGTGTAGCTGAAACAAAATACAGGACTATGTAGCACTTTAAAGACTAACAAGATGGTTTATTAGATGATGAGCTTTCGTGGGCCAGACCCACTTCCTCAGATCAAATAATGGAAGAAAATAGTCACAACCATATATACCAAAGGATACAATTTAAAAAAATGAACACACATGAAAAGGACAAATCACATTACAGAACAGAAGGGGGATGTGGGGGGGGCGGGGGGGGGAAGGAAGGTGAATGCCAGTGAGTTAATGATATTAGAGGTGGGGAAAGGAAGATGTCTGTGAGTTAATAGTATTAGAGGTGATAATTGGGGAAGCTATCTTTGTAATGGGTAAGATAGTTGGAGTCTTTGTTAATTCCTCTGCGGAGAGTGTCGAATTTTAGCATGAATGCCAGTTCAGAGGATTCCCTTTCAAGTGCAGATTTGAATGTCTTATGGTACTATCTTTCTAGAAATTAAGCTGCTCATATTCAGGAAATATAAAGCCACATGTAGTTTCAACATTTGGATTTATTGCTTTAGGGGGTAGCCAAGTTAGTTTATAAAGTGCTACCAGACTATTTCTTGTTGTTTTTTCAGTTTACCTGTACAGACTAACAAAAAATGTAGATGCAATACTCCGGTCATCTGAAGAAGTGGGCTGTGCCCACGAAAGCTCATGATACCATCTAAATTTTTTGTTACTCTATAAAGTGCTACCAGACTATTTGGATTAATGTTAATCATATAAGGACTGCTCCAACTACAATTTTGTCAGCAGTAGCATGGAAATGATTTGGATAGGCAGATTGTTGAAGCCTTGACAACCAATGAAGCAAACTCCCAATGCTGCTTTTTTTTTTTTTTTTTTTTTTTTTTTAATTATCCCATGTGTGTGCAGAGTAATGGCCAGGTTTGGAAAGATACAGCGTAAAATCCTGACTCCATTAAAGTCAATGTCAATAGTTCCCACTGACTTCAGTGACACTGAGATTTCACTCTCGAACTTGCTTTACTTTGTACTTTATAATAATTTGGACCTGCCACACCTCTTGTGGAATATGAGGACTGAATACAAGTCATTCATGTGCATACAGTTAGGTAAGCATGTGTTTAAGTACCTTTCTGAAAACTGGGCCAATAGAAAGGTGTCCATTAGGCCTAGCTAGAAGTAGTGGCACAAGTAGCATGTGATGATAGTACTTCCTGGGCACAGGATGGCCACCAGCCAGGAATTGGTGCTGCAGAACCAGGCAATGCCAACAATTTATTCAAGATCCTGAAGCTGCTTCAAAGATGGCATCCTTCAGAACCTGCAGCCCATTGTCTGGGGGCATTGCTAGAGTGGGGGGCGGGGGAAGCTGTTTGTAGGCCAGCTGCTTGACCGAGTCCTCTGTCACATAACTGCAGCGCAGAAGATAGGTACAAAATATGGAGGAGGCATTGTTATAGTAATTGTGTCAACTGCTTGGTGGAGCTGATGGACCATGAGTCTTTTCCGGTCAAGGAATTATCACACTGTACTCTTATAAAGCTTGTCACGTTGGAAGGGAACTACTCTTTAAGGCACAATGGGAGTTGTTCTCCACATGAGCTTTTAAAATTAGTTGTGGAGAACTGTCATGGGGTCTGCTCACCAATAATGTGCCTCCTCCTGGTTACTCTTGATATTTCTAGATTCTGGGTCCAATGCCATCTTTCCGCCTATCGCCGCACAGCTTGCCATCTCTTCCTGGTCCTCAGTAAAGCTAGATGCTCTTTGTTCATGGCTTAGCCCTTTGGCCAACTTACAAGCCCTTTCCTTTTAGGGTATCAAAGTCTCTTCTTACAAACAGGCTTAAGCAGTCTTCCCATTCACTGTTCAGCTTGTGCCACTTCTCCAGTGGTTGGTACAGGAAGCTGGATTTGTTGTCTACTCTGGGTTCCAGCTCATTGACCATCTAATCAGCAGTCAAGGTGAGTTCTGTTCTTTATCTTATGGCTTTTCCCTCAGCCCCTCCTAACCTTGTTGCTCCCCTCACCACGTTCCTGGTTTCCCAACTTGAAAACTTCCTTCTCCGAGCCCTCCTCTGCTAATTTCCTGTCTATATAAACTCAGCCCAGCTTGTTCCTCCTCAACTGGGCTTCCTCATTCACTCAGGGGAATACTTAAACTACCTGATCTTCCCCCCAGCGCTCAAGCTGTGGCCAGTCTAGTCAATGCCCCATCACATAATCTTAATCTCTTGAGAAGAGCACTCTTCACTCCTGACCTAATGTTTCCAAGAATACCCAGTATTTTGTGATGAAGACAGTTGCTGCACACATTAGACAAGTCATGCAGAAGACAAGACAGTATATCACTTTACCAGCAGAATGATTTTTTTTCTCATTTTGTGCATGCTGAACAAATAAAACATCAGTTTTGTAGTGAAGCAAGATAGCTGGGAGGAATAGAATATATTGAAGTTAAAAGATCATAAACTTTGAGAGGACATGGCTTGGTCATCTTAAACAGAGGCTACCCAGCAGCCTTTATGAAAACATTCTTATTTTACATGACTCAATCTTTCCTCACCTGTGACACTCCACCCTTCGGATAGACTTCCTGACAGTCACACGTAATATACTGCAGGTGGAACAGTCTTCTAATTTTAAATGGATTATTCATTCTGATTTGTCAGCATAATGTTCAGTCTTTGACTTTCATAAAGAGCTGTAGAGAATCTTAGACCCCCACATATATCATATGAATTACTGAGCCTGGTTTTTAGAGTCAGCTGATTTGTCTTTTTCATATTTATCCCCATACCTGATGACAGAATTTATACAGCACTTCACTAGACTGACTCTCCCTAATCCTCCCCATCTTTTCCTGATGGCTATTACTCCCATCTGCAGTCTGAGAGGCACTCACCTTGCAAGGTTCTCATGGACAGTCCCACGAGGCTTGAAGATCTGACAGAAAATCCATATATAATGGATGAAGAAGGGACATCCTAAGGCAACGTTTTGGAGAATGTCCTCTGGGAGCTACAAACGCTTTAGAGTAATAATCATCCTGATGCGGCCTGAGCAGCTGCCATATGAACCAGTCTTGGTTTGAATTACTGGGCTATATATCTGAGCATCTAGAGTTATTGTTCTTGATGCTTTCTGATCTAGAACTAAAAGAAAAAAGCCTGGAGGTTGAGAGTAATGACAGGATTGTTTGGCAAGAGAATGATCTCTTTGTTAGGATATAAAATCCTGTTTAATTGGTTAACTGATTAAATGTAGTGTTTAACCAGTTAACCAATTAAAGGGGGCCAAGCAGAAAGGCTGCTCCAGCTTCGCTGGGCTGAAGCAACCTCCCCACTCGTCCACAGAGGCCAGGTTGGAGTGGCCCTCCCTAGGGCTGCTCCAGCCTAGAGGCTTTCCTGGTCCTGCATGGGGCTGGAGCAGACCACCTCCTATGGCTGGCTGCAGGCAGATAACAGGTGATGCTTACCAGCAAATAGTGAAGGGTGATACTTGCTGGTAGCTGGTTAACTAGTTACCTGTTTATATACCTTTCTTCGCAGAGCATTTTATATCAGGATGATGCTGCACTTTCGGAAATAAACATTTTTGTATGGTTGGCTGACTGGAAGCCAACCAGAATTGTATTATGAGTAGTTCCATTGACTTTTGTCTGTAAAATCTAAACTGACAGTTGGACTATTTGAGGTGCTTCTGTGACCACCTTGCACCTTTCTATGAAGGATCACTATCATAGAATCATACAATACTAGAAATGGAAGGGATATCAAGAGGTCATCAAGTCCAATCCCTTGCCCTCAAGGCAGGCCCAAGCACTGTCTAGATCATCGCTGATAGACGTCTATCCAATAGGCTCTTAAATATCTCCAGTGAGGTAGATTCCACAACCTCTCTAGGCAACTTATTCCAGTGTTTAACCACCTTGACAGTGAGCAATTTTTTCCTAATGTCCAACCCAAATCTCCCTTGCTGAAATTTTAACCCCAGTGCTTCTTGTCCTATCATCAGAGGCCAAGGAGAACAATTTTTCTCCCTCCTGCTTGTAATGTTGATTGGTTACTGAGTTAAATGGATCTGATCAGCTCTGGCAGTATACTCCACATGCATGATGAAGTGGGGTGAGTAGGGGCCTTCTCAGACCATTAGGCCTGGGATCTGACCCGATTCCACTTCAGAGATGGCTAAACTTTTGTAGTGGATCAGGTTATCTTAGTATATGGTCTGTTCTGTTTCTTCTTTGTATGGCATTTGAAAAGCAACAGGCTGAGATTATAATTGAATATTGAGATTCAATAGCAAATCTAATATTTGTGAGGTAGCTAGATGGATTTCCCCCCATGTCACTAATGTAAGAGTGAAAAGGGCTGTTGTGAAAAGTGTTTGTACCTGACTACAGTCGCAATTTGGATTTTGTCCGATTTTTCTATTTGGGGAGGAGCTATCCACCCTTTCCATGCATTGTCTGAATGCTGTTGAGCACAGGCTGCCTATGGGGAAGGCAGAATCCCAGGATTATTGAATCTTCAACAGGGTCTGTTTGGGACATCAGAAAGGCCCATGATCTGAGCTAGTGTGTGCTGGCGTCCTATATGCTGGCCTGTAGTGTTTTGGTTATGCAAAAGAGGCAGACCACGGAAGTTCACTTTCAATAGCACTTTAGCCTTGTAGTTATTCAAATGGAAGGCATAGACAAGTGTTTTCAAAGCATTTGGTTACAGTTTCCAACCTTATAAATAAGTCTCAAATGTCCAGAGGCCATTGTTCATGACCTTTTCTGTGGCCTCCAAAAAGGACACTTGAAATGCTGACACAATGTCATCTATATAGATGAGTTTAAGGGATAATGTGATTGAACAATGGCCTCCCACAGGCATCCATTTTAGAGCCCATGCTTTTCTATCTCTGTGCCACAGCTATTTCAATCTGTGGATTACTGGCAGATTTACTAAGATGTACAATGAATCTTCCTTCACTCAGCATCTTAGTGATGAGTATGAATTTTGATTGGCATGAAAAAGCTAATGATAACTTCAGCAGGAGACCTTTGCACCACACAGTAATATATGGAAAAGAAAGATCAATAAATGATCCCACTGACTTTTAATTTTTGCTAGTAGCCAGATTCTACATAGCTGGCTAAGACCAGCAGCTGGTCTTAGCAGGTGTGACTGGTTTTAAATTCGACCTGCTCTTTGGAGATCAGTTGCTCCAGAATTGGCTGGAATCTTTGAAGCAGGAGCTGATCTAACATTTTATAGCAACTGCTAAAGAGGGAGATGAGCTGTTAGCTTTTTGGACTAGAGTCCTCTTCTCTAGGCTTCAAAATGGTTATGACCTTGGCTATATTCCACTCTCTTGGTATTAGGCCAGAAGAGTAGATGTTGCTGAAGAAGTCGATCAGCTGCCTTCTTGTCTTTGACCCAGGATTCCTCAGAAATTCTAGATATATTCTATCTCCCTCTTTCCTGGATTTAGTGTTGGAGAGACTCTTGTCAACTTCATCTACTACTTAGGGCAGTGGTTTTCAAACTTTTTTTTTTCTCGTGACCCAGCTGAAGAAAAAATTTAATGCCCATGGCCCAACATAATTATAGCTTTTGACTAGAGTGTAGATTCTGGGATGGGTCCAGAATGAGGGGTTTGGGGCATAGAAGGGACTCTGGCTGGGGAGGGCCTCAGGGCCAGGGCAGAGGATTGGGGCACAGACTTACCTCTGACAGCAATGTAGCGGGGGTTGTAGGGCAGGTTTCGTATCTGTCCTGGCACCCAGGACTGTGCTGTGCCTTGGAAGTGGCCAGCAGTAGGTTTATATGCACAAGTGGCTCTGCACACTATTCTCACTTCCATGCACTGCCCTCCTAGCTCCCATTGGCCAGGAAATGACCAGTGGGAGTGCAGCACCAGTGCTTGTGGTGGGGAGTAGCACACAGAGCCTATGGTCTCCCCACCTAGGAACGAGACCTGCTACTGGCCACTTATGGGATGCAGCATGGTCTGCTGTGCCAGGACAGGCAGGAAGCCTGCCTTAGCACCCCGCTTGTCACCTGGTCATCCCATAGCAAGGTTACCCAGTGTCTGATATTCTGCAACCCAGTACTGGGTCATGACCCGTACTTTGAAAACCACTGGTCTAGGGGACAGAAAGGGTGGAAAAAATGGCTTAGTGCAAAGCTGTTCGTGGACTTGCTGCCTTGTGTTTTTATCCATCAGTATATGGGAGATGGCAGTTAACTGTGTAGGGATATCATCTGCATTTAGACTTGTAGGTTGCTGGAGCCGCAGTGCCTAAAATACTAAGGAAGTTCTAGGTTTTGTGACTTGACATTATGAAGTTAGGTGCCATCCATTTCACACCACCATATTCTTCTTGCTGAGTTCAAGTCTCAAAGCCATTGCAGTTTTGGAGCTTTTTGTTGGCATGATATTGCCAGAAGAGTGCCTTGCTCTCTTCTTTCCAGCAAGGAGTGAATGCTTTTTTTGAAGTCCATTGCAATGCTCGGTTTGTCAGCTGATACTAGTAGGCCTCTAAAGCAGTGGCAATGAGCCAGATATATCAAGCTCTCTATGATAACCATATAGCAGGACCAGTCAGCAGACTAGATTCCAGCACTAATTGAATGAGTGGAACGTGTAGGCCTGTGCAAATCACAACTGGGCAATGTTGACTATTGGGAAAGAATAGACCTCAAGATGGTATTGGGTGGTTGCTTATGTTGTCCAATACAAAACGAAGTACTGGAGTATAGCACTTCTTCCAAGCCAACCTGACCATGCCACAATCTTTGGTATCATAGTGGTGCTGTTGGTCTGTGGTGAAAGTCTAGGATGTCCACTGTTCTCCAGTATAGTCATTCTTCTATAGTCCCATTTATTCTAGTGGCTATTAAAATAGCTGACATGGATGATAGGATGACTTAGTAATACTGGACATGGTCTTTCTGTTGATGGTGGCTTGTACACATTTACGACTATCCGATTCCTGATGTTGATGACAGTTGAGTAGGGGTCCATGATAGGCATGACCTAGACTAGGGATGTGAACGACTAGTCAACTATCTGATAAGCATATGCATATTGGATAGTCAACACAGTAGTCGACTAGTTGTTCCCCCTCCCTTGCTGTATCTATCAGAAAGAGGTAGCAAGGGGATGCCTCAAAGCAGCAGCACCGCATGGAGCCCGGGGCCAGATCCCAGGTTCCACGCAGCGCTGACACTTTGAAACACCGCATGTAGCTCGAGGCAAGCTTGGAGAGTCCCCAGGCTGCACACAGCATTTAAAAGCGGCAGCGATGTGTGGAACCCAGGATAACCCCAGCTCCATGCAGTACTGCTGCAGGAAGCACGGGGCCAGTGGGGGACTGCCCTGCTGGCCCCGTGCTCTCCACAGCACTTTCGCCTTTGAAATGTTAGCAACAGCCCCGGGGCTGCTTCTACACTTCAAAGGCAGAGGCGCCCTTATCAACTAATCTAAAATTTAACATCCCTAACCTAGGCAGCATTCTTAAAGTCATGTTTTTTACATATGTCACAAGTTCATAGTTAGGGTGATGATGGCTGGAAAATATTAGTATGTTTTCATTGATTTTTGGAATAGTGGCCTTTGCTCTCCAGAATTGTTACCTTGTAGCACTAGGACATCAACATTTTGAGACCACAAGGTGATTGAGATGTAATTGTATTTTGTGTTAAGCCCTCGATACTGAGCTGCATAATTTACAGCGATGGTCCTATTTGAAGGAATGTTCGGCCCTGACCTGGCCCAATATTGCCACTGCCTTTCTGAATAGAAGGTTCTCTAAGGACATTCTGCAATCAATTTGAGTACATCAAATATATGGCTTGTAAATTGGTGTCAGATGTCTGACATTGTTGCCATAAATGTCTCCATAGATTTGACAAACATCAGCTAGTAAGAAGATAGTTTACTCAGAGAAGCATTATGATCTTTTACATATGTTGGTTTTGACTCCTACGTACAGAGGCTGAAAGAACAAACCTGCTCATGAATGGCACCAAGTAATTAAATGTGCTGTGTGTTACCAGTATTGATGGGACCAAATTCTGGCATGCAGCTCAGTCACCTGGTATGAAGATGCCTTAGAAGAAAATTACCACAGGCTCATTTGAAAAAATGAGCATGAACTTGGTGATTACTGTGGCTAAATACCTAAACAAATTTCAGTGGAAGGCAATGCTTTTGTTACAGCTGTGGTGGGAGTAGATTAGATGTATTTCTATGAAGAGGAGGAACAGGAATATGGCTGGTGCAAGCCTGAATGCTAGTCAAGATTAAAATAGTATCTCTCCAATTTCAGGTAGCTAGTTGAATGGTATGGTGAAGTCCCAGATTTGTATTTCTAGAAGCAATACAAAAATTCTCTTTGCTGTTGACTTTGGTCTTGGATCTTGCAGGAAGCTGTGTGTGCTGCCCTACATCCAGTTAAACACATATTTCAGTTTAAGCATGAGAGAAGTCTCTTTTGAAATCAGTGGGAGCCAATCTTTTTTTACCAGTTGCTCTTGTCCAGTTAATTTTTAGCTCAACAATTTGAAAATAAAATGTTTCTCCATCACCACAAGAAACAGGTGAGAATGTCAGAAAATGAGAGCTAATTTAGACAAAGAATGAAAGGACAGAAGCAGAAATCTCACTACTCTACATAAATCGGTGCAAAATATATCTTCTGGTTGTCTCTTAAAGATATCCAACTTTATATCTTCCCCAAACTATTAGGAGTGAAATAAACAAACAGGTAAATCATCAAGGGCCTATAACAGGGCCTCCTTGGTCCAGCTTCTGACTCAGTTGACAAACTACAAAGAGATCTTTGTGCTGTTCCAACACCTTGTGCAGTTTATTTATAATTGAGCCCACCACATTTCTAACATGCATGGCTCCTTTGCTTGTTAATCTCTATCCCCTCTTGGTGCTGACTTCACCTGCCCCTTTTTACTTTCTTCTTGTGCCTATTTGTGGGCTCTGGCTAATGACTCACTTAGCCTTTCTGCCCTGCCCTACCATACCCACAAATTCAGCACAGCGCTGCTTAGCCAGCTCCAATCTGCTTTGCCTAATGGGAGCTGCTGTGAACAGAGTGACTCAGGCTTTCTTACATAACACTTGGTCACACACCTTCCTCTCCCCCCACCCTGCCCCTTTCTCCAGCTGAATAGTTTTTCTTCCCCTGTGTTCTCCCTCCCTTACCAGAGGAGGGACCACCACATGGGAACCTCTTTCTATCTCCATGGCAATCATCCAGGTTTCCTTTGTAGGGTTTGCTCATTCCCCACCCACAAAACTCAGACCCTATGGGTGTGTCTAGACTACATGGCTCCGTTGATGGAGCCATGTAGATGAGGCAGGATGACAAAGGGAAATGAAGCGGCGATTTAAATAACAGCCACTCCATTTAAATCAAAATGGCTGCCGTGCTGTGTCGATCAGCTGTTTGTTGGCATAGCGCGGCAGTCTAGACGGGGATCTGCCGACCCCAGAACCCTTCGTCGGCAGATCCTATATGCCTCATGGAACAAGGCTTATAGGATCTGCCGACGAAGGGTTCTGGGGTCGTCAGATCCCCGTCTAGACTGCCGCGCTGTGCCGAAAAACAGCTGATCGGCGCAGCGCGGCGGCCATTTTGATTTAAATAAAGCGGCAATTATTTAAATCGCCGCTTCATTTCCCTTTGTCAAGAAAACTAATCCAAATGGCTCTGTCGACAGAGCCATGTAGTTTAGACGTACCCTGTGAGAGAGCGACACTCCCATAGCTCTGTAGCAACTCATTTGTCTTCACACTAGGGCCATCCTGGGGGTTATTCCTCTCAGTCTCTCTTGTTGCATTGTCAGTAGATCAAGATTGCTCCCCTCATCCCTCAGGTCACCCAGGGTCCCAGATTCTCTCAAGTCTCCAGACTGTGCCTGGGTTTCTTCTCCTGGGGGTTGTCACGGGATGAAGGGAGAAATCTCCCTGTCCCCCGACCTCTGCTATCGATTTTCAGCTGTCTCCCCTGTACCTCCTTCCTTATATCCTTGTCCTCCTGACTCAGGCTGTATTGTCTCGGATCTCTCCTGCTTCTTTGGGGGAGAGATCCTCACTCTCCCTCCATTTTTCCTTTTCTTAATATGGAATTTCTCCCACCACCTCGCTTTCCAATGGATAAGAGACTCAGTCTGTGCTCAAGACAACTGGATAAGGCATTCCCCTCCATTACCCCAACCTGCTTACACCAAAGTGTCTGCCAGACCTCAAGGGGCTATGAAGCAATGCCTCTCATGGACACTCTCTATGTCCATAATTGCTTCTGGAATCATCCAGTGAGGTTTCACTAGCTCCCTCCAGAAAAGAAAGCAAGCTGAGGTCATATCCACAAGCCCCCTCAGGAGTTTTTGCCCTTTTTTTCCTTCCAGCCTTAGTGCAGCCACTAAACTCGGCAAAACCACAGTCCATATACAGGCAGTCCCCTGTCTTGTGTCCTGGTTATCCATCTTGGTAGCAAATAGGTCAAGCTCCAGCTGGAACTTCTTGGGGTTCTTCCTGTCCATGCCCCCTCCTGCTGTTGGTTCTCTGGCCTTCCTTCCTAACTTTGGACCCTTATATAGGTGCTCACCTTTGCTGGGAAATTTTGCTTCTGCATGTTTCTTTGTCAGTTTCACAGCCAGCATCATCTCCAGGGGGGTACAGGGTTTGGGACTACCTCCCCTCTGCCCTAGGATCCCACTCTGCCTTTTTCTGTCCCTGCACCCATTATACCCCTTTCCCCAAACTCCACTTATGTTCCGCACCCTCCCACCCTCATTGCACGCCTTCCTTCAAGCCAGGAGATTGCGTGGAGGGGTGGGCTGGCACCAGTAGCAGAGGTCACCCCTGCCTTCACTTACTGTGGTGGCAGGAAATGGAGCAACCTGGCCCCAGCCCACTGGGCTCGTCTTTCCACAACCACAGTGAAGTGGAGCAATGCAGCTAGGAGATAGCAGTATGGAACAGGGCTGCTCCACTTTCTGCATCTCCTGATACTGCTGGTGAATATGAGGGAGGGCCTGGCTCCTGCTTCTAGTGCTCGGCTACCTATGGTAATTCCCAGCTCTTCTTCTCCAGCTCTTCTTCTCTCGCCCCCCCCCCCCCCACCCTCCCTTCCCAAATTCTGTATCTGGGGCAGCTTCCCTGAACTGTTCAATGGATGGGAAGGCTCTGTTCTGTGGCTGTCTAGTGCATGTTGCCTGACCCACACTCATATGGTTTCAGGAAGGCCCTGAAGGAACTGTTCTAATACCAGAGTGTTCTAATACCATATTTCTGCCACCATCTGAGAATCCAGCTGCAACCAGCAGGTGGCCTAGTCCACCAACCTTTGGGCAAATGCCTGGGGCTGTAAACCTCCTGTCCACCTTGCTGATCTGAACTTTCAGCAGTACTTCTCAGTAGATAGCCCCGTCCAGAACAGGATGGCTGCCCTCACAGTCTCATATTTTTGGCCTGCTCCCCTCTTGGGGCCATGTAGGCTGCTGGGGCTTCCCCTGACAGACAGGGAGCCAATTGCAAAGCCCAGGTTGCCCTATCTCATCCAGTGTCCAGGAATGTATCGGCATGGCCCATCTTACATAGTTCTAGGCTTTGTGTTTGGGTACCATCCCCCACCAGAGGACTTACCACTTTTGTAGGAGCTGCTGCTGGATGCTGGCTTGTTACCTTATGAACTCCAGCAGGCTTCTCTGTTGCTTTGCTTGCCAGGCAAGCGAAACCCATTGCTCCAAGTAGTGGAATTGTTAAAATGCTTTAAGGGCCCATCTGTATTTTGTTGTTGTTGTTTACCAGCCATTACAATGGGTCTCCTCCATTGCCTGGGCTGCCAAACCCTTGTGCTGGCTCAATTCCTGGATAAGCCTCCACATGTAACAGGGTCTTCTTGGGCCTACTTCTTTCTCTGTCAACAAACCATGCAGAGAGCTTTGTGCTGGTCCAACACCTTATGCAGTTTATTTACAACTGAAATTGAGTCCCATCAGCTTTCTAACTTGCTCCTTTTACAAGCAGAGGTGCAATCTCTCTCCCCTCTTGGTGCCGGCTTCCCCCCTTTTTTTTACTTCTTTTCTGTGCCTGTTTGTGGACTCTGGCATAGGGATGTAAGTGACTAATCGACTAGTCAACTATCCGATAAGCAAAAGCTTATCCGATAGTCAACACACTAGTCGACTAGATGCTTCCCCTCCTCCCACACTCTTGCTGCCTCTATCAGAAAGAAGCAGTGAGGAGGGAGTGCTGGGGAGAGCCGACTACTGAAGCAGTCCCTGCATACAGCCAGCCCAGGCTGCCGCAAACAATTAGTCAATACGGGCTGCTCTGCTAAAATGCAGAGGTGCAGTGTCCCAGACCAGCACAAGCTGGGACTGCTCGGTCCCGGCTCACACTCAGTTCAGAAGCCCCTGTCTGCGGTGGACAGCCATGTCCACTACGGGCAGAGGATAGTGCCGGAGCAGCCTCTTCGCGGTGGCCAGGGGTGGCCGTGGGCATGGGCTGCTACTGGAACAGCCCTGCGCATGGCCAGCCCGGGCTGCCACAAACGGGGGATACTTGGCTGCAACAGTCTTTGTCCGTGGGGAGGCCCACCTCCCTGCTGGGAACTTCATGGAGAGCGGCTGCCACCGGAGCAGCCTTTGCCCATGCAAGCCTCAGCCTGCTGCGGACAGAGACTACTTCGCAGCAGCCTCCCCTATTCTCCTCCACCTGTCGTTGCCTCTGATAGAGGCAGCTGAGAGTAGGGGGTGGCAGGTGGCACTGCATAGATGGTGCTGGGTGGAACCAGCTGTGACGGACCGGGCCAGTCTGGGCACAGCTGAGGGCTCCCGCTCAGGGCGAATTGCTCAAATTCGGGGCTCCTTACAGCCCCCAGACTGGTGACCTTTCCAAACAGGCCACAAACCAGTCCCACAGAGCATTTCAGCAGCCTGCCTGAAGCCTCACGAGCAAAACCCCTCTGACACCCCAGCAATATCCGTGCCCCAGATGGCCCCGGGCCTATACACCGGGGGGGGGGAGGTCTTAGAATCCAATCTCACCTACCCCAAACAAGTTCTGTCCGGTTCTAAGAAACCAGCGACAGATCCCTGGTCAATTTACCCTCTGGACCTTACTCACAAATCATGCTGAGCCAATCCTTTAGCATCTGTCCTCTAAAGGTTTATTACCACAAGAAAGAAAAGCATGAGAGTAAGGTTGCTAAAGAATCATACATTACATGCATCGAATCTCGCAGTCCTCAATGCAGGCTCTAGCAGAGATGTTACAGCTGCTGGCTTAAGAGTCCTTGTTGCACATCCTAGAATCAGGATGGGTCCACAGTTCTTTCTGGCTCTTCAATCCCTGCACTGCTGTCTCTGGGATGAAGTGCTGAGCTGAACACCAAGATGAAGTCCACCACATGGCCTATTTATCCCTCCTTCCTGGTCTCTTCTTGGCTACAGCAGGTCACCTGGCCCACGGCTTATTCCTGTGTCCCCTGCTGGTAGCCTTTAGGTATGAGTCACCACTCATTCTTTAGGTGTGTCCTTGGCCCATTGAGTGCCATTGTCCCACAGGGCCTCACTGATTAGCATGCCCATAGGTCGGGCTCTGCCCACTGCTCAACCACATGCCGAGAAATATTCAGTATCTACACAGATTACAGACTCCGAACTACACACACACAGACATTATACAATCACATGACTAGCGTACATAGGATTAGCAGACAGTAAGCTTCTATTCAGCACCTCACATGGCCCCCTTTTATACCATTTTTGGGGCCAACACCCCCCCGCAAAATCCAGTAACGTGACACCAGCTTTTAAGCTGGCTCCTGTTTCCCCCCTCCTTGCTGCCTCTGAGACACAGCAAGGGAGGAAGGAAGCAAGGAGTCAATACTCCACTCAACTACCGGATAAGCTTATGCTTATTGAGTAGTTGACTACTCACTAAGGGTATGTCTACACTACAAAGTTAGTTCGAACTAACGTCCGTTAGTTCGAACTAACTTTAATAGGCGCTACACTAGCGCTCCGCTAGTTCGAATTTAATTCAAACTAGCGGAGCGCTTAGTTCGAACTAGGAAAACCTCCTTTTACGAGGATTAAGCCTAGTTCGAACTAGCTAGTTCGAATTAAGGGGTGTGTAGCCCCTTAATTCGAACTAGTGGGAGGCTAGCCCTCCCCAGGTTTCCCTGGTGGCCACTCTGGCCAAAACCAGGGAAACTTGTCTGCCCCCCCTCCCGGCCCCGGACCCCTTAAAGGGGCACGGGCTGGCTACGGTGCCCGTGCCAGGTGCAAGCCTGCCAGCACCCAGCCAGCAGACTCTGCACCTGGCACGGATCGAGCCACCCACCTGATGCCCCCCAGCCCTCCCCCTCTTCCCGGGACCAGGCTGGCGGCTCCTGGTAGCTTGCCCGGGACCTCAAGAGGTGGGCACCCGCCTGGGCTAGTGCGGACATCGTGGACCTCGTCCACGACCTCTGCACTAGGCACAGGAAAGTGGCCGGCTAGGGCAGGAGAGCTGCTAGCCTGGCCACCCAGGAGCAGGTTTGCATGAAAATCAAGGTGGTCCACTGAGACCCCCGACCCTGAGCCCTGAGCTTACAGTGGCCGTCCTGGGTCAGACCAAAGGTCCATCTAGCCCAGTAGCCTGTCTGCGGCCACCGGCCAACCCTACGGACCCTGGAGGGGATGGACCGAAGACAGTGACCAAGCCATTTGTCTCGTGCCATCCCTCTCCAGCCTTCCACAAACCTTGGGCAGGGACACCACTCCTACCCCCTGGCTAATAGCACTCCATGGACCCAACCTCCATGACTTGATCTCACTTCCCTTTAAACGCTGTTCTAGTTCTAGCCTTCACAGCTTCCTGCAGCAAGGAGTTCCACAGGTTGACTCTTTGCTTTGTGAAGAACAACTTTCTGTTATTAGTTTGAAGCCTGCTACCCATTCCTTTCCTTTGGTGTCCTCTAGTCCTTCTTTATGGGAACTAATGAAGAACTTTTCTGTATGCACCCTCTCCACCCAACTCCTGCTTTTAGAGACCTCTATCCTGTCCCCCCTCCGTCTCCTCTTTTCTAAGCTGAAAAGTCCCAGTCTCTTTAGCCTCTCTTCATATGGGACCTGTTTCCAACCCCTGATCATTTAGTTGCCCTCCCCTCTCCCACCCTCTCTCTTCCCCTCTCCCACCTCCTTTTCCCAGTGTCCCCCAGTTTTGTTCAATAAAGACAGATTCCATTTTTGAACACAATTGTCCTTTATTTTGTACATCAAGAAGAGGGGCTAGGGAAGGGTAAGTGGAAGGAGGTGAGGGAGGAATGGGGTACGCACCCCCGATGAGGAGGACTGGGCTGGCTCTGTGGGCTTCTGGGGGTGGAAGCTCTCCTGCAGCCCCCCAATTGCCCCCTCTCCCCAGATGGCAGCCTGTGGCAAGTGCAGCCAGTCTGATGGCCGAGTGCTGTGATGTGCCCAGTGTGGGTACTCCGGGCAATCCAAGCCAGGACTGCTTTGCAAGCGGGACACCCCTGAGAACTGTCTGTCTGGGGTGGGGGTCGGGACCCTTTAAGCACAGCCCTCGGCTAGCCTGAGACAGCATCTCCATGCTCTAAGTCCTCCTCTGATGCCCTGCCGGCACTGCTTCCGGACATCCTTAAGTCTGGTTCAGGGTCCACTTAATGTGGACATGCTAGTTCAAATTAGCAAAACGCTAATTCGAACTAGTTTTTTAGTCTGGATCCATTAGTTCGAATTAGCTTAGTTCGAATTAACTAATTCAAACTAAGTTAGTTCGAATTAACGTTGTAGTGTAGATGTACCCTAACATCCCTAACCCAGTCCTCCCTAACTGCAGCAACTTGAGGCCAGATGAGAAGCGCTTCTCCATGGCAGTAGCAGCTCCAGTGGGCACAGCTGGGGGAGAGGTACTAAACACGAAATCTAACATTCCTAATATGTAGTCATCAACTTGATAATCGTGACCTCACTTAAATTAATTCTAATATATTCAGTGCTCCAGTTTTTTCCTGAGTCATCTGGCTCCACTGATAACAAGGTCTCAATTGTTGAAAAACATCAGATCTGTCAGGCTGCCTGTGTTGACCACTCTTGTGGGATGTAATTACCATATGTGGGAAAATGTGACTGAACACATTAATTCCATCTCAGAATTCGTTTAGGGTGGAATCTATTTGTTCTATTTGTTTTTCTGTGTATCATGAAAATGTTTTTGAAAAACATGTATTTTGATTTGGACTGTTATTAAAGTAGAGATATAAAGTATTCTAGAAAGGATACCTCCAGAATACATGCTATTTTGATTCTTTAAGCAGATTGAGATACATCTTAGTTTCCTTTAAGTGGAAACATTTTCCCATGATAATTTAGCACCTGTTAATTGAGGCCATCTTTGGTTTTATAATTGGGGGGGGGGGGGGGGGGAGAGACATGTATGATAAACGGAACAAAGGAAATGAAGACATCCAACTTTAAGCAGAAAAGTTCATGCGTATTGTTACCAATTTACAGTGTTTTCTGCTTAAAGGGCTCAGTGAGATAATGCGCCCTCCAGGAAAATTAGCATTTTATTTTTTATATATTTTTTTCAATTAGTAAGGAAAAAAGGACCTAAAAGGATGATAGGTGTTATGACAAGCTGAGGAAAACAAGCAGAAAACACTGACTTGTGAATAAAAAGCATTAAACCAAAAGAAATCCAATATGCAAATAGATTAGCCCCCAGTCAATCCAGCTTAGGCAGACAGCACTTACACAGAGGATCAGGTTGGCAACTCACTTAGGCAATAATACTGAGTAATATTTCTATTAGGATGGACATTTGTTGAGCAATGTTGCCAAATAAGAAAAAAATAGTATACTTTGACATCTGTCACAAGCATCTGGTTTCATTGTATCCCATAGACTCCTTCTTTCCAGATTCTCAGCATCTTTCATGCACAGATAGGTTTGACACCTATGTCAGCTTGATGGGCAGGGCAAACTTGTCGTGTCCTCCCATTGTGACAGTTGATTTTTTTAATAGCCTGACACTGAATCACCCCATTGCAATGCAACAGCATGACATGGAGATGCAGAGTCATCATGTTATAGCACAGTGCTTTGAGGTCATAGAATCATAGAATACTAGGACTGGAAGAGACCTCGAGAGGTCATCGAGTCCAGTCCCCTGCCCTCATGGCTGGACCAAATACTGTCTAGCCCATCCCTGATAGACATTTATCTAACCTACTCTTAAATATCTCCAGAGATGGAGATTCCACAACCTCCCTGACAGTTAGGAACTTTTTTATAATGTCCAACCTAAACCCCCCTTTCTGCAGTTTAAGCCCATTGCTTCTTGTTCTATCCTCAGAGGCCAAGATGAACAAGTTTTCTCCATCCTCCTTATGACACCCTTTTAGATACCTGAAAACTGCTATCATGTCCCCCCCTCAACCTTTTCTTTTCTAAACTAAACAAACCCAATTCTTTCAGCCTTCCTTCATAGGTCATGTTCTCTAGACCTTTTATCATTCTTGTTGCTCTTCTCTGGACCCTCTCCAGTTTCTCCACATCTTTCTTGAAATGCGGTGCCCAGAATTGGACACAATACGAGGCCTAACCAGCGCAGAGTAGAGTTGAAAAATGACTTCTTGTGTCTTGCTCACAATACACCTGATTCATGATTTGGCCATGATGGTGTAATGCAAGTGCTGAAAGCTATTTTTGGAGCCAAAAAATTTTCAAAAGTGGCCTTTTATTTTTTTTTATGCAAAGTTGTGCATGCACTCCTGTTTGGATATGCAGTTACTAGGCATAAAATTATAAACCATTTTAAAGAAAATTATCCATTGTCCTACTCCCCTCTTCCCTGATCCTACCCTCCCAGCACCTGCACATCATGGAACAGCTATTCTGCAGCATGCAGGAGATGCTCTAAGGGTAGGAGTTAATTAGTGGGGTCACCAGTGGGTGGTAGGCATTGGGGAGAGGACTGGAACTTTATTGCTGGTGGGGGCTATGTACTTGCTAATTTTTTTCCATATGTGTTTCAGCCCTGAAGCACCCATAGAGTCAGTGCCCATATCGCTAAGATTTTTTTTACCAAAGCACGTTTACTAGTGCTAAGTGAACTATAAGCTTAAAAGATTATCCTTTGCATTGCAATAAATTGCGTAGGGTGGTTTTGGCATCTCCATCGCTGGAGATTTTTTTTTTTTTTTTTTTTTTTTTTTTAAGAGAAGGTTAGACAAACACCTGTCGAAGACAATCTAGGTAACACGTAGCCCTGCCATGACTAGGTGACTTCTTGAGGTCTCTTCCAGTTCTATGATTTAATAATTTTGCCACTTAGCCTGAGAGAGTAACCGATATTTAGGGTCTTACGTGGTTATTTCTGTTAGTATAAATTATCGATAGAATCAGTTAGTTCTTTGCAATCCTGTTTATTTGCAAAGACTAAATACAAAGGCCCATTTCCCTAAGCCGTTTCTCTTGCTCCAAAATCTGTGCTCAATTTTCAGTCAGTCGTGTGCCTCAAGGAGTTCTGTTTGTGCTCCATTTGCTTCTCTGGCTGCTTTCTGCCATGCATGCATTCGTTCTCTCTCTCTCCCTCTCTTTCCACCAATCAATTCTTCAGCCCCTACATTTTCAGTCAGTCCTAGCAAAGTCACCCTTGGTCCTTGTACAATCCTTCCTATGCTGGTCTGTGCCTTCTGAGGTGGTTTCTGTTGTTTCAGCTGTCTATGAACAAAGGGACATTTAATTGCTCCCTCATTTAGAATGAATGAGAGATGTCTAGTGGATCCATCAGCTTCAGCAAAACAGTGCAATTACCTATAGATCAAAACCATGCTTGTTGGCCTCCACCAACATCTTCTAGCCCAGTGTTTCTGAAAGTGTTCTGCACAATCACTCTCAGAAACACATTAACTGGCTGCCCTGGTTTGTTTATTTACCGGTGCCGTGGCCAGGGAGCCTCATGGCTCCCATTGGCTCCATTTCGTGCATTGCAGCCAAGGAGAGCTGTGGAAGTGGTGGCCTGGCCCATGCTGCTTCCTGTGGCTCCCCTTGGCCACAAAGGATGAAACAGAGCCAACGAGAACCGGGGCGGGAAGGGTTTTCTCTCGAAATAACCACATCTTAACAGCGTCTGTTATTTTGAAATAGTGTCATAATGCAATTATGCAAATGAAGCACAGGATATTTAAATCCCGGCTTCATTTGCAATTTCGAATGTCTTCATTTGCATACCTCTCTCAAAAGAGGGTGCTAGTGTACACATACCCATAGATATAAATAATGGGAAGGAGAGATAAATAGGCTGAGAAGAAATATTTTCAGGTGACACTTGGAAAGAGAAAAATCAACGAAACAGAGAGATGCAAGAAGGCAGATATGGCAAGAGCTGCAAAGAGGTTTCTTGCTGAGGTGTTTAGGACAGAGTTTATATAAAGTAATGTTATACGTATATATTCTTTGTCATTATGTACTTTTGTTCCACTATATAATACACTTCATGCTTTGAACTGTTTCACCACATGTGGTCTCTTACCTGTAGTGTGTAGTGTCTGTGGCCCCAATCCTGCAAGCAGTTACGCATGTACTTAACTTTGAGTACTTTAAATATGATGAGTACTCATGGCAGCAAAGCATGTGTAAACTCTACAGGATTGGGTTTTATAACTCATCCTTGTTACCAGCGCCTTCCTAAGAAGATCTGCCTGTTTCCAAGTGGATTGACTAACACATCAACCATATACATTTTTAGATGGTAAGGTCTTCAGTGCAGGGACTCTTCTACTACTGTGTTCAGACTGCATCAAGCACAGTGTGGTTCCATCTTGATTGAGGTCTCTAGGTGCTACTACAATACAAATATGTAAATTAACTAATGAAGGCATGTCCCCATGCTGTTTTGTATTGTGCAGTAATAACTTCTTTATAATAGTAGCACATACTTATATTGAAAACTGAGAGCAGCATAAATAAGCAAATCACAGCAGGATGTACGATCCATTTATTTAAAAAAAAACAGCGATTTGGGCAGATAAGACTTTGTTCCTTTAAATAAAATGTCTGAAATAATGAACCTTCCATCCTTTAACAGTTAAAATATGTAGTGAAACCACACTTCATCACTAAACCTCTCTAAATAAACGTAGCAGCTTCAACTAGCTTCTTCCAGGCATTTGCTTGCATCTTATTAGTATTATAAAATGGAATCTATAGCAACAGATGAAAGTCTGAACAGCAAGCCATCTGTTATTATACCATTCGTGCATTTTTTGCTTCTAGAGCAACAAAACATTTAGGAACAAAGGAGGAGTGATATTACGGTATCTAATCCAGTCCTGCCTTTTTGATCATTTTAGAACAGACTAGTTTGATCTCTGATGGGCCAAAAATTTATTGGGTGAAATATGAGCTGTGTTGAAGTCAATGGCAAGACTTTAGTTGACTTCATAGCAACCAGGATTTTTCCCATTCATTTATTATTTGTATTACAATAGCAACTAGAATCCTCATCTGAGATCAGGGCACCACTCTGCTAGGTGTTGTACAAACATATAGAAAGAAAAGTCCCTGCCCCAGAGAGTTTACAGACTAAATAGAAAAGACAGTGGGAGGGGAAATACAGAGGTAAGTTAACATCACAGATCAGGTCCATATCAGGCCTGGGAATATCGCCCTAATCTGTCCACTGCTCTAAGACCACATGAACTCTTAAAGATAAAAAACAAATCTCTTTGAGATCTTGTTCATCTTATGTAGGATAAGGTTAAACTAATGGAAAAACTAACTATGTTATACATTGATTTCCAGGTCATAGACTTATACTGGGGAGTAGAAACAGAAGAGTGGGAGAGTCCTGAGCTCCAGAAGACTC
Organism: Pelodiscus sinensis; assembly: GCF_049634645.1. NCBI lineage: Eukaryota > Metazoa > Chordata > Testudines > Trionychidae > Pelodiscus > Pelodiscus sinensis. The sequence goes on along the minus strand of NC_134715.1, from coordinate 94,349,666 downwards.
GTATGAAGCTGTTAGAAGATTGCTTGAAAACTTCTGCAGGTCCATGTTTTGTTGTGGGTATAAAAATAATGCTTTACATTAAATACATTGATCGCTGTCCTACCATATACAGTGCAGTAAAAGGATTTCTTTCCTTGGGCAAATGTATTTTCTTTTACTTCTAAAATACTCCTTGTATACTCTTCTTCTGTGCATTTGAACTACCAGATTTGAGACTTCTCAGACAATGCTGTAAATTGACAATGGATATTTGACATCAGGAAAGGATTGGCCCTTCACAACTAGCCTATTTTGAGACGATTGGAGCCCCCACTTAGAGGGCACTATGATTGCTGACCAATGGCAGCACCCCTTAGTTAGGGAGTTAACTCTGTGTTTCTTCCAAGTCCTGGTATTGGCAGGCCAATAAGGGCTTTCCTATAAAACAGCAGCAGGTGGAAGCTATCCACTTTAGTCCATTATCTGCTGGTGGGTCTGGCAGGTCCAGGAAATCATAGGATGCTATTTTGATCTGAACCTCAAAATGGGAAGTGGCCAGTGACAACCTGACAAGTCTGTGGCTGTTCTCTGTAACACACGTGTGTGCATGCACACAAACCACCCTTAGTTCACTGCTGCCACGGCTGGTTGCTTTTAGAAGTTATCTTAAGGTTCAATAACATTGTAGACACCTAACAAAAGTTAATTCTTATGTTTATCCTCACTGGACTCTCCCATTAATTTTTGTAAAAGTGGTGTATATTCTCCTGAATAACAGAAGTACTATAGTATAAGCATAGATCTTTATGCCTCCAGGGAGGCATAAGGATCTTGCGCAAAACGGGGATTTTGTGCCAAAAAAAGTCCACACTGCTTCATTTTGTGCAAAGACCCTTACACAAAAAGAAATGGCAGAAAATATGTGAATGAGATAGACTTATGCTAAGGAGTCCCTCATTAGCATATTTTCTGCCAAAAAAACTGGCAGTGTAGAGTAGACAAAGCCTATGTTTATTATGCTCTCCTATGGTTTCCAACGTAGCCAAATCTTTTTTCAAAGTGTGGCGCACAAACTTGGATACAACACTCCAGCTGAGGCTTCACGAGAGGGATTACAGCTGGTCAATTACCTCCTGTGTCTTACATATGACATTCCTATTAATACACCCAAGAATATTAGCCTCTTTCACAACATCGCACTGTTGAATCATATCCAAATTGTGATCCACTATAACATGCATATACGTTTTAGCAGCATTGCTTCCTAGCAAGTTATTCCCCATTTTTGTAGCTGTGCTTCCCCCTCCCCTCTCCCCCAGTGGAATACGTTGTACCAGTCATGTCTGAAATTAATAAGATGAAATTCAGTAAAGTTCTCTAATTAAACAAAGTCAGTTCTAATCCTGTCCTCCAAAATGCTTGCAACCTCTCCCATGCTGGTGTTATCTGCAGATTTTAGAAGCATGCCCTCCACAGCATTATCAAAGTAATTAATAATAATATTATCTAGTACTAGACTAAGAACTGACCCCTGCAGACATGCCCTTCAAGTTTGACAGCAAACCACTGATTAACTGTTTTTGGAGCATAGTCTTTCAACTAATAGTACATCCATTTTTTAGTAGTTTAATCTTGACCACAGTTACCTCGTTTGCTTATAAGAATGTTATATAGGACTGTTCTTAAAGTCTTCCTAATATCAAGATAAGTCATGTCTGCTTCTTCCCCCACAGCAACCAGGCCAGTAACTCTGTCCAAAGAAGAAAATAAAATGGATTTGTTCTTGACTATTGTTTATAATCCTATTATCCTCTAGATTATTATACATTTATTTTTTAAATAATTTGTTCAAGTATGGTTGCAGCTATCAAAGTTTGTCTGACTGGTCTCTAATTCCCCAGGGTCATCTTTGTTCCCTTTATCAGAGATTCATACAGTGTTTGTGAACACAATATCTTCAGATGGATTCATTTCAATTTATGGCACCTAGTCAAATGTTAGCTTGAGCTCAGTTAGTGAAATACATAGGAGTAGACTACATCAGTTAAATTCTGTGAAATTCTTCTTTTCAGTGAAGCATGTGCATTAAATGTTGCTTGCAAAAATGTTCTGTTCATTATATGGTGTAAAATAGACTTGTAAGTGTAAAATTTTATTTCCATTTCTCTTAGAAAAATGTGTGCCTTGCTTTAATGAGCACATAGGTAAAAATATTGAAAAAGTACTGAAAAATGTTTTTGACAGATCAGTTTGTGGCATCTATTCTTTATTTATATACTGATTCGGGACAAAACTTGTCATTCTTCTGCCAACTATTTAATTCATGTGTTCCTTTTAACATTGTCTGAAAAGATTAAGGTAAATAATGAGGTTGGATATACAATAGCAGAGTTAGAAATCAGTATTTGAGCAATTTAGACTACAGCATCATAGGTTAGTACATCCAAAACTTGATGCATGAAGCAATTTGGGAGTTAAGTGCTTTGTTGGATTTGTGTGGAGTGTGTATGAGCTTGGGATTCTTTGTGAGTAAGATGGGCAAGGCTGTTTCAAAGGAGATGTGTACTGCCTAGAAGGAATTTTCAGTCATTGAATAATAAATATGTGGGAACATAGTCTCTATTACAGATTCTGCACCCTACTCTTTGTTTAGGGAATGAGAAAAACACCCAGCCAACACCTATGATACTGAGTAATCCCTGACTCCTCTACTCATGACATTTAATCTGTTTCTAAGGTAATAAATAAATTAAATGGTGTTTCTGTTAAATGAAGCACTGGAAGGTGTATACCAATCAGTGAAATTGTTTAAAAGGCATATTGTGTCAAACAAACCATAAAAAGAAATCTTTAGCAGGTCATCTGTAAAGGATATGTGAGTTTATCATCAATGTATTGATACAGCATACTCAGCTTCCACATTTAATAAGCCAGGTGCTCAGCTGTACCAGAGTAGCATTTAGGACAGGGTGAGCAATAATTTTTTGCTGTGGGACACTTCCAAAATTTTTGAAGTGGCGCCAAGCTGCACCAGAAGGGGCGGGGTCTCAAGTGGAAGGGGTGGGACCAGGATACTTCCCTGCTTCCCCACCCCCAGACCATGATTGATCTGGGGGTGGGGGAGCACCTCTGTCTTCCCCTCCCTCCCCCAGAGGTTCCCTGTAGGCACTCAATGCCCCTGTCAGTGGGAGGAGACTTTACACACTCCTACTTCTGCCTCCAGGCCAATCAGGGCTTTGGGGCAGGAAAGCCACTTACTCCGGGCAGGGCAGAGGAAACTTCATGCACTTCCCCTTGCCCCCAGTCTCTAATTGGCCTGAGAGCAGGGGAGTGGCAGGGCCTCCACAGGCCAGATCAACCTGCTTGGATCCAGCCCACGGAGGCCCTTTTGCCTACCTCTGGTTTAGGACATATACGTAATAGGGATGTAATAGTGTAGTTGATTAACCAATTAATCGATAAGCAAAAGCTTGTAGGTTAGTGCTGTAGACTACATGCATTTCCTTCCCCCCCATCCCTTGCCAGTAAATTTTTTAGCAGGCTGGCCAGCAGCCAAGCTCAGTCCGGGCTCTACCCTTGCTGCAGCTCTGCATTTAAAGTGTACAGGCAGTATCCGACTTAGGCGGATCCGACTTATGTCGGATCCGCACTTACGAACGGGGCTTTCTCGCCCCGGAGGTCGAGGTGGCAGATTGCTACCTGCGAGCTCCGGGGCGAGAAGGCCCCGTTCGTAAGCTGCTCCGGTGCCCCTGGTCTGCTGGAGACCGTCTCCAGCAGACCAGGGGCACCGGGCGGGTTCCCGCGCTTCTGAGGCTTTGCCAGAGCAAAGTCTCAGAAGCGCGGGAACCCGCCGCTGCTGCGGCTTCGGTCCCGGTGCCTGTGGTCTGCTGGGGACGGTCCCCAGCAGACCACAGGCACCGGGACCGAAGCCGCAGCGGGATCCCGCGCCTCTGAGACTTTGCCAGAGCAAAGCCTCAGAGGCGCGGCACCCTGCTGCCGCTGCGGCTCTGCTCCCCGTGTCTCTGGTCTGCTGGGGGGGGGGGAGGGGGCGCAGCTAGTGTGCCCCCCCCCCAGCAGACCAGGCTTTTGTTTTGGACCCTGGGACAGAGCAGCTGGGGCACTGCCGATTGGTCCTGCAGCGCTGCTCTGGGCACTACTGGAGCAACCCAGCAGCACCCCAGCTGCTCTGCCCCAGGCGTCCCCAAGTCAGCCGCTGCTGAAACTGACCAGCGCTGACTACAGGAAGCCCGAGGCAGAGTTGCTCTGCCCCGGGCTTCCTGGAATCAGCCGCTGATCAGTTTCAGCAGCAGCTGACTTGGGGACGCTTGGGGTTCTTAAGTCGAATCTGTATGTAAGTCAGAACTGGCGGTCAGTTTCAGCAGCGGCTGAATCTGGACGCCAGTTCCGACTTACATACAGATTCAACTTAAGAACAAACCTACAGTCCCTATCTTGTACGTAACCCAGGGACTGCCTGTATTAGGAACCAAGGCAAGCTGGCAGCCCAACTCAGTTTGGGCTCATGCTGGGTCTGGGAGGTCAGACCCTCCATAGACAGGGGCTGCTGCCACCCCACACTACTGCGGACCAGCTCCCACCTGGCACCCTGTGCTACTTCCTCTGATACATTGGCTGCTGGCCCTGCCCTCGAGGACTATAGAATAGTCGACTAACTGTTAAGAATTCATGAGGTTACTCAACTATTCAGTTAATCAACATTTAACATCCCTAGTCTGTAAATGAGGACATGAGGACAGACATTAAATGTCAGTCTACAACTTTATTACCTTTCCTATCAAACACACACTCTGATACCAAGCATTTTAAGTGACTCTAGTGCAGGGTTACAAGGCTACCACTGTGGAGCCCATAACCGAGGGTACTCATCTGAATTGTTTCACTCAGAGCCACAATGCCTTGCAAAGGGGACAGAAGGTACTGAAATGTTGCAGAGTTGGAACTTGGTCCAGGCATGCCACAAGATCTCTCCCATCCCATTGGCTTAAACCCACTATCAGTGTCACAGGTCTCTTACTTCTGAGAACATCCTGCCTTTTAACTGTAATGGTAATTGTCTGCAAGTTGTGACAAACCAACATCCCTTCCAACTACTACCACTGATTACTGAATCTTACTCCTATTTAACCTAACTGTATTTCCTGACTGCTCTGAGGAAGGCAAAAAAAAAAACCCCAACCCCAAAACAGGACTTTACCAGTTTGGCCTCAACAAGGGACCAGACAACTACCCTCTTATTCCAAGTGGCCAATGGATTTGCATTCCTTCTTCCTACTTCTAGGGGCTGTTCCAGTCATCACTTTTCCCATAAAACTGGACATCTATAGAGGCTGGTGGATGGCAATAGAGAAAGGGGTTGCAAAATTAGTTTCTAAACCTCTTGAAGCAACCTATTCTTGGAGCTTTTCTGTGTTGGCCAAACTTAGCAAAATGTATACAAGATTCAGGACAGTTCTGTCCACTGTCTGCTTATAGTTGCAAGCAGCCAGTTTGGCAACTCAGGATCAACATGACAAGGAGGCACTTTGACCATACTTCACATTTCATTGAGTTCAGGAGGGAGATGATGTAGGAGCTGCAACCCAAGTATTCCTCTTGCCCCTCCAATGCCACGATACTCTTTAGAGAGTTTCTTAAGATCTCTTTAATCTGCACTGCTCCTGAAGCATTAGCCAAAGTCAAGTCAATGGAGCCTAGAATCTGGACTAGTAACTTTTCTCTTAACTTTACAAAATTGTTTTTTTTAAAAGCCACAAATATGCCTCTTTCACTTTCCCTGTTAGATAAGTGTATGAAGATACTGTGGAATTACTACTGCAAGTTAACAATAAATATGAATTTTCATTTTCTAGACCACCTGAGTTGCAGAGAAAAGACCTGCAGATCCAGATCCTCAAAGATATTGAGAAGTTATTTGGTGCCCAATTATCTTTGAAGATCTGCACCTAAGTTTTTTGCCATCGTTAGCATGATCTGCCAGTTGCTGTCAAATTTTGCTCAGTAGCAGTTAGAAAAACTCTGAAGATTTAAAAAAAAGAAAAATGATCTTAGTATAGAAACCAACCTCTCAATAGCCCCCAGTCAATATAACTTTTTAACCAATCATGTAACTACTTACAATTTAAGCAGTTGCAAGGGTATTTAAAAAAAACAACAATTTAAAACATTCCTAGTCTCCTCTACAGGGTTTCATTTATTGTTACTAAACAAAATGTATTTAAGTGCTCACCCTGTATCAAGGCTTACTGACCAAACTATTTTTTAGAGGATGGCCTTTCAAAAAGAAAATGTATTCAGTTTTTATGGGAGGGAGGAAAGTGCATCTTTTCAATATTTTTCCAATTTTTTTGTCAAATTGTTTCTACCACCAAATATTAGGTTTTTGGAAAACAAAATTTCTTTCACCATTCTCATTCTGATGTTATCAATTAAAAAAAATCCTGCAACACTGTGATTTTTTTAAGTGTTAATTTCAAACACTCTAAACTAAAACCAGCAGCACAGAAGTAAGGATGGCATGATATAGTGTTGCTGCCCCTACTTCTGTGCTCCTATCTGCAGAGCTGGGCCATCAGTTAGTAGCCACCACTTTCCAGCACCCAGCTCTAAAGGCAGCAGCAGCACAGAAGTAAGGGTGGACTGTGATGGTATTACCATCCTTACTTCTGCACTGTTGCTAATGGGGCACCGCCTTGAGAGCTGGGCACTTGGCCATCAGCCATCACACTCTAGCCACCCAGCTCTGAAAACGGTGCAGAAGTAAGGCCAGCATCTCTAAAATAACCTTCCAAACTCCCTGCAACTCCCTTTGTCTCAGGACCCCCCAATTTGAAAAACAAAGGTCCCCCTTGTGAAATTTATATTGCATAGGGTAAAGCACACAAAAGGCCAGATTTCACAGTGGGAGACCAGAGTTCATGGGCTATGATGCATTTTTCATGGCCATGAATTTGGTAGGGCCCTCACAATAAGACCTTTCTTAATTTTTTTAGAATTATTTTCTGCCTCTTCTATGTGCAGGCCATGTTATCAGCCAAGTCACATAATCGGTCACTTGCTCCTTAGCTGATTCAACATGACAAGCCCTGGAATAGAGGGACGTCATTTGGGTGGAACGTGCATATTGGAGTGGGTGCAGAACATAGCACTGAGGAGACTCAAAGCAGCTCCATCAGGTGGCTATTTGTCCCTCAGGACTCACTCAAAGGTGGATTTAAACATTTTTAGCCTCCTCTAAATACTACCACTGAGCTATGAATTCACAGCTGCACCTCTGAGAGATACAGAACAAAGTCCCATCCAATGTTCCAAGAAGGACTGCTAAGCAGGGATCAGGTTCGCCTTTCGAGGAAGGGGAAGACTGGCTAGCCTAGTGAGGAGGGCTTTATACTAGGTTTTGACAGGGGCAGGTGACCAAAACCCACAGGTAAGTGAAGAACATGGAGACCTGAGAGTTTGGTTGGAAAGGAGGGAGCATGGGCTATAATAGCAGAGAAAAAGGAGGGACAAGGCAGAACTGGGAGGCAAAATCAAATCAGTATCTTAGATGCCTATATACAAATGCAAGGAATATGGATAACAAGCAGGAAGAACTGGAAGTGCTAATAAATAAATACATCTATGATATTGTTGGTATCACAGAGACTTGGTGGGATAATACATATGATTGGAATATTTGTATAGAAGGGTTCAGCTTACTCAGGAAGGATAGGTGGGGAAAACGAAGGAGGTTTTGCCTTATATATTAAAAATGTACACTTGGACTGAGGTGGAGATGGATGCAGGAGACAGACTTGTTGAGAGTCTCTGGGTTAGGTTAAAAGGGGTGAAAAAAAGGTGATGTCATGCTAGGGGTCTATTACAGACAACCAAGGTAGAAGAGGTGGATGATGCTTTTTTTAAAACTTAACAGTCATCTAAAGCACAGAATTTGGTGGTGATGAGGGACTTCAACTATACAGACATATGTTGGGAAACTAACACAGGCACAGATTATCCAATAAATTTTTGGATTTCACTGGAATTTTTTATTTGAGATGGTTGAGAGAGCTACTATGGGGGGGGGAGCTGTTCTAGATTTGATTTTAACAAATAGGGAGGAACTGATAGAGAATTTGAAAGTGGAAGGCAGCTTGGGTGAAAGTGATCATGAAGCCATAGATTTCATGATTCTAACTCTCTTCAGTTGTTTTTCCTCTTAGTCTTGCTTTCTATGGGACCTTACCTACCAGCTCTCTGAGCTTACTAAAATTTGCCATCCTGCAATCCATTATCTCTATTTTGAGATAGAGATAATGGATTGCAGGATGGCAAATTTTAGTAAGCTCAGAGAGCTGGTAGGTAAGGTCCCATAGAAAGCAAGACTAAGAGGAAAAACAACTGAAGAGAGTTGGCAGTTTTCAAAGGAACGTTGTTAAGGGCCCAAAAGCAAGCTATTCCGCTGCATAGGAAAGATAGAAAATATGGCAAAAGACCATCTTGGCTTAACCAGGACATCTTGCATGATCTAAAAATAAAAAAGGAATCCTATACAAAGTGGAAACTAGCACAAATTACAAAGGATGAATATAAGAAAACAATACAAGTATGCAGGGGCAGGATTAGAAAGGCAAAAGCACAAAATGAGCTCAAACTAGCTACCGACATAAAGTGAAACAAAAAGACTTTCTATAAATATATTAGAAGCGAAAGAAAGACCAAAGACAGTGTAGGCCCATTGCTCAGTGAGGAGGGAGAAATGATAACAGGAAATTTGGAAATGGCAGAGGTGCTTATTGACTTCTTTGTTTCTGTCTTCACCAGGTCATCTGATTATGACGGAATGCCTAACATAGTGAATACAAGTGGGAATGGGGTAGGTTTAGAAGATAAAATTTTAAAAAAGCAAGTTAAAAATCACTTAGAAAAGTTAGATCTTTTTAAGTCACTAGGGCCTGATGAAATGTATCCTAGAATACACAAGGACCTGATGGAGTAGGAGAGATTCCAGAAGACTGGAAAGGGGAAAATATAGTGCCCATATAAAAAGGGAAATAAGAACAACCCAGGAAACTACAGACCAGTCAGTTTAACTTCTGTGCTAGGAAAGATAATGGAGCAAGTAATTGAGGAATTCATCTACAAATATCTGGAAGAAAATAAAGTGATAGGTAACAGCCAGCATGGATTTGTGAAGAACAAATCATGTCAAACCAATCTGATAGCTTTCTTTGATTGGATAACAAGTCTTGTGGATAAGGGAGAAGCAGTGGGCATGGTATACCTAGACTTTAATAAGGCATTTGATACGGTCTCACATGATCATCTTATCAATAAACTAGGCAAATACAACTTAGATGGGGCTACTATAAGGAGAGTGCAAAACTGACTGGATAACTGTTCTCAGAGAGTAGTTATTAACACTTCACAATCACGCTGGAAGGGTATAACAAGTGGGGTTCCGCAGGGGTCTATTTTGGGACCAGTTCTGTTCAATATCTTCATCAATGATTTAGATATTAGCATAGAGAGTATGCTTGCTAAGTTTGCAGATGATGCCAAGCTGGGAAGGGTTACAAATGCTTTGGAGGATAGGGTTATAGTTCAAAGTGATCTGGACAAATGGTCTGAGGTGAATATGATGAAGTTTAATAAGGACAAATGCAAAGTACTCCACTTATGAAGGAACAATCAGTTTCACACATACAGAATGGGAAGCGACTGTCTAGGAAGGAATACTTCCAAAAGGGATCTAGGGATCATACCAGACCACAAGCTAAATTGGAGTCGACGGTGTGACTCTGTGCTAATTAAGCCTCAATTGGAGTAGTGTGTCCAGTTTGAGGCACCACATTTCATGAAAGATGTGGAATAATTGGCGAAGATCCAGAGAAGATCAATAAGAATAATTAAAGGTCTAGAGAACATGACCGATGAGGGAAGATTGAAAGAATTAGGCTTCTTTAGTTTGGAAAGGAGAAGACTGAGGGGGGGACATGATAGCAGTTTTCAAGTATCTAAAAGTGTGTCACAAGGAGGAGGGAGAAAAATTGTTCTCCTTGGCCTCTGAGGATAGGAAGGGAGGTTTAGATTGGACATTAGGAAAAACTTCCTAACTGACAGGGTGGTTAAACACTGGAATAAACACTAAGGAAGTTGTGGAATCTCCATCTCTGAAGATATTTAAGTGCAGGTTAGATAGACATGTATGAGGGATGGTCTAGATGGTGCTTGGTTCTGCCATGAGGGCAGGGGACTGGATTTGATGACCTCTCAAGGTCCCTTCCTGTTCAAGTGTTCTGTGAATCTAATGTTGCCTATGTTATAGTCAAACAATCTGAAAAGGTAGTCTGTATAAAAATGACAACTTTGAATAAGTGATTTCTGAGCCAGTGGGAAACCTTACTTAAACCAGTACTTATACTAAGCTCCTTCAGCTCAGTTTAAAGTGTCCAGTTTAGCAACAGAACTTGATAAGTACTGAGCAATAAGATATTTGGGACAACAGTGGGGAGTAGGTTCTCTCTCTGTATAAAAATATTTAGACACATCTGAAACCATGAAGTAAACCTAGGTAAATTTTGTATTCAGTGTTACTACTAAGAACAGTTTTGTAGAACCACAATAATGCTACTAGTGAAATTGATTAGTGGAATGGTTCCTATCCATCAGTTCTGTTTCATGGGAAAACACTAATTAAAGCTCTTTATTTAGAATTACAGATATAACTCACAGGGCTTTAAAGTAAAATGTGTATGGAAGATAGACCTGTCTACAATGTCCAAAGCAGATTTATCTTAATGTAAACAGGGTCAAAGGCATCTCTCATTCCATGCCCTTCAACCCAGCTATTTTAACAAGACAAGATTAACGTCTATAAATCCAACTCTGTAATTCTTACACTTTTAATTGGTTTTATAAAGTTTTACCAGGTTGTGATGGATAGGAGGAGTGCTGGCTAACACCCAGTGACTAAAGGGTTAAACTCACAGTCACCAGGGGTGGTGGCAGAAACCCAGTAAAGCCAATGGGAAAGACTGTTAAAATTTGAATTGTACATAGATTCGTAGGTGCTGCTTCCTTTCGTGTGAGTTCTAAGATAAGGGCTGGAGGGAGCAACATGCAGTAATCAGATTTTCCATGCTTTCAAGGAATTGAGGTCATGGAAATGGACTGAACCGTGAAGGAAGAAATGTATATTTAGTCATGTATATTTTTCTTTGTTTTGGTTGATTGGTTAAACTTATCTATGTAAAATCCATGTGCTCTTCCCTCCCATGTTCACCCTATTTAAGATACAACCCAGAGATACTATGTTCTATGTGTTTTGATTTTTCTCAATTGCTCTGTAATACCTAGCAACCAAGTACGATTTATTAAGGATATCTTTTTATTTATCATCTTTTCTAAGGCAAAGGTTTGATTCTTGTGTGCTGGAAGGTAACATGTCTCTGTGTGCGCCTGCCTTGCCTGAGAGGTCAGCTAGCAGGGACACAGTTTTTCTGTGTTTTTTTTGTTTTGTTTTGTTTTGTTTCTTTTTCCAGCTTTCTTGTGGCAAGAGAGTTTGGGGTACTCCTTGGGAAGAATTTCAAGTGTTTCTTCCTGGCTTTTTTTTTTTAAGAGATTAAATCACTTGATAATGGTGGCTACCCCACAAAAAAGTCAGCGAATCTGTGACTCTGGGGAGTTTTTGTAAGCAGAGCCTATAGAGGCAAGGTATTTAAGGTCTTCTGCAGGCACCCACCTTCTGCACTAGGAGTGTGTGTCCATATCCCTTGCTCCAACCCCAGCCCTGCTCTACCCTATCCCTCTCCTCTGCATCCCACTCAAGTCCCCTCTCTGGAGGGACATAGTATGGGAGATAGCAGCAGTGCAGGCTGGTGCATCACTCTGCTTCCCTGTGGCTCCTGCCACTGTAGTGAGTACAGGGAGGCCCAACCCCTGCTGCCAGCCCCAGCCCCCCCAGGGCCCTGCAGTCTTATCTGAATATGGGGGACTGTCCCATCCATAGGACAGGACAGTTGGGGCAGCTATCATGCCCCTCACCTTCCTCCCTCCTCCGAAGCACAGGGCTAGGATAGCTGCCTCAAACTGTCACAAGGATGGGAATGGGGATGTCAACATGTAGACAACTACACAATTAACTGATAAACCTGGGCTTATCGGTTAATTCTGTCAACTACACTCATTTCCCCCCTGCCTGCTGCCTCTGTATTAGAGGCAACAAGGGGAACGAGCAGGAGCCAATGCCCAGGAGCATCTAGGTTAATAGCTGGCTCCCCACAAGCACTGGATCCTCCCCCCCCCCCCCCCCCCCACGCTGCTGTCTCTGATAGAGAGGCAGCAGCACAGAGATATACTGCCAGGTCACACCTATGCCGACAGCTCCAGAGCCCATGGCCAGAGTTGAAGCCAGCTGTTTGCGGCGGCTGGGACTGTGTGTGTGTGTGTGTGTGTGTGTGTGTGTGTGTGTGTAAAAACATTTTTATTTGCGTACTCATTATTTGCATAATAAATCTGCAAATACAATGTTTTCAGGCCACCAAAAGTTTGTGAATGGGTTTGCTGGTCTGCCGTATAGACTCGTAGACTCAGACTTTAAAGTCAGAAGGGAGCATTATGATCATCTAATCTGACCCCCTGCACAATGCAGGCCACAGAATCTCACCCACCCTCTCCTACAATAATCCTCTCACCTATATCTCAGATATTGAAGTCCTCAAATGGTTTAAGGACCCCAAGAGAATCCTCCAGCAAGTGATCTGTGCCCCATGCTACAGAGGAAGGTGAAAAACCTCCAGGGCCTATGCCAATCTACCTTGGAGGAAAATGCCTTCCTGACCCCAAATATGGCAATCAGCTGAAGCCTGAGCATGTGGGCAAGACTCACCAGCCAGACACCCAGAAAAAGTTCTCTATAGTAACTCCTATCATCCCACCATTGGCCTATTTACCACTGATAGTGAAAGGTCAGTTAGTTGCCAAGATCATGTTATCCCATCAAACCATCCCCTTCATAAACCCATCTAGCTTAATCTTGAAGCCAGATAGGTCTTTTGCCACCACTACTTCCCTTGGAAGGCTGTCCAGAACTTCACTCCTCTAATGGTTAGAAACCTTCCATCTAATTTTGAGTCTAAACTTCCTAATAGTTTATATCCATTTGTTCTTGTGTTCACATTGGTATTAAGCTTAAATAATACATCTCCCTCCCTGGTATTTATCCCTCTAGTATATGTAAAGAGAGCAATCATGTTTCCCCTCAGCCTTCTTTTGGTTAAGGTAAACAAGCCAAGCTCCTTGAGTCTCCTTTCATAAGACAGAAAACAGGACTATGTAGCACTTTAAAGACTAACAAGATGGTTTATTAGGTGATGAGCTTTCGTGGGCCAGACCCACTTCCTCAGATCAAATAGTGGAAGAAAATTGTCACAACCATATATACCAAAGGATACAATTTAAAAAAAATGAACACATTTGAAAGACAAATCAAATTTCAGAACAGAAGGAGGATGGGGTGGGGGGATGGAGGGGAAGTAAATGTCTGTGAACTAATGATATTACTATTGAAGCCCGATAGGTCTTTGGCCACCTGTCTAGATCACAAAGAAAAAACAGTTTCTTGCCATTTCAACCAGAAAGGACATTGTCTCAACCACATGATTACCTGAATCCTGCTTCAAAGACCTTTTCAGACTACACTTGAAAGAGAATCCTCTGAACTGTCATTCATACTTAAATTCTACACTTTACGCCTAAGTTTAAACAAAGAGATTATCTTACCCATTACAAAGATAGCTTCCCCAATTATCACCTTTAATATCATTAGCTCACAGACATTTACCTTCCCCCCCCCCCCCCATCCCCCTTCTGTTCTGAAATTTGATTTGTCCTTTTCATGTGTTCGTTTTTTTTTTAATTGTATCCTTTGGTATATATGGTTGTGACAATTTTCTTCCACTATTTGATCTGAGGAAGTGGGTCTGGCCTACGAAAGTTCATCACCTAATAAACCATCTTGTTAGTCTTTAAAGTGCTACATCGTCCTGTTTTTTGTTTCAGCTACACCGGACTAACATGGCTACATTTCTATCACTATTCATAAGACAGGTTTTCCATTCCTCGGATCATCCTAGTGGTCCTTCTGTGTACCTGTTCCAGTTTGAATTCATCCTTCTTAAACATGGGAGACCAGAACTACACACAGTATTCCAAATGAGGTCTCACCAATGCCTTGTATAACGGCACTAACACCTCCTTATTTCTACTGGAAATACCTCGCCTAATGCATCCCAAGACTGTGTTAGCCTTTTTCATGGCCATGTCACAATGGCAGCTCATAGTCATCCTGTGATTAACCTGGACTCCGAGGTCCTTCTCTTCTTCCGTTACTTCCAACTGATGTGTCCCCAGCTTATAACTAAAATTCCTGTTATTAATCCCTAAATGCATAACCTTACACTTCTCATTGTAAAATTTCATCCTATTGCTATCACTCCAATTTACAAGAACATCCAGATCTTCCTGTATGATATCCTGATCCTTTTCTGAATTGGCAATACCTCCCAACTTTGTGTCATCCGCAAACTTTATTAGTACACACTCACTTTTGGTGCCAATGTCAGTAATAAAGATTAAATAAGATTGGTCCCAAAACTGATCCCTGAGGAACTCTGCTAGTAACCTCCCTCCAACCTGACAGTTCACCTTTCAGTATGACCTGCTGTAGTGTCCCCTTTAACCAGTTGCTTATCCATCTCTCAATTTTCATATTGATCCACATCTTTTCCAATTTAATCAATAATTCCCCATGTGGTACTGTAATAAATGCCTTACTGAAATTGAGGTAGATTAGATCAACTGCATTTCCTTTATCTAACAAATCTGTTACTTTCTCAAAGAAGGAGATCAGGTTGGTTTGACACAATCTACCTTTTGTAAAACCATGTTTTAATTTGTCCCAATTGCCATTAACCTCAATGTCCCTAACTACTTTCTCCTTCAAAATTTTTTCCAAGACCTTGCATACTATAGATGTCAAACTAACAGGCCTGTAGTTACCTGGGTCACTTTTTTTCCCCTTTCTTAAAAATAGGAACTATATTAGCAATTCTCCAGTCAATTGGTACAACCCCTGAGTTTACAGATTTATTAAAAAAGTTTGATAATGGACTTGCAATTTCATGTGCCAGTTCCTTTAATATTCTTGGATGAAGATTATCTGGGCCCCCCAGTTTACTCCCATTAAGCTGTCTGAGTTTGGCTTTTACCTCAGATATGGTAATATCTACCTCCATATCCTTATTCCCATTTGTTCTGCTGCCATTATCCTTAAACTCTTCATTAGCCTAATTAAAGATTGAAGCAAAGTATTTGTTTAGATATTGGGCCATGCCTAGATTATCCTTAACCTCCACTCTATCCTCAGTGATTAGCGGTCCCACTTCTTTTTTTGGTTTTTTTCCTATTTATATGGCTATAAAACCTTTTACTATTGGTTTTAATTCCCTTTGCAAGGTCCAACTCTACATGACTTTTAGCCTCTCTCACTTTGTCCCTACACTCTCTAACCCCAATAAAGTAGCTTTCTTCACTGTTCCTTCCCATCTTCCACTCCTTCTATGCTTTCTGCTTTTTCTTAATCACCTCTCTGAGATGCTTGCTCATCCAGCTTGGTCTAAAACACCTGCCTATAATTTTTTCCCCTTTCTTGGGATACAGGCTTCTGATAGCTTCTGCAATTGTAATTTAAAATAATCCCAGGCCTCCTCCGCCTTTAGATCCATAAATTCTTTATTCCAATACACTTCTCTGACTAATTTCCTTAATTTATTAAAGTTATCCCTTTTGAAATAAAAAACCCTAGTCTCAGATTTGTTTTTGTTTTTCCTTCCATATAGTTTGAACTGAATTAGCTCATGATCGCTCGAGCCAAAGTTGTCTCCTACAACCATTTCATCTATGAGATCCTTACTACTCACCAAAACCAAATCTAAAATGGTATCCCCCCTTGTTGGTTCAGCAACTACTTGATGAAAGAATTCATCAGCTATCACATCTAAGAAAATCTGAGTCTCCCATGATTACGCAGTTTCCATTAGTATTTATTTCATTAAAAACATTAAAGAGGTCTCTATCCATATCCAAATTAGATTCCGGTAGTCTATAGCACACCCCAAGCACTATCCCTGGGAAGGATCTAATAGTTTTCTTCTCCAATGTGATTTTTGCCCAGACAGACTCTGTCTTCTCCATTCCATTACTATTTATTTCTTTACAATCTATATACAATGCAACTCCACCACCTTTACCCTTATTTCTGTCTTTCCTAAACAGCACATACCCTTCAATACCTGTACTCCAGTCATGCCTAGTATTCCACCATGTTTCTGTTATTCCTATAATATCTGGTTTCACTTCCAGGACCAATAGCTCTAGTTCCTCCATTTTGTTACCTAGGCCTCTCGCATTGGTGTACAAACATCTTAATTTTTGCTGTTTTGCCCCACTCACATTCTTTACCCAACTTGGCCCGGACATTGTACCTCCAATATGACCTATTAGACTAGTATCCACACTACCCTTCATCCTTTTGTCCATTCTCTTACCCCCAGCTATATCCTTTCATACTTCTTTTTCCTCCCTCTCAATGCTAAAATCCGGCATAGAGATTACCTGGACATCTCCCGACTGTCTCCCCCAAATTCCTAGTTTAAAGCTCTCTTAATCAGTTGTGCCATCCTCCGTTCTAAAAGTCTATTTCCCTCCCTACTTAGGTGAAGTCCATCCCAAGAGAACAATCCACTGTCCGTGAATGCCTCCCAGTGGCCATACATCCCAAAGCCCTTCTTATAGCACCACTG
Organism: Pelodiscus sinensis; assembly: GCF_049634645.1. Lineage (NCBI taxonomy): Eukaryota > Metazoa > Chordata > Testudines > Trionychidae > Pelodiscus > Pelodiscus sinensis. The sequence continues at coordinate 94,332,828 of NC_134715.1, read as the reverse complement.
TCTGAGTCATCTATTGAGCATCATAATCCTGTCACACCTTAGTTGCCCTTCTCTAGGAACAGGCAGAATCGCACTAAAGATCACCTGAGCTTTGATTTCCTTAAGCGTCTTCCTCAGCCTGGCATAGTCTCCCTTGATTCGTTCCAGCGAGAATCTAGCCATATCATTTGTTCCTACATGAAGGATGACCAATGGATTCTTTCCCACTCCCTTTAGAATCCTCTCCAACCGCATTTCCACATCTCGTTCCACTCAAAAAAGGAAGAATAGTTACTTAGCCCGTAACTGTTGTTCGTCGAGATGTGTTGCTCATGTCTATTTCCAAATCCTGCCTGCTTCCCCCCTTTCCTCGGAGTAGTCCAGTAAGAAGAAACCGAGGAGGTGGAGGGCCAGCTGGGGTATAAAATGGCCGACCTACCAGTGCCACTCCAGGGGGCTACCCTGCTGGTCCAACGGTTACTGCTAAGGGAAAAATTTCCGACAACGCATGCACGCTGCATGCACACACCTACATGAAATGAACATGAGCAACATATCTTGAAGAACAGTTACGAGATAAGTAACCATTTTTTCTCCCAAGAGGAACTCTTCTGTTTTGTCCTATATTTATGCTACAGGCTAAATGTCACTTTCTTGAAATGGCTGTCAGTTTCATTTCCATATTAAACAGTCAGTGTGGTTTTAGACTACATATGTAAAAGCCTCACATCATGGAATGGGACATGATGGAACCTTTTTGTATAACTGTAGTGACATCATTTGGAACACTGTATTCTGTGCTAGGATATGTTTACACAGCCGTTATTTCAAAATAACTTTACTAGTGTCTACACAGCCAAATGGCTATTTCCAAATTAATTCGAAATAACGGAGCGCTTATTTTGAATTTGGTAAACCTCATTCCATGAGGAATAACGCCAAATTTGAAATAAGTGCTGTGTAGACACTTGTATCGAAATAGGGGGCCTCCAGCCTTCCCAGGGTGCTCTGGTGGCCACTCCAGCCTCAACCAAGAACATGCCTCTCCTCCTCCCTCCCTGGAGCCCCAGTGCCTGTGCTAACTTCAAGCCTGCCAGCCCAGAGCCAGCAGTCACTGCCCCTGACCTAGTGGCCACAAAACATGCACCAGCAAGCCGCTGGCAGCCAGCCCTCCACTGCTCCCCAGGAGCAGTCTGCCAGCACCCAGGAGTCTGCCAGGGCTTGGAGAAGGCGAGCGCCTTCCTGGTCCAGGATGGAGATCATGGACCTTATTCAGGTTTGGTGGGGGGATGCCCCCAACATCCATGATCTCTGCACTAGATGGAGGAATGCAGCCATCTATGGCAGGATACCTGCCAGCCTGGCCACCAAAGGCCACATGAGAACCCAGGAGCAGGTTTGCATGAAAATCAAGTTGGTCCAGAGAGACCCCCCCAATCCTGAGGGGTTCCACTCCTCCTCCTTCCCCTTGCTTCCCCCTTCCAGTTCCCTCCTCCTAGGTTTCCCCCTCACCTTTCCCACGGTCTCTCCTTTCCCCAGTCCCACCAGAGTTTCATTCTCTCTCCCCCATCCCCCCCATTCAGTTTTGTTAAATAAAGAGAGTTTGTGTTCATGAAAATACATGTATTTTATTTGACATCAGGAAGGGGAGTTAGGGAGGGGTAAGTTGAAGGACGTGAGGGAGGAATGAGGCACAAGCCCCCAGTGGGACAGACCAGGGAGGTTCTTAGTGCTCCTCATGGTGGAAGCTCTCCCACAGGGCCTCCTGGATACTGACAGCCCCCCGATGGACCTCCCAGCTGGCAGCCTGCAGAAAGTGCAGCCAGGCTCACAGCAACGTGTCCACGAGAAGCACCAGAGTGCCCAGGGGCAGCTCTGGCTCCATGTTGCAGAGTGCTGTGGTGTCCCAAGTGAGGGCAACTAGAGCACGCAGAGACAAAATGCTTTGCTGTCCCTCATCGAGGTAGGCAAGCAAGCAGGGAAACCTGAGAACTGGCTGTCCGGAGGAGAGGGGGTCCCTTTAAGCACAAGCCTCAGATAGCCTCAGGCAGCAGCCCCACACTAACTCCTGACCTGATACCCTGCTGGAACTGGTTCCAGCCGGCCTTAAATGTGATTCAGCATCCACTCAGTGTGGAAGCGCTATTTCGAAATAGCAAAATGCTATTTCAAAATGCATTTTGTGTGTAAATGCGTTATTTTGAAATAAGATATTTTGAAATAATGTTGTAGTGTAGACATACCCTTCAGCAACTGAATACCAGAGTAATATTAACAAAATTTAAGACAGTTTGAAGAAAACCAATGATAATGGTGTGGGACTGTTAATATAATCAAAGTATCTGGAGATACTGGAGTAAAGTGGCTTCATAGATGACTGCGTGTTTGCCGGAATCAAGCAAGAGTACTAGAGTGGAGAGTGGATTGATTATGCCTCTCTGAAAGGGGACAGTTATGCAAACAATCAAAACAGCTTTTGGGGCATCACCAAGTTACATCAGCTTTTCTAAAACTTGCACAAATTTCTGGAGGCAAGACTGAGGAAAATATTGGAGAGGCGCAGAGCAGCTTTAGGAAAGGAAGGCATACTATGGACACAATATTTGCAATACAACAAATGTTTGAGAGAGTGATAAATGTAACTGCTATGTATCATGTATTGAGGTTGAAAAGGATATTACTTGGTTCTGCAGAAGCTGGTATTTGGAGCACTGAGGTGCATGAAAGGGGACTTAAAGTAAAAAATGATAAAGGAATGATATCAAGGGACAAGAGATAAGATGGTAATAATACAAGGCATTTCTGAGAGTTCTGAGATGACAGTGGGATTGAGACAAGGCAGTGTGCTGACTCCACTAGTCTTCTTGCTAGCTCTGTGATTAATTATAAGAGAGCCAAACCTGTGAAGACAGAGAGAGCTACCATATCAGGCCAGTACACAGGGGAGGTGCAAAGGGTGCGAAAGCACTTGCCCCCATGGTCCCTCAAATCAGCATGGTCTGGCCGGCCAGGGGAAGGCAGGAGCATGTTGTGCTGCCCGAGCCTTACTCCCCCCTGCTCTGACCAGCCAGAGAAAGGCGGGGGCTGATTTCCCTGCTTACTTGTGGGATCATGGGAGAGTGCATTCACACCCTTGCAGTCCCCCCCCCCCCCCACACACACACCCCTGAAATTCCTGCATACAGGCCTGCATATGCTGCTTATCTGATCTTTTTGGCTGTCAGAAAAGGTATACACACAGACAACTAAAGTTACACAAGTATAGATGGTGGAAGAAGAGCTGCTGTTTGATGTTTCAGGAGACAGTCTGAGTCAGAAGAAAAAATGTTTATTTGAGAAGTACATTTTGTGCAATCAAAAGGGGAACTGGAGAATACAAAACAAGAACCAAGTGTGCATGGGTAGAAGTGAAAAAGGTGGCAGGAATACTCTGGACCATCAATTAGTAACAAACTGAAAGGCAAAGTGCATACTATATATATTAATTCCTGCATGCTCAATAGTCTGGAACTAGAGGAGGGGAATGCATGATGGAAACAGAAGAAAAGACTATACAAGTAGTAGAAAACAAAGTATGCATGGAGGAAATTAGAAGGAAGATTAACTTGGGACTCCGTAATTAATAGGCTAAAGAGCCTATGTTTGAGGGGAGTAGTGGAATAACAACCACAAGTACAGGCAGTCCCCGACTTACGCGGATCCGACTTATGTCGGATCCGCACTTACGAACGGGGCTCTCTCGCCCCGGAAGTCGGGGCGAAAAAGCCCCGTTCGTAAGCTGCTCCGGTGCCCCTGGTCTGCTGGAGACCGTCTCCAGCAGACCAGGGGCACCGGGCGGGTTCCCGCGCTTCTGAGGCTTTGCCAGAGCAAAGCCTCAGAGGCGCGGGGAACCGCCGCTGCTGCCGCTTCAATCTGGGTGCCTGTGGTCTGCTGGGGACGGTCCCCAGCAGACCACAGGCTCCCGGACTGAAGCCGCAGCCGCGGGGGGGTCCCGCGCCTCTGAGGCTTTGCTCTGGACCGTCCCCAACAGACCACAGGCTCCCGGACTGAAGCCGCAGCGGGGTCCCTCCCTCTGAGGCTTTGCCAGAGCAAAGCCTCAGAGGCTCTGTTCCCCGTGTCCCTGGTCTGCTGGGGGGGGGGGGGGGGCGCAGCTAGTGTGCTCTCCCCCCCCTCCCCCCAGCAGACCAGGCTTTTGTTTTGGACTCTGGGGCAGAGCAGCTGGGGCGCTGCCGATTGGTCCTGCAGCGCCCGCTCTGGGTACTACTGGACCAACCCGGCAGCACCCCAGCTGCTCTGCCCCAGGTCCTGATTCAGCCGCTGCTCGTCAGTTTCAGCAGCGGCTGAATCAGGACGCCTGGGGCAGCGCAGATGGGGTGCTGCTAGGTTGGTCCAGTAGCACCCAGGAGCGGCGCTACTGGAGCAACCCAGCAGCACCCCAGCTGCTCTGCCCCAGGCGTCCCCAAGTCAGCTTCTGCTGAAACTGACCAGCGCTGACTACAGGAAGCCCCAGGCAGAGTTGCTCTGCCCCGGGCTTCCTGGAATCAGCTGCTGATCAGTTTCAGCAGCAGCTGACTTGGGGATGCCTGGGGTTCTTAAGTTGATTCTGTATGTAAGTCAGAACTGGCGGTCAGTTTCAGCAGTGTCTGAATCTGGACGCCAGTTCCGACTTACATACAGATTCAACTTAAGAACAAACCTACAGTCCCTATCTTGTACGTAACCCGGGGACTGCCTGTAAAGAAAGGATGTGGAAGAATAAGGAGATGACAGGGAAAGAATCCATGAGAGAACATTGAAGAAAAAAGCTGAAACTCCATGATGTTTGCCACAGACCAGAAGAACTGGTGAAGAATTGTGGGCACATCAAATCTCAAGTAAACAAGAAAAGAAGTCAAGAACAGAAGTGAACTGTCAGGATTAATTTGAGGCAAAATTAATTGATTACTAAAAGGGGAATGTGATAACCACATACAAAAGTTGAGGGATGTTAATACCAAAGATAAGAATGAGTTAGAATAGGAGTAAATGAAATAAATTAATGAAATAATTTTGTTTATATTATAATCAGAGAAAATTTTCAAATAATAAAATTTGAGGTGACAAATCGGTAAAGGTACATCATGCGGGACATTTATGATTATGCTAGATAGGAACTAGATTGTTCAAATTAGCTTCTTCTGGTGTTGGGAGCAAATTTAAGGGGCTTCCTCTGCTTCTCATTTCTGTTGTTCAAATCAGTTGCTCTCAGTAGTAATGGAAATGTATTTCCTATGGCCCTGTACAACAGAACTTGTAATTTATCATCATTGCTGTGAAATTGACAGCTTGTTAATTTGAGCAATATTGAAAGCAGTTGGACAAGACCTGATGTTAGGAGTCTTGTGGGGTTAAGAATATTTAATGATCTAAAAATCTTAGGAGAAATGAGTCATCCTTCAGTCATCTAGTGTGTATTAGGGATGTAAGCGACTAGTAGACTATCAAATAAGCAAAAGCTCATCAGATAGTCGACTAGTCCCTCGACTAGTCGCTTCAGCCCTCCTTGCTACCTCTATCAGAGGAAGCAAAGGAGGGAGCAGGAGTCGATTCTGGGGGGAGCCAGCTTAGAAGCCAGTTTCCCCCCAGCACCATCTCCATGGGAGGAGGGCAGGAGGTTTGCAGGGACTGGGTATGAGCTGGGAATCAGCTGATTCCCAGCTCGCACCCAGATGCTGCGCCTCTGCTTTTTAAATGTATTAAGAGCCAGTAGGGTCAATACATTTAAAAGGCTAAAGCACTGCAGGAGAGACCAGCATGAGCCAGGACAGCTGATTCCCGGCTAGTGTCGGGTCTCCCCCCACTATGCACCAGCTTTTTCAGTGTATTAAGAGCCTGTTGGCTTAATACATTTAAAAGGCATGGGACGCGGCAGGATTAGCTCTTGGGCTAGGAGCTAACCCTATTGTGGCTCCCCTGCTTATTGACAAATCGACTAGTCAATGGAAAATCTATCAATTAGTTGATTAAATTTAACATCCCTAGTGGGTATAATAAAATAAAGGTGTAGGCTGGCTTTTACAGCTACTGAAATGTTTGTGCCTATGGTATAATACATGCTTTCCTCACACTAAGTAGTAGTATTTTCTTGAGATTGTTGCTGATTTATAATGTGGCGATAAATTCTGGACACAGTTTGGCTCCGAAAAAATTCCCAAATCATATTCATTTTTATCAAATGTCCTTTTAACTCCCAATTTAGTTGTGAAGTGAGTTGTAGATTTATCATCAATGTGCAAAATTGGAGTAAAATCTCTGGAGTATCTGAGTTAATTTTTGTTTTTGCTATCTTTATTGCATTTCAAGCTTGGTACCTAAATATAGATGTTGATGCATGACTTTAATTTCCACTTTTTTATGGTACCAATCACACAGCGCTGCCCCTGAAGTCAGCATAAAATTGTGGGGTTAAGCACATTTCAATATTTAATTCTATGGGGTGGACTAGATTTAGAACTATATTTTCAAAAGTATTTGAAGGAATAAAGGAGAACAAAAAAAGGAAAACCAGAAAAGAGAGTCCACCAAAAGTCCAAAATGTAAGTCTTATGTAGAATAAAAATTATTCCAGCAATATAAACACATTACTAAATTTCCTTAACCTGTCGAGCTTGATCCTCTTCTCATGTATGATCTGATCTGAACCCCACTCAAGAAAAGGGAAGATTCTCATCAATGTCAGTAAATCCCATAATCTCACTGACCACAGTGGTGTTCACTCATGTAAAACTGATGCAAATGTGAAGAGAATCAAGCTGGGCTGTAATGATTAATTGGTGGCCTGTGCATACAAGGGTTCTCCAAGAATGCCAGAGAAACTAACAATGGATTCCTCAAAATAATTGCAAGAAGATGAGGTCAGTGACTAGCATGTGGGGAGGGATTTTATATTCCCTCCTCTGATGCCACTTCCTGTGACACTGGAATCTGGGCCAAATAGCAGCAGCTCTCTTACCCTCTGCAAAAGGCCAAGTGGTGAGTTAATTCCTTATCTATAACAAGAGAATCTACCCGTGGCAATTACCTTGTCATATCATGGTGGTTAATAAAGAACAAGTGTAATACCAGTTTTCAAAAATCTTTTTCTAGAGAAGTCATGGCCATTATCTCAAATCTAAAGTGTTTTTTGCAAAATAATGAAATATGAAGAGAAAAATAATCAATGAACCCCCAAAGTCATATTACTTACATTAAAACATGTATGTACACCTACAAAAGATATGCTTAAAAGATGTCAGGGTGAATTAGAAACTACTACAGAGATACTCAGTTGGCTAAATCCCAGTTTTAGGCATTTCTGCAATCCACAAAATCCACCAAGGTCACCTAACCCTGTAGGCACTTAAATCCCACGCCCAAATGTTCTCTAGGCCCTTGTTTTTCTGTAGGCCACACACATGTATCTGACGAAGTGGGTCTTTGCCCACAAAAGCTTATGCACCAACACTTCTGTTAATCTATAAGGTGCCACAGGACTAATGTTTGAAGTAATGCCTGCAAGTCTATAGCTAAGCTGCTGCACTGTGGGAAAATTTTGAATTATCTCTATCCAGTAGAGAAGTCTGTCCTTGGCCCTTGACTGGCTGCCATATCAAGAGCTCATACAAAGCAGGACTCCCTTGCTCCAACACTGTCCCCATTGCTTTCCCTGGGTAGCTGCAGAAGGGACAGCTGGATTGGCCCCTTTGAAAATGGTCTCAATAGCTAAGAAGAAAATTTGAACCTACTGTATCTCCATTTTGTTGCTGTCTTCCCCACTCCACTCCCAAATCAACATAGTACTAAAATTGATACCAATGGTATTAATAGCTTTACAATCACACTAGGCCAGACTTTACAGACTGGGATAGTGCCGTCCTCCACCACTGGAAAGCAGCAGGAACACCCGTTTCAGCCACTCTTATTCTCATCAGGTAGTAGCTTAGGGTACGTCTGCACAGCAACATTATTTCAAAATAACTAGTGTTGTTTCAAAATAACTAGTTTGCATCTATACAGCAGGCAGTTATTTCAAAATAATGTCAAAATACTATCAAGCTGGTGGACTTCTTATTCCGACTCTGGTAACCCTTATTGTACAAGACGTAAGGGAAATCGGAGGAAGAGTGCTCTGCATCAAAATAAGTGCTGTGTAGATGCTCCCAATTTCGAAATAAGCTACTCAATTGACATAGCTCAGTTTGTGTAGCTTATTTCAAGTTAAACCCTGTTGTGTAGATGCACCCTCTCTCTGCAAGCAGTCACAAATGTAAGTGGGACAATTCAAGGGTAGCGGAATCTGGCTCTTTCTTCAAAATATTGCTTCATGCCACAGTCACTGCTTGGCTTCTCCTGATGAAACCTGCATTATTCAATTCCTCCTTGATATACACAGACATGCAATGAGTAATCCCTCATTCTGATAAAAAGTCATTTCCAAAAATGAGCACAACATACTAGGATTCCTCTCAGCACGCTTGGACTATCCTTCTCTTTGGCAGTCTCCAGACTAACAAGAAGTGGAATGTATTTTCCCTTGCAGCTGTATGTGTCTCTTGGCAAGGTAGTTCAGGCAGTTGAACTGAGAAACATGTGATTATGCCACTAGCTCTGCCATGTGATTAAATTGCTGTGGTTTTTTTGGTCTGCCTTAATCCCTGGAAGGTATTTCCCTTTGGATGACTTTGAGTCTGAAATGGTTATAAATTTTTGTTTTTGTGAATATGTTCCTCTGCAAATGCCCATAAGGTCCCTTTGCAAACTTTTACATGGTATTTCAGAACTGCATGTTTCCATGTAATGCTTGAATATAGTCTTTAAATTGCACACATCTCTGTTACTCATTTACCAATATAGATTAAAATAATCACTTTTTCAGGTAAGTAGTCTCAGTTTTGGGGGCTTACTTTTGATAAGGGTTCAACAATGTTTATAAAATACATGATTGCTGAGAGCGGTACTGCATAAAATTGGCAACTGCATAGAAAGTGATTGTATTGCAGTGTGTAGAAAAAAATGTGCTGCCAAAGTTGTCTGAGCAGTTTTTGGCCGCTCCTGGGCCGCAAAAAGCAATGGGTGTACTTTTCATTCTAATCAGTCCTTCCCACTGAGGAAATACTCACCTCTTAGCTACAGCTGGTGGAGTACAACACTAACCAGTTGTTCTGTGTATGGGGTGGAACTCCCAATGAAATCAGAAAGCCTAGACATCAGAAAAAGAATATTACTCTTATTCTTTACACCTCTTCTGTGTTCAATAGCATCATTTTCCTATATGAAGCTAGCAATTAAAATTTTTAGAGGGAAATCATTTCATAGGATTCTGAGACACATCAGGAAAGTACTTTTTTATGATAACACAAATTCTTGCTATTCTTCTTGCTTATAGTATTAAACAGATTCACATTTGCTGAAATGTTTACTTAAATTTTGGTCAAAATATTTCTTTTGAGAGAGAGTCAGCTTTGTCTATGGAATGTTCTAAAACCTGTAAATATACCCAAACTTTTTTTTTTTCCTTGGAGGTAGTAACTTGCAAAAGTAAAATAGGAAAATACATTGCTTCACCAGGTAGTGAAGTTATTATATAGCTGTAAATTTTCCTCTGTAGTGTAAAAATTATTTTTTCAGTGTGAGTTTTTCAAATTCACCATTCTATTGGAGTGCCATCAAGTGGCTAAATATCATATGCCTGTTTCATTCATTCCTAGAAACATTAACATGCCACTGAACTCATAAAAACACAGCAATAAATGTTTTGCTTAAACCTCTGAAGAGAATACTGTTATTGTAAGTAGTTGCTATTTCCCCTCTTTTCTGACTATTTTTCAAAGCATGGAAGTTATATAAATTAATTCATTAAACTGAAAAATATAGAATACTGAACACTTATCTGATGTTGTTCAGGTTCTTAACTCAATTAAGGTTGGGGGAGGAAGAGAGTTGGAAAATAAAAGGAAAATATGTGCGTTATTTAAATAATTGTATTATTCAAAAATAGTGTTATTTTGTGAAATGAATTATTTTGGACTTTTTAAAAGAAGGAATTGTGAAAATTTGTCCAATTATTTTTTAGTATTTTTTTTAAAATGGAAATTACATCAAGTGTATTTTTTCTTCATCCCTATATACCAGTGTTGTTAAACTTTTTAAGACTGAGGAACACCAAACAATATTTTTTTAATGGAAACACTAAGGATTTTTTTTTGCCCCAAAGAGCCCCCCCACAAAAACAGCCCCCAAAGAAAATTTGTCGAGCAAAATAAACCAAACCATTGGCTCTGGGAGACCTGGGGGTCGAAATTCGCCACGACCACACACCCCTTCCCCTCCAGGAAGACTACCCTAATAAGAGTTTGGTACATGGAGCTGAATTTATGCTCCTTTCTATTTTCCTCACAAGGATTTAATGTCCAGTTTTTAAACAATGCCTTTTTATCTGTGTCTGCTTCTTTTACTTGGCTGTTAAGCCACGGTGGCACTTTTTTGGTTCTCTCACGGTGTGTTTTAATTTGGGGTATATATTTGTTGGGCCTCCTATTATGGTGTCTCTGAAAAGTTTCCATTCAGCTTGCAGGGATTTTACTTTTGGCACTGTACCTTTTAATTTCTGTTTAACTAACCTCCTCATTTTTGTATAGTTCCTCTTTCTGAAATTAAGTGCCACAGTGTTGTTGGACTGCTGAGGTGTTTTTCCCACCACAGGGATGTTAAATTGTATTACATTATGGTCACTACTTTCAAGCGGTCCAGTTACATTTACCTCTTAGACCATATCCTGTGCCCCATTTTGGACTAAATCAAGAATTGCCTTGGCCTTTGTGGGTTCCAGAACCAGCTGCTCCAAGAAGCAGTCATTTAAGGTATCAAGAAATTTTATCTCTGCGTCCCATTCTGAGATGTTTTAAGTTATGGTAAGAGGAAGCTGTATACAGAATTTGGTGGTACTAGCTCTTATTGTTTAGGAGGAATTCTTGAACAAACAGACAAATTGATTCAAATATTTGGTAGATTGGTCTCATCTATTAATTGTGTGTGTAAATTGCCAATATTTCTGGTTGCTTGAAACTTACCCCAGCTTCTTAAGTACAACATTGCATAGGATAAAGTGTTTTAATTAGTATAAATTTCTGAACCTGTTCTTTTCCATTCTCCCATGCACTTCCCTGGGGAGATACTACAGAGATTTGTATCAGTGGGCCGGTGGCTTGACCTATTAGTTAATGGATGCACATTATTTACATATTTCCTAGTATCTGTGGCTATCCTTTTTTACTTGATGAAACAAAAAGTGAAGGCATGAACACATGGCATACAACCTATGATATCTAACAATTATTTTGATTTATTTCACTTTTAGGAGGGATGACAATTCAATGCTATTTAAAGCTCTGTGGAGGTATTCGGATTAATTCATTTCAGATACATTTTTAATATGCTGATGGGAGAGCTACTAAGAGGCAGTAGCTACGTTGATGGGCATTGTCTACACTAGGTGTTAAGTTTTCCATACACCTGAGTGACAATTATATTGACATAAGTTTGTTGTGTTGACCAGGATTGAGATATAATAATTGCTTTAGTCTGTTCCTTTTAATAGGTTTCATTGTATCAGACAACTAAAAACAACAGTAAACAAATACAAGTATTTAAAATGGCAAACTCATCGTGAGATTTTTTTTTAAACCTACAAGCAACATTTGAATTTGGAGTGGAGCTGGGTATTGAGGTGGAAAGGCAGGAAAGAAGCATTTCCTCAGTGTTTTTTATAAATGCAAATAATGCTTATGATATAATTCCTGAAAGAGAAATACTACAGAACCACTACTGATTTATCAGTGAATTATTGCAGAAAACAGAAATATCAAGAACTGCTATAAAGATGATCAGTTTATTCTCCATGTTTGCTGAAGATAAAGAACTAATGGTCTTATTCTGCAGCAAGGGAGGTTTAGGTTAGATAATTAGGAAAACTTTCTAACTATAAGGGTAGTTACATTCTTAAATACATTTTCATGGGTGGCCATGAAATCCCCATCACAGGAGTCTTTTGAGAACAGGTTGGACAAACACACATCAGAAATCATCTAGGTTTACTAGTAGCTGCCTCAGTGCAGGGAGCGAGACTACATGACTTCTGGAGATCCCTTCCAGCCCTAAATTTTTATGATTAAGTTGTGGATAACATTTTCAAAAGAAACCAAACTCCCATTAAAAGTCAATGGAATTTAGGAGCTTAAGTAATAGTCATTAATGAAAATGGGACTTTGGCTTCTAAACCACGTAAGCCCTTTTGAAAGTTGTTACCATTTTATTTACACAGTGACATAGGAACATAAATCATCATACAATAACTGATCCTACTGCATGGGATTACTAAACTTAAGATACAATAGTGTGGTATAGTAAGAGTCAGAATTCAGTATGGTCATCACAGTGGTCTGTTTTATGGATTAGGTGGATTTCAAGAATGGTTTCAAAGGCTAGCGGACCGGCTGCTTCAAGCATAGAGATAGAAATGTAGCCGTGTTA